>NC_136072.1:1044414005-1044831505 GCF_964261635.1 Lissotriton helveticus
TGTTGCATATGATCTAATACAAACTTACATCTTTATTTTCTCACTATGATCAAAGCAGAAACAAGATTTTTGACCAGCGGATGTTGGCATACCTTTTACGCACGAAGAACAAGGAAGAGAATAAGTTACTTACCTTTAACTATGGTTATCCAGTATTGGTATCTTTCATAGATTCACATGCCTGAACCATTCCCCGTCGACGAGATGGGAGTGCCACAGTAACATAATCAATCAGTATCTAAATAATGCCATCAGCTATAATGGCTCTGAGCCATGTTTCAAATAGCCTATGTCCTTTTAAAAAAAGGACCAAATGTTGAAAGCAGCCAATCAGCTGCTAGCACCCTCTAGATCTCTCCTAACAGAGGCAGTTTCCCTCAGATTTTCCCAGCACAAGTGAGAAGTGAGTATCACATTAAACAATATAGAAACAGCCTCTACGGGGAGGAGGGTGGGTGCCTGTGAATCTATGAAAGATACCAACACTAGATAAGCGTAGTTACAGGTTAAGTAACTAATTTTCTTATCCGGTATCCTTCATAGATTCACATGCTTGAATCAGAATAGTAAGCAGTAACATCCAATATTATCTTGTCTCATGTGGATGGTGGGAGACCTCTAAACTATACTGAACCCCAAAAATGTGAAGTTATACAATAGATTAATTTAAAGATGTGCCTGTTTCTCTTTTCTCCTTTTTTTACTGGTGGATAAAAGGATGGAAAAGAACAAATGTACAGAACTTATTCATAAGACAAAGTTAACTTATTTGTCATATACTCAGCAACAAGAAACAAGAAAAAACAGTGTAACTTATAATACCCCTTACTCAGTTATATTTTACATACAGACACCCTGAGACAAACTGCACTTTATCAATCGGAATGAGCACTCTAGCTATCCTTCTCACACTTTGCTACTTAACCAATACTGATATAAGTGTAATTTGAATCAATTCGCTGGGAGCATGTACCATAATGTACACAAACTCTTTTTAACCCACTTTTTAATTCCTTTCAGTCCTTCTTCTTTAGAATTTATAAATTAGGTTTATTGAGGGCACATATCAATATTAAGGGTATATATACTCTTGTTGTTCATTGGCATTATCCGGATGGCTTTCTTATGAAGGCCACTTGCCAAAACGCACGTAGAACGTAGAACATCATAGCCCTTCAGAATTTTGACTTGTGGCCACAAACATGCATATTATTTGGCATAATTAATACATTGAGATATTTTGTTTGATGATTAAAACATGTTTTGTATTTTTTTAATATATTGATAATGAGATTAATGAGAAATGGATGCATGTATGTATGAGTATGTCTGATGAATGTAACACGTGAATTTTACTGTTAATTACTGAGTTCAAATACACAATGACAGTTTATTATTGATTACAATAAGATAATCTAGCTGTGTCATTTTTTGTGCTCTCAATTAGATTTTATATGTACTTGTATACATTTACTTATATTTACTCCCACCCACCCACCCCACCCCGGAAGAGACGGGGCAGCGTCTCTCCCTGCTTGAAAGCCAGTCAGCTACTATAATAAAGGGTTTTAACAAAATCCTAACCAACCTCGCTACGTAAGCCCTCCAAAAATCCTCATTGTACTCCCACCGTCTCCAACCCCACACACCAAAGGCTCCCCAAGGTTACTCGACCCAGTTGGATCTCATCCCCCCTCTCGAGTCAGACACTGAAACCCAAAAGAACTATGGAGGCTATGTCTTCGAATGAAGCTGCAAAGCTGGCCTCCTCATATGATACCCTGTCTACTGCCATCCCTCAATCCACGATTCAGGTGATCACTGGATTCAGAAGAGAACACTCCACTCTGAAGCCCCCTAGACCCCCAGCCTACTCCACCAACATCCCCATGCCCCCCCCTTAGAAAGAAACAGAAAAAAGAGGCACCCCCTACAAACTGCATGCTCATAAACTGCAGATCAGCCCCCAAACATGGCACAGAGATAGCAGAATCCATCCTCACCCATGGCATAGACATAGCCTTCATCACCGATACTTGGCTAAACGACTGATCACCTCCAATCATGGATACTCTCGTACCTCCAGGTTTTGCAATCATCAACAAAGACCGGAAAAGGCGGGGGGGGACTCGGTTAGGGACGTGGGATACGGAATAATGTTGATTTGCATCCTGAAAAACGGAGCCACTGAGCTGGTGGTCCTCTTCTGCTGAATGCTTGTAGGATGATTGACGAAAAGTTAATAAAAATCTGTTTAAAAAAAAAAATCAACAAAGACCGGAAAGACAAAAGAGGCAGGGGTATAGCAATCATTCACAACAACATGTCTGTGACCGAAATTGCCACCCCCAACTCTAACACCTTTGAATGCCTAACCACAGTGCTTAATTTGTGCCGGTCCTTTCTGGTGCTTAGCACCGGCACTTAATTATAGGGCCGGGTCTACGCATCTGCTGTGTGTATGTGCACATTGATGTTTTTTAAATGTACCTGTACTCGGTGCAGCCACAGGTCAGCAGCGTGTTTTTCACGTAGTATCACGTCGAGTGTGAGAGTCACAGTGTCACGGCATTTAGTTGCAACTCACTTCTTACTTAGCCGTTACCGTTAGCCTGCACTGCAGCCCTGCCCAAGTCAAAGAGAATATATACAAATTACTAATAATATGTCATGGCGGGCGCGTCCCTTCTTAGTTCAGTCAGTGCAGTGCAGTGTTCACTGTTTGCCACTTGCCAGTGGGTGGGCAGCGGAACACACACACTGATTTATTTGGGCAGGCCGTGGGGCCCGGCTGGAGGGTTCTGATGGGGTATGGGCTGTGCGTGCAGAAGCGCACGCAGATTTTTTTCATTTTGCCACCAGTTGCACGCCCCAGCATAACCACCGCAGCACCCCACGACCACGAGTCATCGTCGACGTTAAGTCAGCCCGGCCCGACCCGACGGCGTTAAGGGCAGAGCTGGGCAGCCTGTGTGTGCAGGCATCGATCAACTGGCAGACTGATGGTCTGGTAGCAAGCAGGCAGCACCAGACCACTGGCGCCGCGGCCTAATCAATCGTACTTATTAAAGAAAGCAAAGCCACAGGCAGTGGAGTGCAGCCAGTGTTTGTCCCTGCCGGCAGGCCCACCACTAGTAACGGTAAGAATAAGATTAGAAGTTAAGCACTTTAAGCAGTAATTGTAAACTTAACTAACAAACTTTAGTACTAGTAGCTAAGCGAAGTCAGCTAACTAGGGATGCAGCACGCCATTGATTTTTATTCCAATGAATAATATGGCGTCACCAACCGTGCCAAAACCAACGTTGTTTTTTTTGGGTAGCGTAGCGTGATGGTCCGGTTGTACTTGCAAGATCACCGGTGTGGACCGTCGGACTGGAGGCAGCTCACCTCCTGCGGCTCCATAATATATATATACGACGATTATTAGGATCCGATCATCATAGATGTCTGTGATTCATTCACTGTCTGAATGCCAGGCCAGTGCCTGCCTGGCCTAGTAGCCGCGGAAGCCGCCACGCCCACCGGCCGTAGCGCGGTACACATTAACTTGATAGCAATCAGCAGGCCTCGGGTGCATTGGCTGGCTCTCATAGAGGGAGTGGTCGGGTCGCAATCCCGTCTTTGGAGCAAGTCCCTGTGAATGCCACTGGTTTCAGCAAAACCCTGTTCATGTGCCATCTGCTGGCGTGGGCATGTTTTTCATTTTATTTCTGTCCTGTCCCCAAGTCGCAGTCCACACACACAGGGCCTGCTGTAGAGTTTAATTAGAATGTGCTGGCAGTGTTGCCCCTTCACTGTGCCACTCTGAGGTAACACTGTGACACCAGTGTTTAATTGGTCTCATGGCCGGCTCTGGGAAGTACGACCGGTACCACCAAACCGGGTGCTGATTTCAAGGAGAGCAGTGTTTGCAAGTTTATTTTCATTTTAAAAGCTTCTGCTGCGGGGTTCCTTGTCTCCAGCAAATTTCCAGGCAACAATACAAATTTAAAGATAACTCAGTGATTAATGTTCTTCCTGGAGAGCGATGAGAATTGTGTCTAGTAGAGGTTTTGACTCCTCATTAGGTTGAGTGTTAATAGGCCTTCTGTAAAGAATTCGTACTATGCAGATGAAAAGTGCACATAATGTAAATAGGTCTGTGGGTTACTGCTTTTCTAAGAGATATCATTTTGTTACAGTTTATAAATTAAAAATCCTAATATAGAACAGTAAATTATTAACTGTCGTCAAAGAACTGCATGCACAGTTCAAAGTATTAGTTAGAGCATAGATTAATGTTGCAGGGTTAATTTGGGTAGAAATCAATTCTTATTATTAAGGAGAACCCCCAATTATGGTGTTCCCTTTTCAATTCAGAGGTTATGCTTCTCCAGATCAAGCAGTCTTAAACTATACTGTCTACCTGTAAGAACGACATGTCACTCAAACAACTTGTAGTCCTTTGGGCCTGGCTTATGTACATTTCATATACGGTGATTTAAATATGTAGCATTAATTGTGTGGGGACCCGATGGGGGAAGTGGGTGGAGCCGGAGGAAAGTGGGTGTGGCACAGACAAATATTTGAGCACCTGGACTTCAGTTTTTACAAATTAAGCTAACCGCCAACATTAACATAAGCGACAACAAGACACTACACTGCCATCTCCTATACCATCCCCCAGGCAACACCACCACATTCACTGAACACCTGTCAGACCTGGTTGCTCACTGCTAACTCCGAGACACCAACAACCTAATTCTGGGCGACCTCAACTTACACTGGAACGAAAAAAACAACTCACAAATCCAAAACCTGAATGAGCTATTACACAGCAACAACCTTACCCAGCACTGCTCAGATGAAAAACCATAAGAAAGGAGCAATCCTGGATGCCATCATCGCCCAACGAGAAACAATCACAACAGACCACATATTACCGGTTGACTGGTCCGACCACAACTTAATCCAATTCCACATCGCGCAATCGATCACATACCAATCTCCCATCCAAGACCCCCACAATGGATGAGAAATCTAACACAGATCAACATGGTCGACCTAGAAGAAAAGATAAGCATGCTCCTTCCCATCTCCCCAGATGGTCTCTCCCCAACAGAACTCACTTCTCACTACAACACAACTATGACGTCCATCCTAGACCAACTAGCCCCCTTGGAACTAAAAAAAAAAAACAGGAACATTCCTTCCAGATCCTGGTTCAACACGGACATTAACGCTGAAAAGAGACAACTTAGAGCTACAGAACGACTATGGAGGAACAACCCCTCTACAAGCCTTCGCGAGCAACTAAAAGCAGCCCAGAGGAAATACCATAAACAACGGAAAAAAACACCCTTTTCTGCACCGCTCTGGACAACGCAAAAAACAGGCCCAAAGAATTCTTTAACATCATCAAGCAACAAACTTCCAAGACCTCTGCCACCCCAGTCCAGGCCTCCAAAGGCCGGTGTGACAACTTTGCCAACTTCTTCAACAACACAATCCCCAAGTTTGAGCTATCACTAGACATCAACCTCAATCCCTCCTGCAAAAAACCCAACCCCAATAATCGAAACCAAGACACCCAAGCTCCCCACGAAAGCCTGGAAATCCTTCAACCCCATACCTGAAGCTCAGATTCTCCAAGCGCGCATCTCACGTCCTCAATCCTGTACCCACCAAATTGGCCAAAAAGTTGAAACTCTCCCTTGCCCCACTCTGGTGTGAAATCATAAATAGCTCCTAAAAAAACTGGCATCATACCAGACTGCCTCAAAGTTGGCCAAGTCACACCACTATTGAAAAAGCCAGGCCTGAACACCAACGATCTGAACAACTTCAGACCTGTTTCCAACCTCCCCTTCCTATCCAAAATCCTTGAAAAGTGCGTTCTCCTACAACTGACTCAGCACATGGACAACATCAACCTGCTAGATCCCCACCAATTGGGCTTCAGAAAAGGCTGTAGCACCAAAACCGCGATCTTTAACATTGTGGATGACATCCACAAGTCTCTAGATACTGACCAATGCTGCCTACTCATCCTCCTGGACCTATGGGCAGCTTTTGACACAGTTGACCACAATCTACTCATCAAGGCTCTCCAAGATAGAGTAGGTGCGGATGAGGTGGTCCTACAATGGTTCTCCTCCTTACACAACAGCTCCCAAAGGATAAAAATCAAAGCCTTTGCGTCCGACCTACACCCCATCAGAAGAGGTGTCCCCCAAGGCTCAGTGCTCTCCCCTCAAATGTTCAACATAAGCATAGGAATCCCTCACACCCTACTCAAAAAAGCCAACATCCCCTTCCACCTATATGCAGATGACACCCAGATCTACCTGGAAACCTCCTCCATTGATGACATTCAAAGGCTCAACAACACTCTTAGAGAAGTCCAACAGTGGCTATCAATAAACCACCTTAAACTCAATCAAGACAAAACTGAGATCCTCCTCATCTCCAAAAAAGAAGATAAACCCTCAAATCGTAGAATGACTAAAAGCAATCGATGCTCTCAATGGTAATCTCACCCTGGCTAACTCTGTAAAAACACTAGGAATCACCCTAGACCCAAAACTGAACATGGCCAAACACATTAAGATCTCCGCGAAGAGTGCCTTCCTCAATCTGAAGCTTCTCAACAAAATTAAACCCATCATCCCGCCCAAGGACCTCAAACAAGCCACCCAATCACTGGTGCTAGCTAGACTAGACTATGGGAATACAGTCCTCACCGGTACAGCACAATCCCAACTAGCTCCCCTCTAAACAACTATCAATGCAGCTGCCAGAATGGTCACCAGAGTGAAGAAATATGACCACTTATCACCCCCACGCAGAGAACTAAAATGGCTCCCAGTCAAAATGAGTGCCAGTTTTGGAACTTCCTGCCTCACACACAAAGCCTTGCACACAGGGAAAACGGAATACCTGGCCTCCAAACTCAAGAAAGCTGGTCAGACAAGAAACCTCAGGAGCTCCAATACCCTGCTATTCATCCCTATCAAAACACGCAAAAAAAAACAACAAATCGCTGCACAATCCTTCGCTGGAAACGCGCCCAAAATCTGGAACTCCATCCCAGCTGATATCAGGACTCCCCTTCCTTTGTAAAGTTTAAAAGACTCCTAAAAGACCTCTACCTCAACTGTGCCTTCCCGAACCGAGAATCGCCGCTGAAACGCACAAGCCTACACTTTGCAGCCCCCTGACAATGTTCCACCACAACCTACCTCTTCCCCGCTCCCCGACCCTTTCCTCGTTCACTCCTCCCTGAATGAGGTTTAGCCCAAGACATTGTGCACTCATCGAGGCTATCTCAGGACTTCCCTACTTCAATGTTACACAGCACGCTGGGTCTTCCGAACAAATATGTATACCTCTGCCTTTTGGGTGATTCCTGCTTTAAATCTGTTGTAAAGCACTCCGATACCCTCGGATCTGGCCAGTGCTATATAAAACTTCTTAATAAATAATAAGTAAATAAACTTTCCTAAGATAGCATTTGAAATGTATTGTTATTATCCCTGTCTTTGGCAAGCTACCTTGTTGCAGGGGACCCCTTCTTTTTTTCAAATCGACGTGGAAATATGCGTTTTCCAGATTGAGTGAGGTCATAAAGTCTCCTTTGTTGAGGTGAGGCAGAATCTTGGCTAAAGTTACCATCCTGAAACTTTGCTTTCTCGGGTACTTGTTGAGCTTTATGAGATCCAGTATTGGTCTCTATTCCCCTGATTTCTTCATTATTAAGAAAAACCTGGAGTAGAACCCCTGACCCCTTTGTAGAGTTGGAACTTCCTCGATTGCCCCTTTTGAGAGCATAATCTTTATTTCTTTGACCAATAAGTGAAGACGAGGAGGAGGGTTCCCTTGGGTGGAGTAGTTGGAGGTTTGTTTGTGAATTCCAGAGTATGACCAAAGGCAAATAGATCAAATATCCATTGGTCTGATGTTATGCTGGTAGAAATTGCAAATCTTCGCACTCATGGGAAGGGTAAAGGGGATGTGGGGGAGCTGGCACCCAGTGTTGATCATTGTTTCATTCCGTTGTCTCGCCCTTTGGACGGTGTTCTCTTACGACCCCAGTGACGAAAGAAACCAGCAGTAGAAGACTGACGGTAGGTGGAAGACTGACTGGTCTGCCTCTATTGCAACTGATAGGGCTGGTATTGCTGTCTCCTCTGAAAACCGCCTCTGTATGTGGGAATCCCACGTCCTTTTGCTCCCCTGAAAGGCATCTTTCTGTAATGGAGGGTGCCTAATGACTTTGCTGTTTCAGTTTTTATGGAGAGCAGCACCTCATTGAAGTGCTTGCTGAATAAAGAATCTCCATCGAACGCCGTAACCAAGATCTTTGTTTGGACTTCAGGTCTGAAGGTGGTGGCCTTCAACCATCCCTGGCACCTCAACACTGCTGCGCTTGCCAGTTGTCGGAAACCTGTGTTAGCTATATCCATAGCACAGTTAATGGTTTTAGAGGCTGCTAGTTCACCCTCTAGAAGGATATTTCTCGACTCTTGTTTTTAGCTTCCAGGAGGAGGTCTAACAAAGATGCCAATTCCAACCACATCTGGCGATCGTAATGGCCAATGATAGCCAAAGCATTGGCTGCCCGGATGGTAACTGCCGCTATGGTGGAAAAGTGCTTATCCAGTCTACGCCCCTCCTTATCAGGGGGAGTCGAGATCGGGTTAGGCGGATTTTTCGATCTTCTCTGAGCTCCCTGCCAAATGACGGAATCCGGCTTCGAGTGACCTGTCAGGCAAGAAGGGGAATGCTCAGGGGCCCTGTACATTTTATCTATTCGAGGGACATCATGGCCGGCGTATTCATTATTTTTACTTCCTCCTGCCAAACAATCTATTATGGGGATTGTATGAAAAGATTTCCTGGCCTCCTCTTTAAAATCATACAGAAAGCAATCTGTATGTTTCACAGTCAAGGGAAGATGGAATCTGTTGGACACTCTCTCCATCAAGTTGTGGAACCCCCAATGGATTCTGTAGGTGAGTCTGCTGGGTGATGCGCAGAGGAGAGGGAGTAGGAATGAAATAATCCTCCCAGGGTTCTGCAGGTGGGTGAAGATCCGGGATCTCTCTTCCTCTGAAAAAGATGAGTTTCCTGGTCAGGAGCCTGTATTGGAGGGCGTGGTATTGTAGGTGTTGTTGGTCGAAGTAAAGCTGGTGTTCCTGGGGGCTGCGGCTGATATGGCGGTGGCTCAAACTGGACATCTTGGGGTGGAGATCGCTGCCGATAGTCCGCTAACCTGGCTTGGCGGTCTTGGATTAGAGATGGTGGTAAATGCGCCATTTCTCTAGGAAGAGGCTCAGGAGGATAGCCGTAGGGTTGGTAATGGCACGGTGGAACTAGATATGGCTGATAATATTGTTGGTCGTCCTCATAATCAACCTCTTCATCCTGGCATTTCACATGCAATTCAGATGGGCTATGCGCCACCCCAAATACTCCATCCTCATTCTCATCCTCAATCCACTTACTGTTGGAAGTCCAATAGGTGCGAAGAAGACAACAGGGAGATCTTAGTGAAGGATGAGACATCCGGCTGGAGAAAGGTCTTTGTCACCCTACAAATATTTACCATCTTCGACGAGGCATAGACGGTGCCATCAACACTGAAGAAGGAATATCCGTAGTCAACAGTACTGCCATTGCTGGTGTTACCGTTGACCAACTCATCATCGACAGTATCGCCCTTGGTTGATTTGTCGTCAACAGGCTCCCCAATGGGATGGTCGTCGACGTGATGGTCATCAACGGCGCCTTCTTTATCGACAGAGAATTTGTCGACGGGAGAGATGTTGACGATGAGAGATGTCGAAAATAAGATTCTCGTCAATGGTATGGGCCCCGAAATGGCTGTCGTTATCACTACTGTCGAGAGAGCTGACGACGTGAATGTAATGCTGCTCGTCATTGAAGATTAAGGAGTTGTCGTCGTCGTCAATGATTTTCGTTCCTTGTGGCTCATAAAATCTGTGGAAGAGGCTCTACGATGTTATTTTTCCTTTCTCACAGGAGTCGTGGGAACGGATGTCGCAGGCTCTGAGGAGACTTTATGGGGCTTCTCCTTTTTAGAGATGTTACTCTCCTGGGAGGGTTTGAGGTGTTTTCTGCCCTCTCCAGGGGTGTAGTCCTGGGATCTGTAACTCTTGTGAAGCCTTGATGAGCCATCACTGTCCTCCTCCGGAGACTGTTGTTGCTTAGTGGATTGGAGCCACAAAAGCAGCCTCTCCTCTCTATCCCTCATAGTTTTAGATGAAAAAGTACAACAGATTTTGCACTGTATTTCCTCATGAGTAGGGTGGAGGCAATAAATACAGTCTTTCCATGGATCGTCCACATGAACTCTTTTCCTGCCACAAGTCTTACATGGGCGGAAAAGGCCATTATTATCTAGCATGTTGGCGTAGATCAATTTTCAGGAAAAATTCCAGAAGCTTGAATGAAGAAAACTGAGAATCCCTTCACACACGACATGCGGTAAAATCTGAGTGAAAACTGCCTCTGTGAAGAAAGTTCTAGAGAGCGCTAGCAGCTGATTGGCTACATTCAACATTTGACCCTTTTTTAAAAAGGACATAGATAGGCTATTTTAAAAATGGCTTAGGGCCATTATAGTCTATGGCATTATTTAGATACTGCTTGATTATGTTAGCATGGGTCTCCCATCTCGACGAAGGGGAATGATTCAGGCAAGTGAATCTATGAAATATACCCCAATACTGGATACGTGCTTTTCCTTAACAATTACTGTATAGGCCCAGGAGCAATACTATTGGTGGACATTAATTTTCAAGTTTGAGAAGACTCATCGAAATGTAATCTTTTGGTTATAGGTTATACTTTGTGCTGTTGGCTAATGAGCTAAATAAATTGAAGGAGACATGCATAATCTTCACCTCCATGTCTTTAACAAAATTGAAACTTACCTTCACGTTAGCTGGGAACTTCTACATTCGGCGCTATATTTCTTACTAATAAGAGAACACTGATAAGGGGACTTACTTAATTTGGAATGCTATTTAAGTCTTATAATTCAAACAAAGGCCTTCATCTTGAATATTTATGCTGTACTGTCTTTTACAGAGAGCAAATGACATAGCTGTACATGACTAAATGGGGGAAGAGATTGGATGACACTTGGATACAGTCACAATAGCAGACCCTATTGTAGGAGGCTGGCTCAGTATATAGTGTCCACCATTGGTGAGGCACTGTGCACTGTGTCCAGGCAACCCTTAGTGATAGTGTTTAGGTCCCTGAAAAAAAAAGCTCTCAAGGGGTATCTGTGGAGAGCAGCTAAAGCTTATTCAAGAGTGGTGTAATTCAAGTGTGTGTACCACTATATTCAGTCAGTAAGCTTTTCATACAGAAAGAACCACACCAGGTGAGCATAAAAATACTTTGTATTTATTAGTACGCACTAGACACTAACTTGGTATAGCTCCTGCCCAGAGATATCAATTACAAACAACGAATACTTTAGAAAGAGGTAAGTAGCATAGGAAAACACATAGGGCCAAACCATACACTAAAATATTGGAATGTGAGGTAAGTACCAAAACAGGACTAATACCCAAGGATAGAGTACCCCTGAGGAAACATGGACTCCAAAGCGCCCAGGTGCATAGTGGTTACACCAGGTCAAACGTCCATAGGGTAACATAAGTAGCTGCTGGAATTGTACAGCTCTAGGACCCTTCCCAATGGACCCAGAAGGAACCACTTGGGTCAAGAAAGGTTGAGGAGCCTCCCCACCTGTTGCTATCCTAGGAAGCAGGATACCTACACCAGGGAGCCCAGGTGTATAGGGGTGAAGTGGAGTCTGAAATTCTGGTAGACACTAATGGAGGCTCGTGGAAGATCAGCAGCTACAGCCTCTTGTGGACCAGGCCGGTGGAACCAGGTCAAGTAATCCAGATGAGAAGAACCTGAAAGCAGAGGGGACAGAGTTCAAACCACCCGAAGGTGACCAAGAGCCACAGGAACACAATTCCAGCCCTGATTGGAGGTTCCTGCTGGAGCATGTGAGGATGAAGCAGCAGCTGTAGATCTTAGGTGATGATGTAGGAGCCCAGGAGCCATCCACGAGCAGTTCCACTCCGGTTGACGAGTGTAGGAAGGTCAGTGGCAGGCAAAACCACCAACAAGCCGTGCCAAATGCAAACAACGGTTTGAGGGAGAAGATGCTGTGCTGCAGACCATCAAGGTCTTTGGGACTAACCCAGCAAGGGTCAGTCAAGGCCAGCCCTCAGCACGCAGGAGAGCCAGCAGGAATCGATGGAGCCCCCTCGAGGACTATCTGGAAGCAGGCAGAGGGCGTTGCAAGAAGTCTCAACAGCACACAGGAGATGAAGGTCCACAATGCACAGGATGCAGGCAGGACATCGTTATTGGAGATGTGCAGTGCTGGAGGCTTGGGCTTCTTGGAGCTTGACCATCTTTCGTGAAGAGAGACAACAAGCCTTGGTAATGACAAACAGGCGTGGTCCACAGGGAGGGGGTTAACGTCGGCTGGAGAGGGATTACAGTTACCCAAGTTGCGGGGGTGACTGATAAGTCCTCTGGAGAACCAACAAACCACCCCCTGTCTTGCGGAGCTAGGAGATGTCCGTGGGACAAAAAGATCAACAAAGCGGTTGTTGACATAGAGGTGCCTGTAGTTGCAGGGAAGTGACTCCTTCACTCCAAGAGATATTCCGTCTGGCAAGGATGCAGGCTGAGTCCCTTTTGACTTGGACAATGCACAGAGTTGCAGTACTTTGAAAAGCACAGGGACCAAGATGCAGCAGGAATCTTCCCACTGGAGCTGTCTTGTCATAGACTCTGGCTTGAAGAACAGCAGACTATGGACAGACTTCAGACGACAGGCAGTCAGATGTAGAAGTTCTTGTCAGGATGAATCTAAGAACCAACCCTCAGGTGGTCCCTTAAGTAACCATAAAAAGGGAAGGACCTCTATGCTGGTGACCCACCTCTCAGAGGGGGTCAGAGGCGTTACTCAGCTGTCCTAGCCAGTCAGATACTTCCAAGGGCCAAGATTCAACATGGTAAAATCAAGTGGCCTCCTGGAAGAGCTCAGGGCACCTCCATAGGGAGGAGCTGGACAGGGGCTTTGACACGCCATGTCCATTGTATGGTTTTGTGCCAGAGCGGGAGTCGAGGCTCCTGAACTGGGCAAAACTGGTTTTTGCATAGAGGACACCAAATGGGCCATTCAATGCAGTCTGGTGCCACTCAGAAGCACCCCCACCATACCCAATTCTAAAGGAGAGATGGTCACACCTATCCTTCGCATGAAATCCTTTGTTCAGCTTCCCCTGCCCGAGGTAAGCTCATCAGTAGGGTGGCAGAACACGGTCTAGGGTCGGCAGCAGCGTGGGCTGGAAGGCAGACTGTGTAAGGCTACACATGTAGATATTGGGGGGTTCTCTAAGGAGCCCCCCAGTACATGTTATCATGAAATTAACACTTGAATCAGTGTGGTTGCATGATTCTAACATGTTTGATACCAGACATAACTACGTTTGGGGCAGCAATTATGTAGTTGGACATCTCATCTTGCCAGTGTCCACTACATACCTTATAATGGCTGCCCCACACTAACAAACCTCAGAGAATGGAGTCTGGGGTTTGGTATGGGGTGCCTCTGCAGGAGTCCCCACACCCTTAAAACTATGCATCCTGCCCTTGGACTGAAGGGCCTACCTCAGGGGTGATCTATAGGTTAAAAGTGCAGTGACTGGGATATATGGGAAACCTTATATCCAAAGAGAAAGGTGCAACACCATTTCATGCACTCTGAAATGGCAGCTCTGTAGACAAAGTTTTCATGGGTTCCCATGGGTGGCATACTACATGCTGAAGCCCATAGGATACCAGATGCACAAATGCCCTGGATACCTGAGTACCATATATTAGGGACTTATAGTGGTACCCCAGTATGCCAATTGTGGGGTGTACAAAGCACTTACCAGAGAATTTGGAGGAGAGAGCACTGCCACTGGGGTCCTGATTAGCAGGATCCCAGTGAACTACAGTCAAAACACACTGACACCAGTCAAAATATGTGTGTGTGTGGGGGTGCATCTATGCCAGAAGATTCTACTTTCCTACACTTATGATGAAAAAGTCCTAAAATCATGCATTGCGTTAAAAATGGAGAGACACAATATAAACTAACATAATGGGCAAACAACTCAGAGAAAATTAAAAACAATGTACTCTGGTATTGATGACGAATGCTGGAGACAGGATGATCTGTATAGATGGTAATCCTGCCCACTAACTTAAGTACTCTGGAAGGAGATAATGAGCCACATAAAAGCTACCCTGAGCTACTAAATAACATATGATCAAGCAATTATTTTACTGATATTTCAGCCAACTGGTGGGAAGAGCATTATAAGAGAGGACTGGCACTGGTTGTATATATGTTGCAAACAGCAAAGGAAGGCTTTTCAGATAACTGGAAAACGATTGCTCCCCATTTTGACCGATTGGTCAAGGAGGCTATGGAATACAGTGGTGGTGAAGATGTTGACCTACGATGTATACAACAAACGTGATAGATTGATTCTTGTTTGGAAGCCTTAGCTGTGCTACTTCTAACTGGTGGCACTGTGACTGTAATGTCCAAGGACATTCTGTACATTGGCAATATGATAGGACCCTTATTCTTCAGCAATGGATATTAAAGGCTATGGACTAAACAAAGGAAGATCTTGATGGAATAAAGAATATTTTGGGGTATAGCAGGATGATCGAATGGTTTTATGGATTAAGGACCTTCTCTTATTTCTGGTTGGAAGGTGGGTGTCCAGGCTATTGTGAAACTATGATCAGTTCATTGTATATATTAGATGTTATGTACTCCTGCAGGATCTTGTTGATATTTGTTATAACCTGAAGTAACTATTTTCCCCTGGCTATGAATACACATTTGTCTACATAAGAACAATAGTGATCTATCAAATACAACTAAATTAAAAACAAAGGAATCTTTTGCTAGGTGTTTGTTTATTACACTTATAAAGTCATACAGAAAGAATTAATACATCAGATTTTTCCTAACACATTCAAAGATCTTGATTAATACACTCAATCAAAAAAATATAAAAACACTTAACTATGACCTGCATAATTGCAACAAAAGACAGAAAAAGGTAAAAACATTAAATTTGTTCAATACATGATGTACATCCAATATCCTTATAATTGCCCTCTATGTTATGCCACCATCAAATCGGTATGTCAACACAAAGGCCGGAGGTTTGGATTGTACTAGGATGTAGCGTCGACGCGTTTCGATGGATTCAGCTGATAAAAACCATCTTTATCAAGACTTCACAATGTTCTGTCATTTCAATAGGGACAATAATGTTACCCCTTAATAGATTTGGGATCTTCTGGAAAAATATCAATCATTTGATTAATCACGGAACTGTGTTAAAAAGATTATTTGGGGGCGGTCTTGAGCCTTTTCTTTGTCCTTGCACAAATAATTTCGTGGGCTCGTGGTCACTGTCGTGTATCGGGGTGGGTAGTGGTTCAATGTTATTCGTCCCACTGTTTATGGACTTTAGCCCTATCGGCATCTGTAAGGTATCTTCAGACAGAACCCAAGAGACAGCAAGTCGAACGGGAAATTTAAGCACCCCTTCGCCAGGTGGCGCATTGAGACGACTTCTTCCGCCGCGAATTAAACACGGGTGGTTTTTAATATAGCAGGCCGTTTCAACAGATGTCGATAGGGCTAAAGTCCATAAACAGTGGGACGAGAAACATTGAACCACTACCCACCCCGATACACGACAGTGACCACGAGCCCACAAAATTATTTGTGCAAGGACAAAGAAAAGGCTCAAGACCGCCCCCAAATAATCTTTTTAACACAGTTCCGTGATTAATCAAATGATTGATATTTTTCCAGAAGATCCCAAATCTATTAAGGTGTAACATTATTGTCCCTATTGAAATGACAGAACATTGTGAAGTCTTGATAAAGATGGTTTTTATCAGCTGAATCCATCGAAATGCGTCGACGCTTCATCCTAGTACAATCCAAACCTCCGGCCTTTGTGTTGACATACCGATTTGATGGTGGCATAACATAGAGGGCAATTATAAGGATATTGGATGTACATCATGTATTGAACAAATTTAATGTTTTTACCTTTATCTGTCTTTTGTTGCAATTATGCAGGTCATAATTGATTGTTTTTATATTTTTTGATTATTGAGTGTATTAATCAAGATCTTTGAATGTGTTAGGAAAAATCTGATGTATTAATTCTTTCTGTATGACTTTATAAGTGTAATAAACAAACACCTAGCAAAAGATTCCTTTGTTTTTAATTTAGTTGTATTTGATAGATCGCTATTGTTCTTATGTAGACAAATGTGTATTCATAGCCAGGGGAATATAGTTACTTCAGGTTGTTTAACCTCAATTCCCTTGATGTGTTAAGGGGTACCTCTCTCTGTTTACTCTCGATATTTGTTATAAATCAAAGAAAAATATTTTAGGAATGGGAAAGGTTTAGACAAAATGCGACATGACAGCAATACTAGTAACTCCTGACCAGATGCATTTTGTGGTTGAAAACTCTGCGATTAGCCAAATTACAGTGCTTGTAGCCGCCAAATGTGTTTTTTATAATATACTAAATCTATTTTGAGATTCGGAAAAGCATAAAAACCTCCCTGAGAGACTAGGGCGAAATCAGAATGTGTAGAAAACTTTATAATTCGGTGATAAAGGAAAGGAAAAATGTAATTAGGAGGAAGGTCTGGGAGCAACTGACTGCTGTATCTGCTAGCAATGACTTCTCTTTTCTGGAAGACAATCAACACACCATTTGTTTCCACTAGTCCTTCTTCGAGTATTGATACAAACATGCCAGATCAATTCTGGGTTAGTCATTTCACCAAGATATACGACTTTCATGATCTGACATCTTTCAAGAGTGCTAGTGCGGTTCTAACAACCGGTTTGGGAAGTACAGAGGATTTCACTTTTACTGTCAAGGATGTAACTGTGGCAATAAGCAGATGCCCATGTAACAAGGTGCCAGGGGCAGACGGTGTCCCAGTCGATCTGTTTAAGGGCAATCTGACATTCTGGGCCCCCTTACTGATGAGATTATTCACAAATGTGTCTCTGGCCGTCCCTCCTAAAACCTGGTCCAGGGCGATTATTGTGAGTGATCCTCATTGCTACAGACCCATATTTTTAATAGATGCCACAGCTAAGATTCTGGGCAGGGTATTGCTGGACAAGATTGAATGTTGGGATCTCGAGATGAACATCTTGGCTCCAGTTGAATTCAGTTTCAGGCTTGGACTCAGTACTGCCGACCAGTGCCTGAACATCCACCGAATTATGACCAAATAAGTCCTTATCAATGAAGATTGATTTACTTGGCCTTAATGGATTTTATTGCAGCAATCAACAACGTATTCAGGTCAAAATTGTGGAACATGCGCCTAACTAAGGGGACTACCCCACAAATCATCCATCGTCTTGCTCATGATAATGTTGAGGGAAGTATCGGATTTGGCCGCAGTGGGGAATGCACCTCTTAAATAAAGATCTGAGAATGTGGTAGGCAGGGCTATGTGCTGGCTCCTTTTTTATTCAGTTTCTATATTAATGACCTGGACAATAAACATATTGCCACCAGAGCTAATCCCCTGAGGGCTGTGAGCAATCTGCTACTGGTCTTGATGTACACAGATGGCTTTGTCCTCATGGCCAGGACAGGCCGGGTATCCAGAAACTGTTGGACAGCATTGTACCCTTCTTGTCTGCCTTAGGCCTCCGCACACAAATAAACAAATCTTTTACTATGGTTTCTGGCTTGTCCCAGAGTAGGATTACTTCTTTTCATATTGGTGGCACGGTCCTCAGATGGGTCTCTACTTTTACCTATCTGGGGTTACAGTTTGACAGGAGGTCCACAAGGAGGCACTTAAGGATGATCAGAGCAACCCAACTTGAAGCACCCACCGCCTCTCTGTTCAAATTGACCTTCAAGTTAGGGTCTATGCCAGGGGCTGCTACTTTGACTATTTATAAATACAGACCTATCCCAATTGTTTCATATGGTGCGTGAATTTGGGGCTATACTGATCACTCCCAATTCCAGCTCTGCGAAAATATATTCCTTTGAAGATTGCTGTTACTTCCTGCTAGTTTCCCTGCTATCACTGCACGTGAAGAGCTAGGTTTGCAATTTTTGGGGTACCGACTGAGGTTGACGCCCACTATGTTATGGTTATCTAGCTAGTCCAGGCTGAGGCATCCTTAATTCTAACTGTGATTACCGACTGCATCAACTTGACAGGGTCCCATAACATTAGATGGCTTACTCACATTAGACAGGATCAGCAAGCAATTAGCAGGATGGATCTGTTTGACTCTACACAGTCCATATCCCGCAAAGACAAACCAATAGTGAAAGGAGAACTAATAAAACTCCTAACAGAGAAGAGATGGGAGGCTGGTATGAGGAAGAAATCTGTAGAACTATACTTTCCTCTGCACACCACCCCCTCATTGAGCCATATCAACTTAGGACGCTTCGCAGTCAAAGGTTTTACCTAGCTAGATTTGGGCTTGGAATGCCCAATTATTTAGTGTCCAATTACTCAAATGCATGCAGTAGCAAAGATGTGGTCCCTTGCCCGTGCAACTACCTAGTCCTCCAATCGTAATTACATTTATTGTTTTTTGGCGAGCTGTATACTGTCCAACGCAAACATATTTTAATACAATTTTTAAGAAAATTGGAGCTTCGGAAATGCAAGTAGGCCATGGAGCATCTGCAACTGTTACACATTGATGCTGTCTGTTTAATTAATTTCGAATTCTATGTCCGGAGCGGAGGCTTCTGATTAGGCTGTAACTTGCTCCTTTATTTTACTCCAGCAGCCATTGAAAGGTATCAACATTCTCAAACAAAACTACATTTCCCATGAGCATCAGGGAAAATGGAAACAGAAAATGTCCCGGTCACTGTCCAATCCCAGGCCAGGGCTCCTCATATCTTCCGCTGCTGGCACTCTATCCTCCTCTTTCTTCGCTGCTCCAGCAGCATACAGATGAGTGTTTTCTTTATATTTTCTGACTGACCCTATATTGTTGGCGATTTAATTGCTGGAATGTACAGGGTCGCGCGGGCTAACATTCTGATGTTTTATTCCCTGGGGGGTTGAGGCAGTGACTCTGTGTGTGTGCCGTGGGGGCGTTCTCTGCTCCTTTCGCGGCTGTGTTCTCTCAGGCTCTGTGCGCGGGCGGCCTCCCGCCGCTAGGGGATCACGCGTCTTTCGCTGGCGCTCTGAGGAGCTTTACCCCCCGCCGGGCGCGAGTCGTTGAGTTCCGCTTCGTGCTTGCGTCGGGAGAAGCGGCTCAACGGACTCGCGCACCACAGGGGAGGACTGGTGTGATTTCTCTTTCTAATTTGGCAGCGCTAAGGCTAAGATACGATTTTCAGAGCCCCTGCCTGGAGCCTGAACACCCGCGAGGCGGGTAAGGTATTTAGTGCAATTTCGGGACCGGCCCAGGCAGGCTTCCTTTATGGTGCCTCTTAGCAGAGCCTGTTCGGTCCCAGTTTTACTTGATACTTACCCCGCTGCGGTGGGAAGAGATATATCTCAGGGCTCTGTCCTGTTATTACCCCCTATTTGAATTGGCTCCTTGCTGTTGCGCAGAGGCGCTATGGAGTATGAGGAATATTATGAGGAGGAGGAAGAGCAGCAGGTCATGTACTTGCCGGTAGATGACCACTTCTGCCAAGTTATGGACTCCTCCATTTTGAAGGCAGTGACGCGGGTGGTTGCACCCCTAGAGAAGAAAATAGATCAGCTTCAGGCACAGTGCCAACCCCTCGGGCAAGGAGCAGACCTT
This sequence comes from Lissotriton helveticus, assembly GCF_964261635.1. Taxonomy (NCBI): domain Eukaryota; kingdom Metazoa; phylum Chordata; class Amphibia; order Caudata; family Salamandridae; genus Lissotriton; species Lissotriton helveticus. Next base: position 1,044,433,927 of record NC_136072.1, read on the forward strand.
TCGGGGCAAACGGACCCCATACCTCCGGGCCAACCATCGACGAGTACCACAGGACCCAAGAGGAAGCGTTCTGGGGACACGGGGGCGGACGCCGACGCATTCTCGCGCTTGAAAAAGGCTTTTTTAGACGCGAAAACTACTGATACCCCTTCGACCTCAAAGGAGGCGCCGACTGGAGACTTGGGGGTGTGGGGGGGGTCAGGACGATGCGGCCACCGCGACACAGACGAGTCACCCCAAACCTCGGATGGGGATGGGGAACCAGATCGTTCGTGGCCTCCCGCCCAGCCCACCCAGGCGTCAAGTTCCGACCCCAGTTCAGACATGCTCAACCCGGACGAGTTGCTCCACCCACGCTCATCGCACTGGGTTCCCGCTCCCAAGGTGGCGGCCAGGCTTCGAAAGCCTTTGGACCAAGAGGTGCTTAGTTGTCTTCGGGCAGAGTGCCCGCGCCCCACCTTGGAGGGTAAGGTTACGGTTACCCCAGAGATTGACCCCAAAATGTCCACCTTCCTCACAAAGTTTGTGAAGGACCCCAAGAAGGGCATAGACCGATCTTGGAGGGCCTGCCAAGATAAACTCTTGGACACGGCGGGGCCTTTGGCAAAAATCTTAGACATGGCCGAAGACGCCAAGGCCTCGTGATCCCTGATTTCCCCGGAGACCCTTTCTGGTTGGGCGCAAAGGGCGATTATTTTCCTGGGGAATGCGAATGTAGCCATTTCTACGGAGAGGAGAAGATCTATTCTAATCAAGATGGATCCGAAGTTTGGGGGACTGGCCACATCTGAGGCAGGTCCGATGGCGGAAGGTAACCTCTTCGGGGACCCGTTTGTCAAAGAACTGGGTAAATTTGTAAATACCTTTAATTCTCTGGACAAGGCCCAGACGTCTGTGAAACGGATCTTCACACCACGTGTTTTTGGGGCAGCCAGTCGAGGAAGGGGCCGCTTGTCTGGCAGACCCTATAACAAAGGCTCCTACAAGCAGGGCGACTCCCACAGAGGTCAATACCAGGATCCTGACAAGTTCGGAAACTTCTACCAGGCCAGAGGTTATCCCCGCCGCCGTGGTGGAAGAGGAAGAGGAGACGGCGGCTACAACAATCACAGAGGTGAGACTTCAAAATGTGAAGGGCCTGAAAGTGGGGGGCAGACTCCGTTTTTTTCTTCAGGCATGGTCTTCGCTCACCTCCGACGCCTGGGTCTTACAGACCGTCGGAGGGTTCCAAATAGAATACTCGGGACTCCCCAGGCAGTCCGTTCGTCCCAGACCTATCGGCTTCACGCCGGACCAATGCTCTCTGATAGACAAAGAGGTCGCGGATCTCCTACAGAAAGGGGCTATTGTGCAGACGGAGCTGCACCCGCGAGGTTTCCTCAGCAACCTTTTTCTTGTGGAAAAGCAGGACGGGGGCTATCGCCCAGTGATAAATCTCAAGGAATTCAATGGCTGGCTCATCTACCGCCATTTCAAGATGGAGGGTATTCACCTCCTGCGGGATCTACTTCAGGAGGGGGGCTGGATGGTCCGGCTGGACCTGAAAGACGCCTACCTCACGATTCCCATCTTTGCTCCCCACAGGCGTTTTCTTCAGTTTCAGTGGGGTCAACAGATTTACGAGTTTGCCTCCCTTCCTTTCGGACTGTCGTCCGTTCCGTGGTGTTTTACCAAGGTGCTGAAGCCGGTGGTGGAGCGCTTGCGCACGGAGGGCATCCGTCTCATAATTTATCTAGACGACATGCTCCTCCTGAATCAATGTCCACAGAAGTTGCTGGTCCATCTTCAAAGAGCGGTCAGCCTTCTGGAGTCCTTGTGGTTCATAGTCAACCAGGCCAAATCGGACCTTCTCCCGTCGTGAAGGTTGCAGTTCCTGGGTTTTCTGATAGACTCAGTGGAAGCCACCTTGTCCCTGCCTTCTCGGAAATTGTCCAAGATCAGGCACGTGTTGAGACGCACTCTGGCACGTCCGACGATCCTGTTACGGCACCTGGCCAGGTTGTAGGTCTCTTATCGTCATCCATTCAGGCGATATTCCCGGGGCCCCTTCATTACCGGGCCTTTCAACGCCTCAAGGCTTTTCACCTCTGCAAGGGCCTTACCTACTCCCAGGTCGTTCCCCTCACGGAAGAGGCGAGGACGGAGCTTCGATGGTGGATCGAACATATGGACGCTTGGAACGGTCGGGCGATCTTCGGTTCCAAGCCGGATTTGGTGATAGAATCCGACGCCAGCGGCCTGGGCTGGGCAGCGCGTTGCGGCGCTGTTTCTACAGGCGGAGTATGGTCATCCGCAGAGAAGGACCTTCACATCAACTGTTTGGAGTTGATGGCAGGTTCATTTGCGGTGAGGTGTTGGACGAAAGACAGGATTCAGTGCTGTGTCCTTCTGAAGATGGACAATGTGGGGGTGGTGCGCTACATCAACCACCTGGGAGGAACCAGGTCCAGGGCTTTGTCCGACCTTGCCCGGACTCTATGGGAGTATTGCCTGTCCAACGAAATATCCCTGTCGGTGGAGCACCTTCCCGGCTCAGCCAACCGAGTGGCCGACTGGTGGTCTCGCCACTGGAGGGACGCCAGCCTATGGCGACTTCATCCAGATGTGTTCGAGGCGATCGGGAACAGATGGGGTCCGTTTTCAGTGGACCTTTTTGCTTCCCGTCTGGACGCCCAGCTGGAGCGCTATTTCAGTTGGCGGCCGGAGCCGGAAGCAACGGCGGTAGATGCGTTTCTGCAGGATTGGAGCAAAGAGAGGGGTTATGCGTTTCCCCCCTTTGCGATGATCATGAGAGTGTCAACCCAGGTGAGGAGACAGCAGGCGGATCTGGTGGTGATCACCCCGATCTGGAGATCGCAAGCCTGGTTTTCCAGTTCTGAGGGAACTTTCCTGGGATTTTCCAATCCCTCTACCCCACGTTCCAGATCTCCTCAGGAATCCTCAAGGGGATCCTCACCACCTCCTGGCCTCAGGCAACCTGTGTCTGATTGCCTGGCGGGTTACAGGCAACTCTGGCAAGTCCCGGGACTTTCGGAGGACGCTGCCACGCTGTTGGCCAAATCCTGGGCAGACAGTACCAACAAGAGATACCGATCAGCATGGTCTCGGTGGAGTGGTTGGTGTCTGCGACTACAGATTGATCCAATGGGGGCAGACATTGTCCAAGTGCTTAATTTCTTAGCCTCACTGGCGAAGGAAGGTTTGGCGTACAGGTCAATCAATACCTTTAGGTCGGCCATCTCGGCAGGTCATATCCCGCTGGATAACCACCCGATAGGGCAACACCCTCTGGTTTGCAAACTGCTGCAGGGGATTAGGTTATCAGTTCCTCCGGAACCTCGCTATTCAGTTTTGTGGGATGTGAATAAGGTCCTTAACTTATTTCGTGACTGGCTGTCCAATAAATACCTGTCGAGGAAACAGATTTCAGCTAAGTTGGCAATGTTGCTATGTCTGATTTTGTGTCGCAGGGTCTCGGATGTGAGAGCCTTGGACCTTACAGGTCGTGTCTTGACCCCGGATGGAGTTACCTTCCATATTTCCAGACGTACCAAGGGCGATTCTCGATCTATCTCGTATCCTGCATTCCCGGATGTCCCGAAGTTATGTGTGGTTAGGGCGCTAAAGGCCTATGAAGTGGCGACGATTGATATACGCCCACAGGGTGTCAAACAGCTGTTCATTGCTCTTACTAAACCACACGGGCAGTTTCATCCCCTACTATTGCGCGGTGGGTGCGCTGGGTTATGCAGGAAGCTGGCATAGATATTTCCCAGTTTGGAGCCCATTCTGTGAGAGGGGCAATGGCGTCTAAGGCCTTTTCCCTGGGGGCTCGTCTGGAAGACATTCTGAAAGCTGCAGACTGGTCTTCAGACTCCACCTTCAAAAGATTTTACTTTAAGCCAGTAGTGTCTCTGGCTTCATTGGCGGTGGATAACGTTTGAACTAGCCTAATCAGAAGCCTCCGCTCCTGACAGAGAATGAAAAATTTCCTAGCTAACGTACAGGAAAGTTTAAATTCTATTAAGGAGGCGGAGGCGAGGATTAGCCCACCCTGTCTTCATTCGAACCCTCCCAGAATAGCTACGTTGGGACGGTAAGTAAAATCTTGATGATACAGTTTTCCCTAATATGCTGTTGTAGGCTATGACGTTCTTATGTCGATTGACTTGCTCAGTGATGCTATGATGTTCTTACGTCGATTGACTTGCACAGTGATGCTACCTAATTTGGTTGGAAATTCACTTCCTGGTGCCTTACTTAGTTAGTCTGCTTGTACCGTAGGTTCCGAGGCGGGCAAACAGGAATAACGGACGAAGGACTGTGGCAGTGTCGCAGGAAGAAGGAGGAGGATAGAGTGCCAGCAGAGGAAGATATGAGGAGCCCTGGCCTGGGATTGGACAGTGACCGGGACATTTTCTGTTTCCATTTTCGCTGATGCTCATGGGAAATGTAGTTTTGTTTGAGAATGTTGATACCTTTTAATGGCTGCTGGAGTAAAATAAAGGAGAAAGTGACAGCCTAATCCTCGCCTCCGCCTCCTTAATAGAATTGAAACTTTCCTGTACGTTAGCTAGGAAATTTTTCATTCTTGATTTCTGCAATTAATCAAAGGAAAAAGAGTGGGGAAATGAATTGTTTTATATTTTTTAGATTCCTGTGAAAAAAATGTATTTCAGCTGTTTATATGGTTAACAAACAAATCTGTACAGATTGTGTTTTTATGCACTGGGTCACTCTATCGTTTAATGTTTCATATTTTTACGATATTATCTTTGGCTTTTGCCTGTATTTTATTCCTCTGCCTTTATAGTTTGATACAAACCGAATAAAGATTTTGAATTTGCATTTCCAAATTACAAAAGAAATGTATGACTCATTTTGAAACGTAACTGCCAGGGTGCATGAAAGGGGAATCACCTTCCATTTGCGATTCACAATGAGATGTATCAATGGTTCGTGACACCTACTGGTCTGTTACCAACACCTCAAAGGAGATGGTATCTCATCTGCAAGGAGGAAGCTGTCCCTGGTGCACAGCCTCAACTTCGGGAACTGTGTCAGTTGGTTTCAGCGAGTAGGCAGTGATCCCATGGCCACTGCCTGCTCTCGCCAATGTCTTCCCACATTAAAAATATTTTCTTTAAAGGAGCACCTGTTCCCTTAAAGAACAAGCATTGCTTAAAAAAGTGTCCTCCTAGGAATAGAAATGCTGAAATGGAAGTATGTAATCCCATGCAAGCCTCCATTCGTGTGCTGATAGCCAATCGCAGGGGGTTGCAAATAGTGCCCTACCGACGTACTATTTATTCATTAAGCAGGTCCGGTTGCGACCACTGCAAATGAGAATTTTGTGGCGCGCCTTTCAGTATACAGGCTGCATTACAAACTTGTCACAATGCTATTTGTGACCGCTCTGTATGGACACCTGGCCCTAAAGTTTGAACAGAGTGGGTGTGACGCAAATTAAACTTTTTTTTTTTTTTACAACTTTGCAGCAGAACATGTTATGCCAGGTAAAGAAGTAGACATGTGTGAAAGCTAGGATGGAAACGAAAGAATTCATCTTTAAATGAAACAAACAGATTAACAGTGTAATTGTAAAAATCTTTGTCTCCTTCTGTGCTTCAGAATGATGTACAGATGTACAACAGCCTCCCCATAAGAAAGCGACATGACAACCATTTAAAATAATGAAACGAAAACATTAAATAGGGCGGTGTAAGCCAAGCAGTAAAAATAGACAGTGAAAGAGACTCGTAATCCCTGCTAAGGAAGTCCACTCCAATTCCCAGTACAAGCAGCAGAACAATACATTCCCAAGAGCATTTGCGTTACCAAGAGAGGAGGTAACCCGAGGGTACATTACAGCAGTAGCATAGGTGATATGGAAAATGTTACAGGTTTTCCAGATATGGTGTACACAAAAGCGCATGCACAGGCCACCTACTGGGATGTAACCATTTTAGGACATTGGAGAACAATTGAAACAATGGGGAGAGGAAGCACATTTTGTAATAGCAAAATAAATCATTTGTGCAAAACTGGGACATCGGTTCCATTTGAAAAGCACGTTTCATTTGCTTTTCGACTTGGTGCCAGTTTCTACAGCCATGTCACCACATCCTGTCCCTAACCTCTCCTGAGAGGTGTTCTTATCCCGCGCGAAGCGTCCCAGTGTGTGGAGCCGGGATGTTTGGGTACTTCTGATATTTTAGGACAGCGGCCACCATGAATCCTGGGGATTGCCACTTCCCAGCTAGTAATGGCACGCATGGTTGCTTTCAATGATTACGTGGCACGTTAATGATTTGTGTTGACCTTGGACACAGAGCTCATAAAATCTATTTTCACTGAGGGATTTCATGCCTGTAGATTCCTAAAGTGCAGCCAGTTCGGATTCCGATGCGGCCTTAAGCTCCATGGGGGCCTAGTTCATTGTTACAAAATGATGTAACTGGAGCGGGTGGTCCAACACCTACCATCGGGAGGGTAGAGCAGTGCCAGTTTAAAGCAGGACACTGTTCAATCGCACAGCGAGTTTAAGCAGGATCAGCTATCATGAGTGCATGAGGTGTAGTGGCACCACAGCATAGGGAAAGGAGAGGCCCATGGTGCCCGGTTGTGGCTGTCTGGCAACATGAATGACAGCAGGAAGTTTCCTTGCTTGTAAAAGAGCCAATCTCCCTGCTTGTGTAAGAGCCCACAGAGTGGGCAGAGAGGGGAAAGGGCACAGGCATGACTAGCACAGCGTGAAGAGGACAGGGGACTGTGTTTCCTGCATGGGCTGCTAGCAGTGCTCTGCTGCAGTCTACGAATCTTAATCCCCATACCTTTCCATCACCAGTCTGAGGCCTAGTCTGTTTTACAAGTCCTGTATTTCTCTCAAATAAACCAAATCTACAATAATTGTTTTTACAATGTAATGCTTTGGTATCCACTCGTACTCCTTAAATGTATTTCATTAGCTCCGTCTAGTACTTCTACGAAGTCACTGAGTCCGATTTACTGGACTACAATTTAAGAAACTGACTCACTAAAAAAAATTCCCTGCAGAAAATTATTTTCTAATTTGAGGAAAATACTGATGTATTTTTAGCAGTGTTTATATTTATCGATTAAAAATGATGATTTGGTTTATTTAAAAAAAGACTGCAGACGAACAGCCCAAAGGTGTCCTAAAGATACATGCCCTTTTTCAAAGCCTCATAGAAGTGACATATACTGTCGGCATGAATCCCACTTCCAGTCCAATAAGTAATGAGAAAAGCAACGCCACTGAAATGAACGTTGATGGACTTTACTTTCCCACACAGGATGAGAATGTAAACTACGTACTTCCATAGTGCTTCCTAATGGAGTCTACTGTCTTACCCAGCAGCAGACATCACAGCAATCTTTTTATATGGGATGTTCCAATGAACAGCTAGATTATCTCAATCGGGCTTGGCAGAAAAGCAAAGGTTGGGAAGAGAGAAGGTCCCTGGCAAGATTACAGATCTGAATTGCTTTATGGCACAGACATGAGTTCAGAGATCCAAAATTAATGAGGACCAAATAGGTCAACAAGTACTGTGTTCCAGTTGTCGGAGCCCTAAGATTTCTGAAGTTGAAGGTATGATGGGGAATAAAAGGAAAGTATCAATAATGTTTCTAGACCGGTCCGGGAAAAAGGTCATTTAATAATACAGAAGATCATCTCTTAAGAACTTCTTTCCAATTTCCAGCTGAGTGGCAGACGGTGGACAAAGAGCTCTTCTCTGTGAATAAAAGAATTCATTCTGAAAAGCCTCAGTTTCTAGTCACCCTGTGTGTTTAGATGAAACACCTCAGTCGTGTTGTCCGTCAGGAATCAAACACCTTTAACCAAGAGAAAAGGAAGGAATGGTATGAGATCTCAGATGATGACAGTGAAAGCACTTCTGATGTGAACGTCATTGTATTGAGGCACTTTCAGATAATGTTCATTCGATTGTCCACAGCCCTGTGATGCATTCACAATGATATGAGGGATTGAACGTTGGAAAAGCGTCTAAGAGTTCTGCGGGTGATTCCAGCTCGCTGCTGTAGTGTAAATTGATACTTGTATAGCGCACTACTCACCCGCAAGGGTCTCAAGGCGCTTGTACGAATACCGCTGTGGAACCCATCCTGGTTTTCCCTGTGAGGTGTCCACTCCTGGGCACCCCCAAGGTGGAGGCCAGGCATCCTTAGCGTTGTGGGGGCCGTTGTGGAGATTAAGCAAGCTATTGCCCAGAGTTGCAGAGTGGGACTCCATGATTGGAATAGGCACCGAGGCGAGAATTATCAGATCCGTGGAATTTTGAGCCCAAGACCCACCGAGGCGGGGAATTGAACCCTGGTCCCAGGCTAGACCTCTGCATCAGGGTCTGCTGCTCTAACCATTGCGCCACACTTCTCCACGAGAGCATAATCCTCTTAATCTGAGGATTCAGTGACTGATTCTGAATTACAGGGCCTGAAGAGTCCTCATTTAAAACCTTGCCAGATAAAAAACATAAATAGACAAGGCAATGAGCTCCAGAAGTCATGGAATCATCATGCCGATGCTGCAAGTGAAGTGGAGAAGTGCTGATTCGTGTTATTCAGACCAGACTCTCTTTGGTGGAAATTCTGCCACACCCAAAGATGAACTGTTCACATCTCTAGGAAAGGTGCTTTCTGAGATGGAACCAGATGAGATTCTTTCTGGTGGCTGACACATTTCTCTTTATGAAGGGAAGAGAGCAATACTTCAGACACTTTGGAAGTATACAAATGATGGACTGGGTGTGCTATGTACAACTGTATACTAAATGGAATCGAGAGTGATGTATGAGTATCATGCATAACATGCAGAGAGTATAGTCTTTGTGTCAGCTAACACAACAAAGCATGTAGGAGTTAATATGCATCAGCGTGTTAACGATGTGAAGGTGAGGGAGTTTTATACACAGAAATAACAAATCTCTTCATGTAACTTACTTCCTGAAAAAAGTACTATCACTGGATCGCTATATCTCATGTCGCTTTATCCAATGGTATAAATATGGTGCACAGATGGGGGGGCGTGGCTAGCAGCCAACGGTGATGGTCGCTGCCTAAAGCGGCTCCCGACCTCCGCCCGTAAATCCTGAAACTAATCCACAAAGCACGCGGACGGACCCCATGAAACTGGGGGGGCGCTCCGCCAACAGACCTCAGTACCTGCTTGGAGGCCAGCGGCTCCCATCCGACCGCTGTAAACAGCTCAAAACAGCGAAGAGCGGAGCGCCCGATGCTGACCAAGATGGCGACCGCATCGGAGCCCGGAGCCCGTGATCGGCGCTGCCTGCGGCCCGGAGAGTGGGAGGCGCAGTCACGGCGGAATCCTCCCTAACCGAGGCGAACTTGAACCGAGGGAGACGCGCTCCGACCCGGACCCGGAGGGTTTGGTCCCCTGCACTGAGTGAGATACGCCCTTCTCTTCCCGAGCGCCCTACGGGACTCCCCGGCTTCTGGCATGGGGCCTACCTCGGATCCGGGATCGGACCCGCCCGACCATCGAAGTTCGGGGAGTTCCCGACTGCACCACCGGCGTGGATTGGGGGACCGCCGCAGCCGGCTTGGGCTCAATTGCAGGCCTCACACCGGACCACGGACCGCCCCCCCACTGCTCTTGAGCGCGACCGGCGTTCGTGGACCGCCGGAGCACACCGGGATGGTGGCGGACTTGCTCCCCTCTTGGAAGACTGGGGCCCGGGACTGCATTGGGAGGAAGCACCTCTTAACGATCACTCACGCTGGACTCTATGGGCCTAAACCACAGCGCGGGACCCCTCAACGAGAGTTCTAACGGTGCCGAAACACACACACATAGAAGTGCTGCTCAACCGCAGAGGATACCTGGGGGGCAGTGAAAGAGCTGTGTACCTGGCGCGCAGATGCCAAGGAACCACACCGCTCGTCTTGGACCCTGAGTGTCACCCTAGACGACGTAAGCGGAGACCATTGACAAGGGCCACAAGTGAGACGGCGGAGCTGGCCTGCGTATCCGAGAAGGGCCTGCGTCTAGGACCACCACCGCGCAGACCTGGTCGGGCCCCCTGACAGACACGTGACCGTGGGAGACCGGTGCGAACCGAGAAGCCCGTGGTCGCTCTCAACCAGGACCATAACCGACTGTTGCCCACCCGCCGGCGTATCTCGTTGGGACCCGATGGGGAAGCCCAGGGGTACGAGGGGAGATGGCCCCCCACCCACTGAAACACCTGAAGATGTCCTGCAGGCCCCGACGGAACTACAGCAGATGCAGGACCGTATCCTGGAGGCCATCGCAGCCACGAAAGACGCTCTGCGTCAGGATATTGCGGAAGTCTCGACAGGATTGGGGCTCTTGCGGGCTGATCACGGAAAGCTTGCGGATAGGGTCAAAGCTGCGGAAGACACCCTAAAGGACTTAGCGCCAGCTCATAAGACCATGGAGGGGCGACTCACAGAGGCCCTGGAACGTATACAGACCCTGGAAAGACGGGCGGAGGATGCCGAAAATCGCAGCCGGAGGAACAACGTGCGCCTGGTGGGCCTTCCTGAGAAAAAGGAGGGATCGGACATGGTGGGGTACCTAACTGACTGGCTGAAGACGGTGGTTGCCCCTGAGGGCCTTTCGCCCTTCTTCACATTGGAAAGAGCACACCGAGTTCCGCCAAACCCCCACAGCCGGGCCTTCCACCTCGCCCAGTGGTCGTCAAACTACTGCACTATAAAGACAGGGATTGGCTGCTACAGAGGGCCCGGGAAACGGGCCCCTTCCAAGTGGACAATAGTAGAGTCACGCTGTTCCCGGACTACACGTTCGAAACGCAGAAGCTCCGGGCCTCATTCCTCTCCATCAAAAAAGAGCTGCGAACTGAAGGCATCCAGTATTCGCTCCTTTTCCCGGCCAGGCTTAGAGTCATAGTGGATGATAAGTCATTGTTCTTCCCCACGGCAGCGGACGCATGGACCTGGTGGGACACTTACAAGGCGGGCACGGACGGGGCCCGTTATAGAGCGGAGGAGGAACGTCAGAAGCAGCTGGTGAAGAGGTCGGAGAGGCACCGAGGGCCCGACCGGAAATTCAGGAAACCAACGGAATCCCAAACAGAGGACGAGAGGAGAGCAGCGTTGCAGGCGGTAATGGATGTCTCAGGATCAGCGATCGCCCAGTCAGGAAGAGTTTCAGGCTCAGATGAACCAGGAAACGGGATCAGAGACAGAACACTCGGAGTTTGGTGACTTGAAGGGCCCGACGGTCACGCCACAGACGTCGGAGAACATTATTGAAGGCTGAGAAACAGAGCGCTAACGCTACTCCTGGAATTGAGGATATTGGGACTCCCGCTGTGAACGCCCAAGCAGATGGCTGTAAGACTGGATCATTGTGAGTGCTATTGCGTATTGTGGGGCGGAGGGGGAGGAACTGAGATTTTAGTACTTGCACCTAGTACACGCTCCTTAGGGCCCTTACGGCCTCCGTAGTGCAGACTGCGGATTAGTAGAACTAGTGAGCACGTTTGCTCGTTCTTAGTTTGGATGGGAGCTGCTCTTTCGGGGTTAGGTCCTGTTCTGGGGGAGGGGGGGCCTGGAGAAGTTGCGGGAACTCAAGGCGTAGCGGAGGGAGGGGGGATGGGGGATGTTCGTTGGGGGGGAGGGATCAGTGTCACGCCTGATGCCAGGAGACGATATTTCTTTTACTTGAACCGGACACTGTGGGATAATGGCTAATGCAGGAATGATAAAGTGTGTGTCATGGAATGTGAGGGGGTTGCACACTATGGCGAGGAGGCACAAGATCCATGCCTATCTGGTTCGCAGAGGGGTACAAATTGCATTTCTACAAGAAACCCACCTGACGAAACAGGAAGGGACTGCGCTGCAGCGTAGATGTAGAGGGCAATTGTTCGCCACCACATACTCTGCTTTTGCTAGAGGGGTATTAATATGGATACGCGCGGGCACTCCTTTTCAGGAAACCAGACATACAGTGGATCCGGAGGGGAGGTTTGTGATAGTCGAGGGTACGCTTAGAGGCCGGCACATAGTTCTTGGCAGTATTTACGCACCCAATGTAGACCAAGCAAACTACTTTACTAAACTGTCCGGGGAACTGGCCACTTACCTCACAGGTCCTGTTCTGTTGGGAGGGGACTTCAATTCTATAGCGGACACGATACTGGATAGGTCGCATCCGCCACTGCATTCATCCCCAGTACATAGACTAGCGAGAAGCAGGATAGATTGGCAAGGACAATGGGGACTAACAGATGCATGGCGAATACAACACCCGATGGAGCGAGACTATTCATTTTACTCTAGCCCTCATGACCTCCATGTCAGCATTGACACTTTTTTATGCTCCCATGCGGTACTTCCAGTAGTGACAGGGACTGAATACCTAGCGCGCACACTGTCTGACCATAACCCACTGCCCCTGACGCTGAACTGGATGGCTGAGAAATCGCTGATTCCGACGTGGCGGCTGTGGCCGGACACACTTGATGATCCGCCCTTCCGGGAAGAACTGAAAGAGAAGATCTCCCAATACTTCACAGAGAACGAGGGTTCCACTACGACCAGAGCAGTGGAGTGGGACGCCTTTAAAGTTGTAGTGAGGGGGCATTGTATGGGGAAGTGCACCGGGGTACGCAAGTCTCTGCTAGATGACCTAGGGAAGGCCGAGGACAAGTTAAGGGAGTCCGAACGGTCGCGCCCCAACCGGCCCGAGTTGCAGAGGATGGTTAGCGAGGCAAGGGAAGCGGTAGCAGTGGAGATGGAGCGCCTCCGCAGTTTTGATTACAAAAAGTACCTAACGAAATCACACGCAGAGGGAGATAAAACTGGCGCACTCCTAGCCTGGTTGGCGAAATCCACTAGGAGTGGTCACCCGATCCTGGCTTTGAAGGGGGAGGGGGGCACGCAATCAGATATATTGAGTTGCTTTCGGACATATTATGAAACGTTATACAAAAGCGCGCTGGGGGATCAGGCGGAGGCAATAGACGCCTTTCTGGCAGAACTACAACTGCCGCAGCTCGAGCGGGAACAGGCTGAGGCTCTAGGGGGCCCGATAGAGATATCAGAAATAAGGGGTGCAGTGAAACTAATGGCACGTAACAAAACTCCGGGAATAGATGGCCTACCCATCGAGTTCTACGGACGATACCTGGACCACTTGGCCCCAAAGCTCCAACTAATATACAATGAGGCCAAAGACAGAGGCCGTCTCCCCCGATCGATGAGTGAGGCCATAATGATTCCCCTGCTCAAACCGCGTAGAGAAAGCACAGACCCAGCGTCTTATAGACCATTATCCATGTTAACAACGGATTACAAGATACTGAGCACTATATTGGCCGCCAGATTATTAACCCACATGCAAGACCTAGTTCATAAAGACCAGTCCGGATTTATACCCACCCGCAACACAACTCACAACATCCGAAGGCTGCTCAAACTGGTGGACAAACCGCCCCCAGGGGCAAGGACTCCCCTCGTGTTAGCTGTGGATATAGAGAAGGCCTTTGACAGCCTAGAGTGGGAGTATTTATATAAAGTGATGCGGAGGTTCGGCCTAGGGGATGGATACATCTCATGGACGAAAGTGTTGTACACGGCGGCGAGGGTGAGGGTTGGCACCCTGGTCTCACATCAATACCAGGTACATCGGGGTACCAGACAGGGGTGTGCACTCTCTCCCCTGCTATTTGCACTAGCGGTGGAGCCACTGGCAGCGATGGCCAGACGGGGAACCTATTATCAAGGGTTGGGACTTAAAGGGGCGCAACACTTTATTTCACTGTACGCGGACGACATTCTCCTTTATTTGGAGGACGCCGAGAGGGCCGTGGAAGGTGCAGAGAGGCTGCTGGCACGCTTCGGCGCCCTGTCAGGCCTGAAAGTGAATTGGGCTAAGACCTGCCTCTTCCCTCTTCGGAAGGAGGAGTTCCAACCTCCGGCCCACCCACTGCTTAGATGGGAGCCTGACTGTTTGACCTACCTGGGGGTGCACATTTACCACGAACCGGCGAACATGCTGGAGGGCAATGTGGGCCGCTGTATCCGAGCACTCCGGTCCAACATGTCCTTTTGGTCCACCCTACCTCTGTCGGTGGCCGGTCGGGTGGCTCTTTTAAAAATGATTGCATTGCCGTGCCTGCTGTACTACTTCAGGACTCTTCCCATCTGGGTGCCGAGAGCAGTCTTCCAACAGCTGAGAACAGCGATAATTTCGTTCTTATGGGGAAAAGGCAGACGCAGAATCGCGTTGGCAACACTGACCCGCCCCAAAGACGAAGGGGGACTAGCGGTCCCGGACTTCGAACTATACTATTTGGCGGCCCAACTACAAACGTTTACGCAGGAATTGGCGAGAGCATTTCGTGGACCGGAAAGGGAAGACGGAACCCCCCGCCACGTGCTGTCGTATATCGTATTACATCAAAAGCTAGTGCTCAATGGACTATCCCAAGAGGAACGGACGTTCCGACTATGTTGGAACCGCTCAAGGGTGCGAGCGGGAGTACAACACCCGTATGCACCCGAGATACCACTGGGCATGGTGACTGCGTTTCCTCACGGGGTGACTGGTCGAGGCTCCAGCTGTGGGAGGAGGCGGGTTTACAGATGGTGGGGGATCTCTACGATGATGGCGTGCTGACCCCATACCAAACACTACAAGAGCGATATGACCTCCCGAGGGGAGATTATCTGCTGCACGCGGCAGTAGTTAGAGCCGTACAAGCGCACTGGGGAGAAGGGTTGCTCGATCCACCGACGACACTGGCATGCCAGTACACAATGATGGCTGCGGACACCTTTAAGGCAGTAACGTGTCTCTACTCGAGAATGTTACGTGAATCCCTGAAGCCGCTAGCGGCGTTGAAGGCCAAATGGGAAACGGATCTACAGATGGAAATCCCGGATGCTGCGTGGTCCCAACTAGTGCGGAGGCCTAGAAAGAGCACTAGAAACGCGCGATTCCAACTTATTCACCTGTATATTGTCCATCGGGCCTACCTCACCCCGGGCAAGATCGCGCAATACTTCGGAGTGGCGGACACGGCCTGCCCCAGGTGTAATAAGGAGAACGCGGATCTGATACATATGCTGAGAGCTTGCCCCAACCTACAGGACTACTGGAGGGAAATTGGCACCACGTTGAATGAGGTGACGGAAAGGGACCTGCAATATGATGGGGCCGTTAGCATGTTGCATTGGTTCCCATATACGCCCAAAAATAAAATATCGAGCAAGTTCATTGACATGGGCCTCATTCTCGCGAAAAGGGAATTGACCAGGAACTGGAAATCCAAAACAGGGCCGACACACCGGAGATGGCTAAACAAATTTTTGAAATGGGCGGCAGCTGAGAGCGTGAGCAGGTATCAGCTAGCCCGACGTGGATCAGACAAGCGAGCACAGGAAACAGCGATGGCGTGGGAGGCGATGGTGCAAGCGCTGCGAGACAGTACACTGGAGGAAGAAGGGGAATCGGACCGAGAGGGCCCTAGTGACCGTACTGAGCCTACTGCGGGACCGACACCCTCACCAGACATGCACATACAGTAAACACCATAGTGATTCTGTCCATAGCCACAGGCTCGATTCACTCGGAGTTAGGCGCAGGCGGGGACACTGAGGGAGAGGGGAGGGGGGGGAACCAGTTTTAGAAGTACGGACCATAGGGAGTTGAGGAAAAGTTGCCCATGGGGGGTGGGGGGGTTTGGGGTGATAAACCAAAAGCAGACAGCAAAATGCCTAGTGTAAACGTTCAATATAAGTGCCATAATAGCATGCATCGAGATTATAATTATTGCCGCCCGGCCTTCGGGATGTGGGCAGAAAGGCTGTGTATACTGACCAGGCGCAGCAACAAGAGATGGTGGAGGCGGCATAGAAATGATACTGCACTACTGACTGTAATGTGATGCTCAATCTGCAATAAAAAACGTTTAAAAAAAAATTAAAAAAAAATATGGTGCACAGATTTTACATTATACAAATTAAAGCTTCATCTTGTAACATTAGCGCTTCGCAATAATGCCGCTGAGCATCAGGTATCGTAGCTCCATCGGGTAGCTGCACCGATCCCAGAGTGCTAACATGGTCAACCCCAGCCACCACCAGCTATGACAAGAGCCTGCAGGAGAGAGGATGGGAGAGCAGCCAGGTGTAGGAGAAGTGTACATGTGGAGTGGTGGCACCCAGGTAGGAGAAGGAGGAGTAGAGGAAGACAACAACATCTGGTGTGCAGCACAAGTTCAGTGTGCGTGGGCACCCCTGCTTTCCAATGCGCAGATATAGAGTTGTGGCTCCGCCCTGACTGGCGCTTTCTACGGCCACATTTGTCCCTTACCAGCCTCGCTCCAAAAGCTTCCATCAGAGACCTGGAGAGAAGACCTCGCTCCAGAAGGGCACCCGTTCGCTGGATAGGGTTGCGCTGGTGTCCTGTACCCCGCTATGGAGAACAGCTGGCTGTTGCATGAGCTGCTGCTGGCTGCAGACAAGGATGAGGTCTCAAGGGAAACTGTCCAACAGTATGGTTCTCACAAGCACCCAATGTGTGTTAGGCTAAAAAGCTCACAGTGAAAGAAAAGGTTGGTGAATTTTCGTTGTATTTTTATGCAGATTTATTTCACTTCATAGATCATTGTTTATCGCACGTTGCTCATCTGAATATTGCATAGGTTGGAAACGTTACAGTAACTGAACAAAATCTGGGGTGCAGTGGGACAGGTGGACCCGAGAGGCTGTGAGGATGGAGGCTACCTTGATATACAGCAGCCAAGACGAACAAGTGCTGGATTATTCATTGTTCATATTTATGAGGATGAATGGGTCTTCACTGCCACGAAATGAAGTACAAAACAAAACATGTTAGTATATTTTTTCAGCGAATCTGCTACATGGTCAAAGTACCTCGAATGACCACTCACATTATATTTGGTCAGTTTCAAATGCTGTCATTCACAAGGAGACAGCATCTCTGTAAGAAAAACTACACATTTAAAAATATATATTTATATTTGACTGCTTACACTGCTGCTGGCCATACTGTATGTGTGTGTATGTGTTACCTTGCATCTACGCACGTTGTACATGTTCAGAATGTGAGGGAATCTTGCAATAATGCTGCCCTGCCTATATGTGGTTATGCGGCTTTCAACATTCCTGCCCCTAGTACTTTCGTTTTCTCAGTTCTGTGCCTGGCTGGGTGATGGGGAGGAAAGACTACGCTGCTGTTAGTAAACAGGCTCTGTGTGGTAGAGAATCTTGCCTTGCTGATGCTGTGCTGTCGCTGTTCTCTGCGTGCACCGCTGCGGCCCACTCTGAGCAGGCACCGCGCCTTCTCTGGTTGTATCCGCTTTATGTGTGCAGTGAGCTTGTTGTGCTTTGTGCTTCAGATCTTGTGTGCTAGTGGAGCTGCAGCCAGGCTGGTCCTACTTTCTGAATGCAGACTTTGCACTGTGGCTGCACTTCACGGAGGCGGTGGGGGTTGGAGAGAGTTGCATCCTCTTATTCATGACCTCTTTTATTTGCATTAGCAGTGGCATATATAAATGTGTAAAACACGGAAGGGGAAGAGTTTACCTGTTAAATGTAAAGGTAACACACAGCCACACCCCCCCCTGCACGCATGCGCACACACAGAGACACACACACGAGCGCACCTACACACACGCACGCACACACACATAGAGAACCCCCCCCCGCTGCCGCCACCGCACACATACACACAGGCAACACACAGGCGCGCGCACACACACACACACACACACAAGCACACCCCTCCTCCCCCCTACAACTAAGCGCCACTTACCGCCATTCTGGACTTCTGCAGCCTCCGCGGGGATCTCCCTCGGGCATGGGAGCCCCGCGTCACCAGCACTGCTTCTCTCCGTGGCACTCCGTGGGCGGGGTGCGGGCTTCCGAAGACGGAAGTCCCGCCCCACAGAAGGTTTAGGTTTCGTGTTGTGGTTTTCATGCTTTTTGCTGTCCGTTCATGCCATTTAATTTGATGCTGGGGCAGGTCCGCACGTGCTACTCTCCAGCCGCTCTCATACAGGCTGTGTAAGCCGCCCAGTTTGAAGCGAGTTTGTTGCCTTGGTTAGGGGTTTCTTAATGTTAGTCGGTAACGGACCTGTTTTTAACCGCTTCTCCCAGAGCGGGGATGTTAGGCCAGCCTGTGGCTCGACTTTCAGGATGGGAGGAACGTTAAAGAGTGTGGTATGGCTGTTTATCGTCAGAGTGAACGATCGTTGGACCTCTCCCTGGTATGTTCGTAACTGATACTCTGTGCAGGAAGCTTTGGCTGCTGCCCCCGTTCCCGGGTTTTGGGATATGCGTGGCATCCTTAAGGGACGTTGTCAGGGCATGTACCATACGGGGACGGTTCTCTGAGGCATATGTGGCATTTTCGACACTAAACGTTCTGTTAAGAAGCAGTGGTTCGAGTGGCACCCTGCTGCAGCATTGACTTGCTTTCTCGCACGTCATCCATTGTAGCAGACTACAGAGGCATCCCGTTCGAATAAAGAAACAGACTGGGCACACGCTCACCCACCCTAGTTATTCCAATCTCTGTAGTCATTACGCTATTGCGGGTCTGTGCCCTCACAACGTTACACTAATGACGGAGGGGTAGGGAACTCGCATATCCACTGCTGAAATGAATTAATATTTACCTATACTATTTACTTTCTTTAATGAAGTTTTATATAGCGCAAACTTTACCCAAAAGGTGTCAGAGCGCTTTACAAAAGAACTAGGTAAGTTACAAAAGGAACACAAGATACACTAAACACACTAACAAGTTACACATATACAGTTACAAAGGTGCACAAAATAGAGCGGTGTGAATAATAAGTACGTCAGCCCCGTGCGTGAGGTGCATCATCAGAGCTGTGTGAATAATAACAGCTGTGAGCCCGTGCATGAGGTGCAACATCAGAGCTGTGTGAATAATAACTGCATGCCCCGTGCGTGAGGTGCATCATCAGAGCTGTGTGAATAATAACAGCTGTGAGCCCGAGCTTGAGGTGCATCATCAGAGCTGTGTGAATAATAACCGTGTCAGCCCGGTGCGTGAGGTGCATCTTCAGAGCTGTGTGAATAATAACAGCTGTGAGCCCGTGCCTAAGGTGCATCATCAGAGCTGTGTGAATAATAACTGTGTCAGCCCCGTGCGTGAGGTGCATCATCCGAGCTCTGTGAATAATAACAGCTGTGAGCCCGTGCCTGAGGTGCATCATCAGAGCTATGTGAATAATAACTGCGTCAGCCCCGTGCGTGAGGTGCATCATCAGAGATGTGTGAATAACAACTGTGAGCCCGTGCGTGAGGTGCATCATCAGAGCTGTGTGAATAACAACTGTGAGCCCGTGCGTGAGGTGCATCATCGGAGCTGTGTGAATAATAACAGCTGTGAGCCCCGTGCCTGAGGTGCATCATCAGAGCTGTGTGAATAATAACTGCGTCAGCCCCGTGCGTGAGGTGCATCATCAGAGCTGTGTGAATAATAACAGCTGTGAGCAACAGCATACTCTTGCACACACTCTCACTGCTCACCAATTCAAAGTTTGCTAAAAAATGTATGCAACGCATTGTCATATACAATGCCAATAACTCAAACTTTAATGCTGCGAGACCTATTGCATTGTAAACGCTTGTTATTTTAGCTCTAGAAAAACTTACCTCGTCGCCTTTTAGAACCTCCGAGCCATCGAAATCCCGGGCCTCGTTTGCTTTGTGGACTATTTCCTTCTCCACGTTTGCAAGCTCTTCCTTGGCCTCTTGCAGTTCTTCGGCCTTTGCTTCTTTCTTCCGGGCAATAATTGAAGCCTTTTGGACAATAAATGCAGACTCTTGTAAGCCCCTGCACAATATTGCACAATAAATACAGCACGATGCGAGTTAAATAGAACTGTGGATTTTGTTGCAGAGAAAACAAAAAGGAAACTGACCAGACAAAATGTAGGGAAACAATGACAAGGAGGTATTAAACAGTGGATAAAGCATTAGGACCATGCAAGGGTGCAACACGTGGGGCAAATGTAGGGTTCCTTCAGCTGTCACGTAAACCAAAGGACTTTATGGATTAAAAAATAATAAGAATAAGCTGAAAACTTTTATAATGTATTTTCTGAGAAATCGAGCTAATTTTATATCCAACCAATGCACTAGTTAGATAAATAAATTAGTCTTGGACAAATCCAATCATGGACTCGTCCAACGTCAACAGGGATTCATAGAGAAGAAAAAGTTATGTGCCTTTGAAATATTGGTTTTGACGAATTCTGTATTTCCTCCGCACTTTCATTATCTTTGAAAAACTAAAGTCAAAAGATTTTTGACATTCAGTCATGGTAAAGAGGTAGAATATGTCATAGGGAGTCTCACTGGCATCACACAGCGCCAAGGAGACGCCACCCACCTACCCAAGGAGCACTGCTGTGTTCTCCTCCTTTGGCCCCAAAAACTTTTCTGCCTGGTGGGCATCTGGAGATCAAGGTCCTTGAGGATGGATTGACGACCGGCCATTACACGATCTGCTGAGGGGTCCCAGTAGACATCCGAACCAACATCATAGAAGGAACATAACGTTGGGCTTGATTTACAGTTTGGAATATGCGGGACTTCCGCCAAAAGCAGCAGATGTCAACCCGTCCAGTTGGGAGGGCAAGGACTTCAAACCCCCTAATATACGATAAACTCTAAATGTACTCCTTATTAATCTGAACGAAGCCATTCTTTATACAGATTTGTTAGCTTTGAAAGCCTCCCGCGTAACACTGGTTGGAAGAGCCTCTGATCATTCAGAAAAGGAAGAGAAGTTACATAAAATTACGGGTTTCCTCAAAATCTTGTCCTCCTCAGCTACGGATGCCACAGGTGAGTAAAGATGCTTCTGACAACAATACCTGCTGCACCTCACCTATCTGAACTATTAAAGGTGCAGTATGCTTCTCTGAATGGTACACGCCATGACAGCAAGTCATAACAACAAGCATCAGATCTTACCCAGCATATCTCAATGTTTCAAGAGCCAAAGGTGAATGTCCAAGCTGCTTTCAATAATAATATTCCATTCTGCATCAGAAGCTCAGTAAACTCCAACCATCACACTGATCTTTCCTTGCCGAGACAATAGATCTCGGTAGAAGACACCGCTGGACCAGTTCAGACTCAGGGAAATCATATTTATGTGAATCCTCCTAAACCAGTTCAAGAATATTTTCATGATCGGAAAAGCACCGGCTTAACATAAGCCCCCGCGGTGCGGGGGCAGCGGGCCCTAGCTCTAGGGGGCCTCCTCAGCAAAAGTGCTAGGTGGTGGGCCGGGGGGTGGCCTCTGTGTACTTTGAGGGGGGGCCTCAAGTTTCGTTACGCCACTACCAAAAAGGAAGGGAAGCATACACCATATTTTATGAGTAGGAACCAGCACTGCATGGTTTAGAGCGCTCTTTCACGAAACCTCAGACCAAAACAATAGGCACTACTTGTTCCGGAGAATTACAAAGAACCCTCCTGTGAGGACCCCAGGTCCGGATGAATTTTAACTCCAATAAAGAGACTTGTTGAGATCTAATACAGGGCCATTTATTTCTCCTACCAGAGGAGTAGTATGAACAAAATGTACATTGGAATTGCCCAATGCCAATTTGTCACTGTTTTCCCTCAACAACTTCAAGGGGAATACTATGATGGTGGTGTCAGTCTGTTAAAATCAGAACTTGCAGGCATAGCATTCGGGAAAGAAAAGCAAACAGAACCAACCTGAATGCCACAATCTCCCACACGTTTATGCAGAAAAGTCTCTAAGTTTCTGTCTAAAGGCTACGTACCTTTAGAAGCATCAAATCAGCTACCCCCCAAATTAAAACATACGTTGGTTGCTACATGAATCATACACTCTTATAGAGAAATAATATTCTGACCTCTTAATTTGGTGTAGAGCTGCGTACAACATAAAGAGTTAGCCAGTGGAGACTGGTGACATTTAAAATTGCTGTTTATTTTATTAATGCAAGTGTGAGCAGCAGAGGCTCAGAGGACTAAAAACAACAAAGACATCACAGTGTAGTTTAGGCAAGAACCGAAAAATGAAGACCCATCGGACTCAGAGAGTGGGTGCATGAAAAACTAAAACATTTGCCGCTGTATTGCTCGAAGCAATAGAGACAGGCAAACATACATTGACGCACACGTTCGCACCAAACTCACAGTGATAAACCTCGCATGCCCCACAGTCTCTGCCTTTGTGAATATTTCTGTAGGGTGGAGGGGCACTGCTGCAAGCCTGCGGCCGACTCTTAATTAGACAGCAAGGTATCACCAGACCCTCCCATAGCTCGTATAAAAACCATGAAAATTGCTCCTGCCTACCCCAATTTACACACCATAATGCCATTGATTGATGCTATGTGCACATTTCTCTCTACCCCTTTCTCCTGCACGGTTATTACCATTGGTAAATTATGAATTCTGCCGGTCATCACATTTGGTTAGACAGACTCGTCCAGATCTAAAATATGAACGTGTTCATCTGATGCAAATCCCACTGCATACACTAATGTCAGACAAAGCGTGGCCCACCCTGGACAGCCTATTTCAGACTCTGCTTAATTCTTTGAAAATGGAGTTAGAGGGATGGGAATGTGTCACTCATCCAGACACAGAAGAGTGCATGGTTTATGGATTAGGCGCGTGTTACGTTCAACAATGTTTTGACGACTCCATTACTGTCAAACTGACAGGAAACCCGAGAAAGGGGGTCCTTGGCTTGTGAATTAAAAGAGTGAAAGTATTTAATGCTCCGCTTCAAGGTCCTTAAGGCACCACAAAAGTCTGTGTTTCAAATTACAAAGCTACACTAAACTGCCACGATTCATATGCTATGAAAGTGTGGACAAAGACACCAGCACAGAGCAGACAGGCTGATACAAACAGGCTACCGCATTATCTGATATTGTGTGATACAATACAGTGAGTTCCCGTGCCCGGGCAGCCGCATGAACTGGCTAACATGGGGCAGTGGCACCTGAAGAGCTGTCAATCAAATGCCACGTGGACACTAAAGAGATTCCTGCTCAAGTATCAGCCCTGCCAAGTATCATGCATCAGGCGTTAGACTAACGCATTTCAGTGGGATGGTCAAAATCACTGCACTGAAATGCGAAGTCACGCATGTATAGCACGTCAATTGTCAAGCTGGAGCACTGGCTGCTAATTAGCACCTCTG
This sequence comes from Lissotriton helveticus, assembly GCF_964261635.1. Lineage (NCBI taxonomy): Eukaryota > Metazoa > Chordata > Amphibia > Caudata > Salamandridae > Lissotriton > Lissotriton helveticus. The sequence goes on from NC_136072.1 coordinate 1,044,457,187, forward strand.
ATCTGCACCGCTGACAGAAAGCTTGCAGGCGTGTTCGCGCTGCTTGCAGCAGGTTTGGGGGCTGGCTTAGCTCACTCTGGGCTCGCTTTAGGGGCTTGGGCAACAATGTAAAATCTCCCGAAATGATGCATTTTCAGACTCACTGACGTCAAGCCACAGGACTTGAGCAAGTAGGTGTGTGTCTGCATGATTTGCCATGCAATCAAATGCTATTACAAGGCACTTTTCCCACTTTGTGGAAACAGGCCTGCATACTTCCATTATTAAAAAAAAATAATCTTGATGAAACGGATCCAGCCAACTATAGACCTATTGCGAGACTTCCGTTGCCGGCTAAAATAATTGAGAAAATCCTTAATATGGAACTCTCCTCTTATATTTTAAATAATGATGTTCTAGATCATAGCCAATTTGACTTCCGTCCTTGCCACAGCTCTGAAACTGCCTTAATTAAGACTACTGAGGAGATTCGTGCTGCTTTAGATGGCGGGGATCAGCAGTTCTGATCGTCCTTGATTTCTCCGCTGCTTTTGATACCATGGAGCATACCCTACTGACAAATCGTCTGAAAGCTATTGGCCTAGGAGGGAAGGCTTTGTCGATCTTAAAATCTTTTTTATCAGACAGGTCTCAGATAGTGCAATTAGGCGATTTTAAATATTAACCTTTTACATTGCCGTGCTGGGGTTCCTCAGGGCTCCTCTCTGAGCCCCACACTTTTTAATATTTATGTATCGGAACTTACACCTTTGATGAGAAGTTTTAACATGATTCCGACCTCGAACGCAGATGATACTCAATTGGTTATTTCAACCATTGATAATGAGGACAATCATGCTAACAATTTGCACAAATGTATGGTAGCTCTGAGTTCCTGGATGAGCAAACACTGTTTGAAGCTCAATTCGAATAAAACCGAGGTGGTGCTTTTTGGTAAACTTGCCCCACTTTGGTCCCCAGTATGGTGGCCAAGCATCCTAGGCCCCCCTCCTGCGCCTGTAGTGAAAGCTAAAAACTTGGGGGTTATTATTGATGATAAGTTGAATTTTAAAGCCCAAGTCTCCAAGGTGGTGTCCTCTGCATTTCTCACCATCAAAACAGTGCGCAAAATTCTTTCATTTGTCCCGGAGAGTGCAAGAAAAACGGTTTTAACCTCCCTTGTGCTGACTAAACTTGATTACTGTAATGCCTCATATATTAACTTATAGTCTAGTCAGCTTAGAAGACTGCAGTCAGTGCAGAATGCTGCTGCCAGAATGGTACTTAATGTCCCTAAACACCAGTGCATTAGGGCTGGAATACAAAATCTGCACTGGCTACCAGTTGCTCATCCCGTAAAATTTAAAGTCTTGTGTCTAGCACCTAAGGCTTTACATAAAATGGGCCCTCGATTTCTTTGGCAGATTTTTAACTGGTATTCCCCTTCTAGACATTTGCGTTCGACTACTGCCTTCTTAATGCCTTCCTATAGAATTAGGACCACCAAATGGGGTGGCAGGAGTTTCAGTCATAGTACCAATAGTCTCTGGAATTCTCTCCCGCTTACTCTTAGAAAGATTTCGTCTTTGTTGGAGTTTAGAAAAAACCTTAAAACATTGCTATTTAAGAACTAAGCTTTTTTTTGTGCAGCAAGTGGTCCGCAGGCGCCTAGAAACCTATGGGTAGTAGCGCGCTATAAAAATTATGATAACATAACATAACATGCCCAATGGCTATTTCCGACAAACTGACTACTACACACACCTATAGTAGGCTTGCAGTCAGCTTAATTTTAGCAGTGGCATAATTCTGCCGCTGTTTACACCACGCAGCCATAATTTGATGGCCAGCCACCGCCGGAGTGGTCACTGTGGTGCTTCAAGTTCAGCAGGCTGCAGCCTACCCAACTAGTGGAGTCATAGACCGCTGCCCAGCCGCAGCCTGTGCAGTGAAGGGAGGAATCGTTTCACCCTGCTGCTGGCCCATACCATCATGGCGCTGCTGTATGTTTTAATACAGGCTTAAAGTAGAAGCTATTCAAACTTGTCTTCTGCATTAAGAGTTTCAAAATGGTCTTACTCCAGGAACAACCCCTTATAATCAGGCAGGCCCAACGTGACTCAATGTGCACCTGCCCTTAAATCGTTTGAGTCTCGGGGCGTGCATGCATAGCTTTCACAGCGCAGGAGACATGGCCCTCCAGCTGTCATCCTGCGTGGGTCTGAGTGGCCACCCCACACATTGCGCAAGGCGCCTCTCACTCCAACTCCATGGGAGATTATCCCGCTTGTGTGCTTAGCTCTTCAAGTTAGTTTCTGCAGAGCCACTGAAACCCCATGCTTGAAAATAAAGAGGCATTTAGCAAATGGAAGTTTACTACGTGCAAGTAGGTCTGCATCAGAGAAAAACCCATAGAATTTTAAAAAAAAGTACACTAGAACTCTAAAAAAAACTTCAACCAGCATGCGTGCACTGTTATCATCTCGGCCAGGGCAGCAGCTGACAACCACAGCACCCTCAGATAGCAGTGTCACCCCGGGTAGGATTATACAGCAGGCAGTTCCTCTGTCACAAGACCTGCTGTGCTTTGGTAGGTTTATCCTGTACGTGGGGTGCTGCCATGCACCCGCAGCAAGGGTGCTCACTTGCAGGCCACAGAGACGTTTTAAGGCATGGGCACCGGCTTTTAGGGGCCCCCTGATAGAGCCAGCTCCGTCCTGCAGAGAGTCTTACCATGATGACCTTTAATAATTCTTAGATTGTTTTAAAGACCGTTTTTATTTAATTTATTTTTAATGTGAGTGATGTGTGAGAGACTGCTGCAGACAGTTTGCAGAGAAATATATCTATGTTTCATACAGTATCCATAAAACGAGTTTCTTAGAGGTCAAAACAGGGCCTCACATATGAGAAATGGGAGGAAGTCACATTTTGTTCCACAGACAGAAATTATTCGCAGTAATATCAGTGAGCTGCTGCTGTGTTACAATATTGAAATCACACATCACTATCCCTGAATATTAGATGTAAATACATTTAGAATTTGGACAAGTGCAACTGCAGACTGTCTGTGATCTGGCCAGAGAGGGCACGAAAGAGCTGAAATTGGTTCATAAATTCAAACCTAATCCAAACAGGGGCCCCAAAAATACCTTTGGCCCAGAAATTCCAAAATCCTTAAGAGGCCACTGGCAGGCCACACACTCTGTAACGGTGTCATGTGAGCAGGGTCATCTGACACGGCCTAACAACCCAGCGAGCCCAGCATGGAGATGTCCAACACCAGAGCCTGCAAACAGTGCAGAAACTCCTTGCAAGGGCGCTCGCCCTGCACCACCTCCGGCTCTTGGGATAGAATTCGACCATTGCACTGAATAGAATAAATGGCTCTTCTTTATTAACTCTGCTTGCACTTAATAAAGAAGCATGCATTTGTCCTCTTTAACCAACATGCCAGAGGGTACCGCTTACACTACTGAATAAGGCTAGGAGCAGGGTTTAGCACAGGCGGTACATCACAAAACTAATAGGGCGATGAATCACCAGCCCTTTCAACCACGTGTGACATTGAAGCAGTCACTCTTCTCCTATGAATCCTCATTTAATTTACTAACTTAGAGCGTGTCATCATGAGTCTAAGTAAAGTCTTTTTTTTAAATTGCAGCGGGTGCTAGGTTAGTGCCTTTCCATTTCTGCTGATTTGCAGCAGTTTTACGATTTTCATAGAGTTTTTCATTGCTCAAATGGGTGTCATTCCTGATATTTATGTTTCCATCGTCTTCATTCCTTGATTTTGCTCGAAAGAAAGTGTCACTCATAGTCATTGAATGTCACTCATAACTACACTGAAATTATGAAAATGTCACACATAAGCAGTCTGAAACCTTGGCGCTATGACATATACGACACTATGGCAACCAAGCGCCTGTGCTAACTATCTGCAACAAGTGCACCCATCAAGGTACATGTGGTGTTCGGGCCACCTTCAACCTATACATACGCAGCGCCAGTATGTGTACAGGGGCAGCTCCTCCGGTAAGGCAGAGGTGCGTCGCCCCACTGATCTTTGAGCAGGAAAAATAAAATGATAATTTATTTTTCGCAGGTTTGGGGCTGGGTTAGGGCGTAGCAGGGCTGGAGGCACAGGGGCAGGAGTGATTTGCACACTCCAAGGGCGCCTGACTGCTTGGCTGGCCGACTTGGGCTGGCTAGACATTCATGCGCACTTTGCTTTTCCTGCACCAGGCAGCATTGCACAGCTTAGTGGGGAACATGCCTAGGCCCCCACTCCCCATCTCAGCACCGATCCACAGTGCTCAGAAAAATCACACACTGCATTGCAACGTTGTGTTTAGCTATGGGGAGTCTGGGTGCTTTCTGAGAAGCGGAGGAGAGACGTGGCCGGCGGAAGAGAGTAGTGGTATTTTTCTTTTATTTTGTACCCCCACCGCCCGGATTTTTCCAACCCCCCCCCCCCCACTGACATTCCCAGCCAGTCGCTACTGGTGTGCAGATCATTTGAAAAAATGGGTAGAAATGAATAAATGAATCTTTACAGAAACGTGTATAATCCTTTAGAAGAAAGTTTGCAGAACAAGGGGGGCTTTTCACTGGGGAATGTGGTCATTCGTGGCCTCTTTTTGTTTGACTATATATTCTACGTAGTAGGACAGATTCTGTATTTTTATAATACTGAGTAAAGTCTGCATAACATCCAAACCTTTTGCAGTTACCCTTTCTTCAACACTGCCCTTACACTGCTCCCGCCCAGTGGCTGGAGGAGGCTGGTCTCACTTACCACCACCTTTGGAAGGTCGATCTTGGGATCCTTTGGTTTTTCTTGCGCAAAATCCGGTTTTGGAGCTTTGCAGCCGGTGCTGGTTTTTCCGCCTTTGGTTTGGCAGCAGGTTCCCCCAAGGTTTTCTCTGGTGGCATGGTGTCGGACATGAGCTGTGTCACAAACTGAAGCCCAAGCAGCCACAAAGCGCACAAGAAACGCACCGCCTGGGCAGCCTTTTGAGTTTTGACCCCTGCGCTGCCTCGCGTCAGAGGCCAATGGCGTAGCTAGAGCTTGTGGTGCCCGGGGCTATCCTTCAGCTTGCCGCCCCCCTGGGGTGGTGCTGGGGAAAAAGGACGGCGAGCACCTGAAAGAGGTCCGAGAGACACGTAGTATCACTGCTAATAGTTACCTCAATCATGCAAATTACATGCACATACATGACACGGTTCAGGGCTAGACAGCCCCCGTCCCCAAAATAGTGCCGCCTGGGGCGGACCGCCCCCCTGGCCCCCTCTAGCTACGCCGGTGAGGCGCAAGCACAATTTCCTATGAGAGATAAAATGGAAAAACACAATTTTTACCCCTCTCCCCCCCCCCGTCAGTTTTTCCACTGCATTGCCAAAAAGGCCTTTTGCGTGTGGTGCAGGCATCTGAAGTTACACAGATGTTTCTCGATTGCAAACCAAAGAAAAGTGGTTTTTCAGATGCCTGTTGAGTTTGCCACATAGTACACCTCATTTCATCTGCCATGAATAACTGTGCATTGGGTATCTAGAAGACAAGATAAAATTGGCCTGAGTATTGTTATGAGTCTCATGAGGTCCAATCCCATGGCCTGTCTGAACATGGAAGTAATTTCAGACTGCCTAAAGGTAGATTCTATACACAGGATACCCTGGTCAAAATCGGACTAGCCAGTAAGGCAATCAAGCAGTGACAAGCCCAAAAGACTTTCAGACAGTGCCTGGTGAGCTACTGATAGGTCAGTGTGTGGGCCAGTTTCTTAGCTGCATATATGGGCATAATATTTACTGTCCGACTTCTTTACAGAGGTATGGCGACAGATAACAAACCTTGGTCCTGGGGCGGGGACTTCAACGTCTTGCTTCATTCTAAGTCTAAGATAGATAGATCGGGCGCCTCTCGCCACACCCACCCCAGTGCAGCAGCACAGCTTCACATCCTAATGCAAGATTTTAACTTAGTTGATGTCTGGAGGCACCTAAACCAGGACCGTACTGAGGGGACATGTGTCACATTGACGCACGGAGCCTGATCGCATATAGACTACTAACTGACCACTTACGACGTCCTCACGTGGACAGTCAAGCAGGGCAACTCCCCTGCACTTTGTCAGATCATGCCCTAGTGCTTTTAGAGATCGCTTTTCCATTGGCGTTTGCCCCCGGTGCATTTTGGGACCAGGTGTTTTGTGCCAAGATTCGCACTAGTATAGATCATTTCACAACAAATGAAGGCTCGGTAAGCTCCCCTCAGGCGCTCTGTGAGGCCCCCTCGCCCCCCCCCCCCTGTGCTACGCCGGTGGAACAGCAAGGTACTTCTCACTCACCTCCGCTGAGCCGGACGGTGGACATTTTGTATTAATAATCGTCCGACCGACCCTGCATGCATCTCTGCCTCTGCCATGACTGTACGGCCCCTCCAGCCGGTATTTGCACGCACGAGGAGGCACCAAAATAATTATTGCAGCATGGCGGGCATTAGCAACGTAATCAAACGTAACTACCGCTTGCCCTGCCTTCGCGCCCAGAGACAGTAAAAGGATACACTGCACTGTTAGGTGCATTCACGTGACCTCTCCATGTCACGTGAATGCCAATCCACTGGCTGCGCAGCGCTTACACTTCAAACGGCGGCCGCGCGGTACTGGCCCGTTGAGGCCGCGTTTATAATTTATTTGGGTACACTGACTGATAGTAGTATCAGTCAGTGTACCCAAATAAATTATAAAGGCTGCCTCAACGGGCCAGTACCGCGTGGTCGCCCTCAAAATAGTGCCGCCTGGGGCAGACCGCCCCCCTCGCTTCCCCCTAGCTACGCCGGTGTCAGAGGCTCCTGGTAACACTGCTGATTGCCTGTTTCTCAGTCTAAGCCAATTCTGATGTTTCTCCTGCTGTTGCAGCTGCCCCAGGATTGGCTGGGACAGGGAACCTCATCACTCATTACTGAGATGGAAGCTGCTGCTTTGAGTCAGCCCCGAGCTCACTAATGTGTGCTATTTCAGAGACAGAGAGAGCCCTTGTGCGCATGTCGGGCTGGTTGGAGAAAGGCAGCCGTCCAACCCGACATGCGCACTTCGGCATGCTGGCTACTGCTACGGGTGTTTGACTGACAATATTGTTCCAGTTTCCAGCCCTACTCCCTCTGGCTTGGCTTCTCCAGGTCCTGCTTCAGCCAGCAGCGCTCTGCACTTGAGCAGTTACATCATATGCCTGCAGATTAGAAACACTTTAAAGATAGAATATTTCTGTAAGTTTATTATACCTATGAGTGGGGACCAGGGGCTAAAACAATGAGAGGGGCAACACCCCAACGCCCTTACGGAGGAACTGCCAATGCATGTAACCTCAATGACAGAAATGTCATAAGTCACACTCAATGCTGCAATCACTAAGGGCCTGTTTTAGAGTTTCGAGGACAAACTATTTTGTCATAACGTTGCGGAGATCCCATCTATCTTAAGTGCCTTAATTGCATTATATCCTGCGGCACTTGTAATAAGGTAGACAGAATATTTATCACGTGGCAGAGTAGCCCAGGCACCAAACTCTAAATCAGGCTCTAAGTACTGAGTGACCTCATCCTCAATTTTGGCTGATGCGCTACCAGAAAGCAAGATGTTACGAGCCCTATCTAGCGGTGAAGGTAAATGATCTGAATTTATTATTCAGTTAAGAGTAAAGAAATATTTTTACGTGATGCACAATCCAACAGTACCATTTTCCTCAGAAAAGAATTACACATTGTTGAAATAAACTGAAGTCTTCTGGTTGCCGTGCGTTGGGACTTTTGGTGGGTACGGGATAAGGCCAACTTCGGATGAAGTTCTATTGTTGTCTGAAGCACAAACAGCACCTCTCTTGTGAGACTCCCTTCAGCAGATAATCAGCCTGGTAAGAAAATAACCAGGGCCACTGGAATTATGCGACTGTGTGGCCATGGCGATTTTGACATAATTATAGATTTGCCACTTAATTAATCATCTGCCGCATAATCTGCAGATTTTAACAATAAAAACATTTGCTTATAGCTCAAACGGTTCAAAAGTTACTCAAAACGCCCTTTGCAAAGCTGGACTTGTCACCTTTCTGTTGCTTATTACCAAATTTGGGTGTTAAATTGGTACTAATGAGGTGCAATTTTTTTACCAAATTAAAAAATGACAAAATAATGAAGTAATACTATTACAAAATGTGCCGCATTATACTGCAACATTTGCCTTTTCTTGCTGCATAATTTACTGAACCTTGCCACATAATTTGGCCCTTTCCTGCTGCATAATTCCAGTGGCCCTGGAAATAACCGATATTTTTTGCCCACTCTTATCAACACCTTAGGTCAAAATGAAGGCTCCTTGGTGATATGTTCAACCTCAGATGGCAAACACATTGAATGTCAAGTCAAAGGCATTTGTAACGTGCACATATCACGTCCAAAGAGTCTCATGGCGCTTGCAGACGGCTCTGACAAGAAGTGGAAGGCTTAGTTTGCAAAAAGCCATGTCTTCAGCTTCTTACGGAAGCAACTGTGTTCTGAAGTAGCGCGAAGGTTAAGGGGCATTTTATTCCAGAAGGTGGGGGCAAGAAAGGAGAAAGCCCGACCACCATTTCTGGAGGTTTGTGTTCTAAGGGGAGTGAGCAAGGACTCGGCACTGGATCTGAGTTCTCTTCGGGGTACATACCATGTGAGCTTTTGGGACCAATATTTTGGACCCTTTCCATACATATGTTTATGAACTAGGCATAGTGTTTTAAACACGATTCGTTTTTTTACAGGGAGCCAATGAAGGCTCTTCAGACATGGGGCAGAAGGAGACCTTCGCGGAAGGTTTAAAACCAACCGCGCTGCGGTGTTCTGAAGAACCAGTAGTCTTTTCAAGTGATGCTCATTTATGGCTAATAGGAGCGCATTCCCGTAGTCCAGTCTATTTATGATTAGACCCTGGACTAAAGGTTTCCGAGCCTCTGCAGGAATCCACTTGAACACTTTGCGCAAGCTGCGCAAAGTCCAAAGCAGGTGCCTACAATGTGGTTTGTTTGGTTCTTAATGGACAGTTTATTTTTCCATGTGAAAACCCAGGTTACGCACTGATTCCTTGGGGGTTGGACAATTGCCAAGATCAGTCTTGAGTCCAATGTTCTACAGCTTTGCCAAAAAGCATGATTTCGGTTTTGCTGGCGTTGAGCTGCAGATGATTGGTACTCATCCATTTCTCAACCTCAATCATGCAGTTTTTGAAACGCAGTTTTGTCTCATTAGGGTCGGGGCTCAGAGTGATTAGGATTTGAGCATCGTCGGTGTAGGACAAAACATCGAAGCCGAAGGCTCTAATCACTCTGGCCAAAGGTGTCATATAGACATTAAAAAGCGTAGGGCTTAAACTGGAGCCCTGCGGAACACACATCTTGACAGGCCTTGTACTTGCTATGTTTTTGCCAATTTGGACAGCTTTTGTGCGTTCCGATAGGTAGTTGTTAAACCATTTTAGGGCTTTTCCTCTGACACCAATCTCCCACAGCCGTTGGATTAGGATGCGATGGGAGACGGTGTCAAATGGCGCAGACAAATCAAGCAGGACAAGAATCATTGATTGGTGTTTATCTAGGGCCAGTCTGATATTGTCCGCGACCTCAACCAGTACTGTCTCCGTGCTGTGTGCTGCACGGAAACCCGATTGGGATGAATCTAGGAGCCCCTGGTTTTCCAGATGGCTCACAAGCTGTTTGTTCACAAAAGATTCAAGTATTTTTCCAAAATATGGGAGCAGGGAGATCGGTCGGTAGTTTAAGAGGGCATTAGGGTCAGCTGAGGGTTTCTTCAGTATTGGCCTAATTCTTGCTGCCTTCCATATTGTGGGGAAGTCTGCTTCCAAGAGGGATTTATTGATGAGACCAGTCAGACATTCCACCAAGGCCGGGGCAAGTATGGGGAATAGTTTAGGGGAAACCTGATCGGTAGGGGACCCAGACTTTATTTTCAGTCCGACTGACATGGTCTTATCGTTGTCGAATTTTTCAAATTCACTCAAGATATGTGAAGGGTCACATGGTGTAGGTGCCGGCACTTCAGGCTGCGTTGGAATTTGGCAGGGGGGGAAAGATACATGTATATCGATTATTTTTTCCTCAAAGAATACTGAGAGAACCTCAGTCCATTCTTGAGAATTGGGAGTTGATGATGGATTGTTAGAGGTAGTAAACGCTCTTAAAATTTGATACAATTCTTTGGAGGAATTTTCCACTTTGTTTATACGTTCCGTAAGATATGCTCGCTTTGACGACCTTATGTCGCGCATATAGCCGGTGTGCAGAGCTTTATATGCATTACGGTCAGCCTGATCTTTACTGTTCCGCCATTTTTTCTCTGCGGCTCTAGTTAGGGATTTGGTGATTTTTAGTTGTTCAGTGAACCATGGGGCATTTCTAATCTTACATTTAACATTACGCCAGGGGGCAGTTTTGTCCAATGCTCTCTCAATGGCTTTGTCGAGGTGCTGTGCAGCTGTGCAAGCGCTCATGATGGGGGTTATAGAGTCAGACTGAAAATGTTTAGAAAATGAAGATAGTGTGATTTTTTTCAAGGACCTGCGAGATATGAATTCCTCTTTGGAAGCGGTTTCAGTTGCGAGGATAGGGATGGTAAACTTCAATAAGTAGTGTTCGGTCCAGAGCAATGGAATAGGGGGACAAGCCATGATATCAGGAGAGTTAGAGAAAAGAAGATCGAGGGTATGGCCAGCCCGATGTGTAGGGCCGGTAATCTTGTGAGCAAGGTTAAGGGTGTACATATTAGAGATTAGCTTTTCAGTATCTATATTCAGCTGCACTTCCGCATGGTAATTGAAATCGCCAACCAGAAAGAATTTATCCAAAGTCAGGACATGTGGGGCGATGATCTCTAGCAAGTTGTTAGTGAACTCTCCCTTCGTGCCGGGAGGTCGGTAGAGTAAGGCACCCTTCCAGACCCTATTATCTTGAACACAACAATTTCCGCACGGTTAAAAACAAGGTTTTCCACACTGATAATGTTTATATTGTGAGTGGCTGCAATTAGTAGTCCACCCCCTCTGGAGTCATTCCTATCATATCGTATTATTTTATACTCAGGAGGAAAGGCTATATGTAAATCGGGAGTGTCGTTCTCGTGTAACCAGGTTTCAGATACAAAACAAATGTCTGGGGCTTCTGAGTCAAGGAGACTCCATATTTCCAGTGTATGTTTAGAAATAAAACGTGCATTAAAATAGATGGCAGTAAGTTCTTTGGAGACCTTGCTTGCCGGGTTTGAACAGAGAGAAACTGTGGTCGCAATCTGGTCAAGAGGGGGGGCTAAGCAGGAAATACCTGGAAACCTGCCAATTTCAGCTGATAGGGCGTCGGAGAGTATGATTTGAGGAGTGTTTATTTCTTTTAATTCTTTGCTGGAGTACCTAAGACTAAACATGTTGTTAAGAGTAATAGGAGACATTAAGGGCAAGATGCTACGTACCAGAAATAAATGCGAATGTCCTGGCGACGGGCGGCGTTCAGGCGGGGACAGGCACAGACGGGCTTGCCTTTGGCGCGCATTTGGCGCACCGCCGGTACGCCACTGCGCGCGTCCGCGGCTTACTCCCGATTAAATAGGGAGAGGACGAAAAACAAGCTGGAGTAGCTATTTGCTACTTCCAGTAATGCAACCGGAAGTGGAATATCGCCCGGACCGACCCTCCGTACAAATGGCACAAGCCGTGACGGACCGGGGTCTGAGGCGGTGCTAGAAGCAAGAAGAGTGTCAGGCAATTAAGAATCAAAGGTATGGCGCAAATAAAATAAACTAACACAAAGTTTAAAAAACACAGTTTCTCTTAGTGCATATACGTGTGCATGCAGACATTAGTCAGGAGTTGAACTAGCAAACAGCGTGGCCCTCCAGTCAAGGCGCCGCTGCGCGCGTCCGCGCCTTACTCCCGATTAAATAGGGAGAGGACGGGGGGAGGAGCCAAGATGGCGATCGGAACAGTCGCATAAACGCCTCGCTCCGAGATCCCTTCCTCCCCGCCGCCTATCCTGTCTTTAATCCTGTTCGGGGTGTTCCGAATTCTGTTACCAAGGAAGAGCCTTCACTTACCGTCTTTTTCCGGGGCTCTGGCGTGCAGTGGTTTCTGCGTTCTGCCCTTGTCGCCTTGCTGGCCTTCCCGGCCCTGACGCCGGGGCCCCGAGTGCTGTGTCTGCCCGGAGGTGTTCGAAGTGCCGGCGGTCCGGAACCGGTGGAGAGACCCGATGGTGGGAGCCTGAGAGCCGCGAGCCGGAAGCGCCGGAGCGGACCCACCCCCGATGGTAGGCCACCCAGCATGCCTGATTGCCTGCCGTCCCGAAGAAGAGAAGCCGCGCTGTCCGGCACCCCTCGGGTGAGAAGCCCACTCCTGTTGATTGTCCCGCCTGGGATCCGGTGCAGGGCTCCCCCGAGTGTTGTGGGGAGCACGCCCGTTCTTCTGGTGACTCTCCTTTCTCCGCCGAGCGCCATCCGCCGCGGATCGGCTGTGTGTCCTGGGACCTCTGGCACTCCTGGTGGACTTGGAGGCGGATGCGACAATGGCGGCGGGAGATGTGCTCAAGATGGCGGATGGCCCCTCGGAGTGTCTTCCTCCTGGATACAGGGACGTTGCTGCATTTGCTCTCCCCAGACCTCGTTTGATTCGGGCGGCCCCTACACGGAGTGCTGTCTTGTTTGCCCTGGCTGCTCTGCGGATCGACCTGTCCTTGCAATGTCGGGACTTGGAGTTGCGGATCGCCGCCATGGTTGCTCCGCCATTTTGTGACGCGGTGTCGTCTCCCCGAGTTGGTATTGTTGGGACTTCTCCAGCTGCTGTGCTGGGATCTCCGGCTGGGTGTTCGATTCTATGGGATCAAATGGACCCGGTGCCGATGCTGCAGTGTTTCCTACATCCTGATTTCTTTGCTTCGTGCTGGACAGCCCAGATTTTGTGCTTGGCCACGTGGATCTTTGGGGTACTTTTGCATTCTGACTGCTGCCGAGTTTTCCTGGTTGCTTCTTGTTCGCCGGGACGGTGTTCCGCGAAGATCCCACTTGCTTTCCCTGACTGGTATGGACCCACTGTATCATGCTGTTTCTTGGCCGTGGCGGGGTCTGGCAGCTCTGCTTTCCATAGAAGTGGACAGGGGTGATCGTTCCTGGGTGCCTGCGGGACTTTTGTTTTGTTAAATGGCATCTCCGTGCCTCATGGTTTGGACAGTTCCTGTCTCCATCCTTTGTGTAGGTTTTTTCTGTACCCTTTTTGACCTCGATTAGTGATCCGTTATTGCGGGTGGGGTGGTGTTCTGTATTTCGATCGCTGGCTCCCCTCCTCTCTTCTTTCCTCTCCTCTCTCTTCCCTCTTCTTCCTCTCCTTTTCTCTCTTTCTCTTTTCTCATTATTCGTTATTATTCCCTTTCTCTTTCTTCTATATTTCGGGTGACTCTGGGCGACAGGCACGCTGTTTAGTGGGGTAGGCCATAGCCATTGCAGTGATGTAGGGTGGGGGGGGGGGGTGTTTGTTATTTTAGTTTGTTTTATTCTATGGTCCCTTTTCGCTTTCTTTCTAGGGGGTGGGCTATGTCCCTTTGTTTTTTCTCCTTCGTTTCGTAAGTGTCTGCACTCTCTCCTTTTTCGGGGCGGGAGGGCTGTCTATATGGTGTCCCATTTATTTGTTTGCTATGATTTGTCCTTTATTTTTGAACCTTTGATGGGCATAGGATGCCTCTGGGCCTTGCCCTACTGTGGTTAATTGATTGCGTGGGGGGCTGTATCCCTCCCGTCCCCCCCCTCTTTTTCTGTATATGTTGCATGACACCCGGGTAGATATGGCTGCTGCCTCCTCTATAAATTATAAAATGAAACCTTTCTTGTCCTGGCGCCTACTGTGTAACGATTTTATTCCACGTCTATCCTGTATTCTTTCTACCGTACACATTGATGTTGCTCCTTTTTGAATCTCCTGATTTAGCGGCCGGCCCCTGTGGTTGTAGGCCTCTGCTTGTACTGATATGTGTCTCTCAATAAAGGTTTTAAAAAAAAAAAAAAATAGGGAGAGGACGAAAAACAAGCTGGAGCGCTACTTGCTACTTCGGGTAATGCAACCGGAAGTGGAATATCGCCCGGACCGACCCTCTGTACAAACGGCACAAGCCGTGACGGACCGGGGCTCTGAGGCGGTGCTAGAAGCAAGAAGAGTGTCAGGCAATTAAGAATCAAAGGTATGGCGCAAAGAAGATAAACTAACACAAAGTTTAAAAAACACAGTTTCTCTTAGTGCATATACGTGTGCATGCAGACATTAGTCAGGAGTTGAACTAGCAAACAGCGTAGCCCTCAAGTCAAGGCGCCGCTGCTTTGACTTGAGGGCCACTGGGTATGTTGTCTACCCAGTTAAATGGTCAATAAAACACACTTTGCTTGGACCAGAAACAATACTACAAATATATGCAGTTGGCCCACGCATGGGGAGTGCAGCAAATCGACATGGAGGGACTTCCTGAATACGCCCCGTTAGAGGGTAGACTCCTCATGGGAGAAATTAGCGAGAAGGCAGATTTTGATAAATAACAACAATAATAATAATAATTGAATATTTGAAAAGCACACAGCTACCTGTAGGTTTCCTGGCACTGGGGGCCATCAGGAAGATTAAGCAAGCTATTGCCCAGAGTCACATGGTGCTGGGCAGACCCCTGCCGCCGGTGCCAGGGATCGAACCGGGATCCCCAGCGTCCCGCAGCAATTGCCCTGGCCGCTGCGCCACACCTCTTCCACCAAGTCAGACACCCTCCTGAAACTAAGGGCAAAGTGGGAACTACAACTGGGGGCCTTGATTGGGAGATTGCATTGATGCACCCGCAAGAAGTGGCCATTAAGTCACAACTCCGTCTCATCCAATTTGAGTTCCTGCATAGGGTCTACTATGACAGATTCCATCTGCACAAAATGGGGAGGGCCGATACACCAAGCTACCTTAGATGTAACCATGAATTAGGCACATACATTCACGTCAATGGGAGGGCCAGGAAATACGGTATTACTGGGGAGCAATATTGGCGGAACTAGAGGATATATTAGGAGACAAGATACCTATGGACCACAAATTCGTGCTGCTGGGCATACACACAGAAGTAGATCTCTCTCGGAAAAAGTTAATATTGGTCAACCTGGGTGTGGTGGTCACCAAGTGAGATTTGGTATGCAAATGGGGGGTGGCACGGCGGCCCACCATATGCGATTGGAAAAGGGGGATGGACCTGTATATGACAGGGGAAAAACCACATCTATAGCCCGTGGATGTCCAAAAAACGTTAAAAAAATGTGGAGACCATAGATACATCACTATGGACTCCCGGAAGAGCTCTCGCAAGCAATCACTCCAACCATATGACGGAATAATGCGGAGGGAGGGAGGGGTGGGACTGAGACACTGGGTATTTGAGAAATATATATCACTGGACTATAAACCAATGTTACACATGCCAATGCCTCTGAACGAATATGTTACAATGACATAGCTCAAATTGCTTGGAAGTATATGCTGTACCTGGGTTGAAATAAAGAACAAGCATTTGCAATGCATCGGTCTAGCCTTTGGGACCTTAGATGTATTTAGCAATGCAGCATATTAGCCTGGGTGCTGAAACATCTACTGTTCTTTAATATGGAGGGAAAGTGCGCACCAAACTGTGTGACACTCCTTGGAGAGAAATGTTGCCTTTTAGCGGGAAATGGTATAGTCCAAAGGTGTGTTTTTAATATAGAATCAGGGTGTTCATGGTCATATCACTCAAAATACAAGATTTGAAAAAAATATTATTTACGGGTGCACGTGGAAGACAATTTCTATGGACCAATCTCTGTGTGGGCAGAAGGACATGGAGGAGGTAGGTAGTATGGGTGGCAGGCAGTGTGTGGAAAGCTGGACACGGGAGACCTTAATAGAACTTAGCATGATGTAATGTACCTCACGACAGGATCCTTCTAATTGGGTACCAGCCATTGACAAAGCCAATAGTCCTGGCTTGTTGTAGATAATAATAATAATAATCCACATTTGTAAAGCGCGAACCACCACCCGTTAGGGTCTCTAGGCGCTGGGGGCCGTCGGGAAGATTAAGCAAGCTATTGCCCAGAGTCACATGGTGGTGGGCTAATCTGCCCACGGCCCCGGGGATTGAACCGTGATCCCCCGATTCCAGAGTCAGTCACCCTTGCCGCGGCGTCACACCTCTTGTTGTATCATATATGAGGATGCTTACAGAAGCAACAAAATAGCAGTAGTGTGGCACACTATGCTAAGCCCAGATGTTTAGCTTATGTGTTTTAGGCCACGCCCTTTATTAAATTGGCCACCCCCCTTTGAGAGACCTCCCCCCACTTTCTTTATCTCACTAGTCAGAAGTGGGCAGAACATCTGAGCAGGAGGGAGCCGTGCCCAACACAAAAACGTAGCACAGAAGTGGCCAGAACAGGGCAGCACAAAACTGGATAGAACAGAACAGCGCCCAACAAAAAAAGCCGATGATTCAGAAAAGGGGGTGGAAAAGGGGGTGGTGATGAACAGAGTGCCTGAATTAAGCAGACAACTCTTACCCAGTCCAAAGATCAGGGCTTGATCCATCACCGTTTTTTAGCTCACTGCACCATCCCAGCTCAGAACTTGGCTATATGCAAATTAGTATGTTCCTGTCCCAGTGCATGATGGGAACAGGGCAAACCAAACTACCAAGCCAATTCTTATACTGGGAAGGAAACAAGCTTCCGGGGACCGGTTTCTGCCATTTCAGGCGTCGTCGGCCCGGCTTGCTTGAATCCTGATGGTGCAATGAGCAAGGGACTCACATCTGAGTATACCCTTCCACGCTTATGGTGGACAAAATGATTCAGAAAAGGGGGTGGTGATGAACAGAGTGCCTGAATTAAGCAGACCACTCTTACCCAGTCCAAAGATCAGGGCTTGATCCATCACCGTTTTTTAGCTCACTGCACCATCCCAGCTCAGAACTTGGCTATATGCAAATTAGTATGTTCCTGTCCCAGTGCATGATGGGAACAGGGCAAACCAAACTACCAAGCCAATTCTTATACTGGGAAGGAAACAAGCTTCCGGGGACCGGTTTCTGCCATTTCAGGCGTCGTCGGCCCGGCTTGCTTGAATCCTGATGGTGCAATGAGCAAGGGACTCACATCTGAGTATACCCTTCCACGCTTATGGTGGACAAAATGATTCAGAAAAGGGGGTGGTGATGAACAGAGTGCCTGAATTAAGTTGACCACTCTTACCCAGTCCAAAGATCAGGGCTTGATCCATCACCGTTTTTTAGCTCACTGCACCATCCCAGCTCAGAACTTGGCTATATGCAAATTAGTATGTTCCTGTCCCAGTGCATGATGGGAACAGGGCAAACCAAACTACCAAGCCAATTCTTATACTGGGAAGGAAACAAGCTTCCGGGGACCGGTTTCTGCCATTTCAGGCGTCGTCGGCCCGGCTTGCTTGAATCCTGATGGTGCAATGAGCAAGGGACTCACATCTAAGTATACCCTTCCACGCTTATGGTGGACAAAATGATTCAGAAAAGGGGGTGGTGATGAACAGAGTGCCTGAATTAAGCAGACCACTCTTACCCAGTCCAAAGATCAGGGCTTGATCCATCACCGTTTTTTAGCTCACTGCACCATCCCAGCTCAGAACTTGGCTATATGCAAATTAGTATGTTCCTGTCCCAGTGCATGATGGGAACAGGGCAAACCAAACTACCAAGCCAATTCTTATACTGGGAAGGAAACAAGCTTCCGGGGACCGGTTTCTGCCATTTCAGGCGCCGTCGGCCCGGCTTGCTTGAATCCTGATGGTGCAATGAGCAAGGGACTCACATCTGAGTATACCCTTCCACGCTTATGGTGGACAAAATGATTCAGAAAAGGGGGTGGTGATGAACAGAGTGCCTGAATTAAGCAGACCACTCTTACCCAGTCCAAAGATCAGGGCTTGATCCATCACCGTTTTTTAGCTCACTGCACCATCCCAGCTCAGAACTTGGCTATATGCAAATTAGTATGTTCCTGTCCCAGTGCATGATGGGAACAGGGCAAACCAAACTACCAAGCCAATTCTTATACTGGGAAGGAAACAAGCTTCCGGGGACCGGTTTCTGCCATTTCAGGCGTCGTCGGCCCGGCTTGCTTGAATCCTGATGGTGCAATGAGCAAGGGACTCACATCTGAGTATACCCTTCCACGCTTATGGTGGACAAAATGATTCAGAAAAGGGGGTGGTGATGAACAGAGTGCCTGAATTAAGCAGACCACTCTTACCCAGTCCAAAGATCAGGGCTTGATCCATCACCGTTTTTTAGCTCACTGCACCATCCCAGCTCAGAACTTGGCTATATGCAAATTAGTATGTTCCTGTCCCAGTGCATGATGGGAACAGGGCAAACCAAACTACCAAGCCAATTCTTATACTGGGAAGGAAACAAGCTTCCGGGGACCGGTTTCTGCCATTTCAGGCGTCGTCGGCCCGGCTTGCTTGAATCCTGATGGTGCAATGAGCAAGGGACTCACATCTGAGTATACCCTTCCACGCTTATGGTGGACAAAATTATTCAGAAAAGGGGGTGGTGATGAACAGAGTGCCTGAATTAAGCAGACCACTCTTACCCAGTCCAAAGATCAGGGCTTGATCCATCACCGTTTTTTAGCTCACTGCACCATCCCAGCTCAGAAGTTGGCTATATGCAAATTAGTATGTTCCTGTCCCAGTGCATGATGGGAACAGGGCAAACCAAACTACCAAGCCAATTCTTATACTGGGAAGGAAACAAGCTTCCGGGGACCGGTTTCTGCCATTTCAGGCGTCGTCGGCCCGGCTTGCTTGAATCCTGATGGTGCAATGAGCAAGGGACTCATATCTGAGTATACCCTTCCACGCTTATGGTGGACAAAATTATTCAGAAAAGGGGGTGGTGATGAACAGAGTGCCTGAATTAAGCAGACCACTCTTACCCAGTCCAAAGATCAGGGCTTGATCCATCACCGTTTTTTAGCTCACTGCACCATCCCAGCTCAGAACTTGGCTATATGCAAATTAGTATGTTCCTGTCCCAGTGCATGATGGGAACAGGGCAAACCAAACTATTAAGCCAATTCTTATACTGGGAAGGAAACAAGCTTCCGGGGACCGGTTTCTGCCATTTCAGGCGTCGTCGGCCCGGCCAGAAAAAGCCAGCACAGAAGTGGGCAGAACAGGGCAGCACAGAACAATGCAAAATAGAGCAGGGCAGCATGGAATGTAAATGTGTTGTATTTGTAAAGCGCACGGCTGCCCACGCGACGGGGCGTCCCGGCGCTGCACTCATACCGCTGTGGAACCCTTCCTGGGTTTTCCATGTGAAATGTCCACTCCTGGGCACCCCCAAGGTGAAGCCAGGCATCCAAGCGCTGCTGGGGCCGTTGTGGAGATTAAGCAAGCTATTGCCCAGAGTCACAGAGTGGGACCCATGATTAGACTAGGCACCGAGGCGAGAATTATCAGGTCCGGGGAGATTGAGTTCAAGAGCCGCAGAGGCGGGAATTGAACCCTGGTCCCGGGCCAGACCTCTGCATCAGGGTCTGTCTCTCTAACCATTGAGCCACGCTTCTCCAGAACAGTGCACAACAGAACAGGGCAGCACATAACTGGACAGAACAGAACATTGCAAAATAAAACAGGGCAGAACAGAACAGTGCACAGCTGAACAGAGCAGTGCAGCCTAGAAAAGGGCCAACAGAACTGAGTCCAACAGAACAGGGCAGAATGGAACAGGGCAGCACAGAATTGGTTAGAACAGGGCAGAGCAGAGCATGGAAACATAGTCAAGACCAGCAGAGAGCAGAGCGGAATCAAACAACCAACAAAAGGCAGAGCTAACATTTGTAACAGAAAGAAGGAGACGCGATGCAAGAAGAAAGAGATGAAAAGCGAAATGGGAAAAGTGAAGGACAGAGACGGGAGAGGAAGTGCAGGGGAATGGGGGAAGGCAAGGTATGCCGTAGAAAGGCAGAAGAGACTGGCTGGTGAAAGGGAAGGGCGCGTTCTAAAGAGAGGGGCACAAAGGGGGTTCTGGAAGAGAATGGAAGATAAGGGAAGTAAGCAAGAGGAGAAACGGAGAAAGGAAGCGAAAATGTATATGACAAGGATTAAGGCGAAAGTCATGAATTTGTGTGTGTAGAGCTGAAAAGTCACACCCATTCGAGAGTCTCCGGCCTGCTCAGGCTGACATGTTACAGTCTCCGCCTTGGAGATTCTGAACTACAACGGAAGTACTAAAGTTACCAAAGCCTCCCCTCCTCCCGACCCCCACCCATGAATAATGCAACAATGAAACAAGGCATGACAGACCAGCGGCCAGGGACTGCGACAGGGGCGGGATTATTACAATACAATATCACACCAATATTGGCGCAAAGCTCTCTCGGGAAGCTGTTAAAATGGATAGTTGGGAGTGAAGCACCTAAAAGTACAACGATCGCAAAGCTACGAAACCATTACTACTCCTAATAATGCGTGAAACTGTACGGCACTTAGGACTGTTGTCTTTAGTAGCGGTGCACCACACGAGTCAAAGTTTTATCACAGTGTGGTCTGTCGAGTCTTGGGAACCCGTAAGAAGATCTGGTGCGAAAAGGCGTGTACATATCAATTAAATCCTCAGGTGGTTTAGAAACGGTAGCGAAAAATCCAAAATTGATACTCACTGCACTGCATTTACATGGATAGTTCAAGTTCAGTCGGCATCCCTGTGTCATAGGACCCATTCATTAACAAGCACTCGCCATTGCGGGAGGGCAGCCGCTTGTTTATATTTGCATTGCGCTTTCACTTTAAGTGAAAGCGCGATGCAAAAATAAACATACAGCTGATGTCGAGATAAGAAATTGCTTCACGACAGCCGTGAAGTAGACGAACCAGTCCGGATGGGCCGAACGAAAGGGAGAAAGGGCAGTGGCCAAAAAGCATCATTTTCAATGGGAAGCCAGAGTTTAGCATAAACGCGGACACAACCCAATGACAATGATGGGCGGGGCTTCAAGTCCCCTTCTGAAATCTCCTCTCTCACAATCTGCCTCGCCGAGCGAGCAGAAAATGCGCGCTGCAACGCTACGCGAGACCTAAAAATACAAATTGAAAAGTCTGCTTTCAACTACAAAACAGTAATACTTTCTGAGCAGTAGTAGACCCAAGTACTGAAACCTGCATCTTGCATAACCAAGTACACCATACGTAGATCAGTTTCTTACTGTCACCACGATTTGTGGTAAAGTACACATCTGAAAATGTTCGTTTTCTGTGTGCCTGTTGAGCACCATTGAGATTAAAATTGGCCTAGATACCTATTTTTCTTTTAGGAATTAGGAGGAACCTGAAGTAAAATCCCACATTCTACTGTACATCCGGCATATAATTCTTGGTCCACATATACATCACCACCTCTTACAGCATTTCTTTGCTTCGATCTATACTTGAGTTGAGCACAGGAGGAGGGTGGGGATATATTTTGAATCAAAGTCTATGAAAATCTTCAGAGGAGCTCAATCCAAGGTTAGATTCCAACATTACAAGAAGAAAAATCAACCAAACTGACCCTCACATATGTATTATGATTTTAGAAGGGTGCCAAAGAAGCTTCTTCAATTCAGTGACAGACACACCTATAGCTAAGGCTGCCATCTTCTTGTCCTGACCCTTGGAGTTTTCTGATCCTGGGGTTGCCTCACAAAATGTAGACCCTTGCCAAAGAGAGACCTTTTTGGGGTCAGAGGCACATATGCATATGGATGGACAGCCTGTGCAGGCATAGTTCCTTGAACAAATACTTAACTGTCAACAAATAACCACTCCCCGTGCTGCAGCGTGACCAAAACCTTCTGGACATCTGATGCTATAAAGAAACCTAAAGTCAGAAGCAAAGACTCATAGCCATGTACGGGGCAGACCTCTGGGGTTTTAAGAATGTTAAGGCCATTCAAGTGGCAGAGGATAAGTTCCTGAAAACTATTTTATCTGTTCCTCAATCCACATCTGGTTTTATAGCTCATCAAGAGTGTGGAGTTGGTTTTTTGGAAGACCGTATAGCCATCGCCCCACTTATAAAATGGATTTCTATCTGGCTAAATCCCGAGCTGGAATTAAATCAGGAAATCCTTAGAGATTGTCTAGCACTTGATTTTGGCTACCGGATCCCCTTGCTGAGTTATGTCAAAAAGCTATCTATTAAATTGGGTCGACCAGAATTGTTTAACTCGCCTGATAAGTTGGTGAAGGGGGACATCAGGTGGGTTAAGGACACCTATAAGTTAACGGCCTGCCTAGCCAGAGAGGATAGAGAGCTGGTCAAACGTAAGGGCTCACCAATTGTTAAAAACATCACGAGCCATTGAACCATACCTGATCATTGCAAATAATTCTAACCATCGTTTTTTATTAACTAGATTCAGGTTGAGTCAATTTCATCTCCTCCTTGCTGGATCATCAGGGTGGAAAAGGGAGGAAGACTTGGGGATTTGCTCTTGTGATGGCTTCTCCACTAAAAACACAATGCACTTTATTTTCTTTTGCGAAAATTTTCTCCCAATTCGCAAGCGTTTTATTATTCCTCTCTTAAAACACAAAGGTTTTACGCAAGTTAAACCAGCCCTCCATTACTTGCAGCTACTTTCTAATGTATGGGAGATTTTTAATATTGCTAATTTCCTTACTGTGGCTGTAAGACTAAAGAAGAAAATTAAATGGGATTAGTTAATGTGATATATTCGATGATCTGAATTGTGACTGAGGATATTCTTTTATGGTGTTTCTGATTTTAAAGGATGTTTTTAAAATAAATGAATTGATTATAGGTACTATAAATATATTTAGCTTGCACCTCTGTATTGTATTTTTATTGTTTTGATAATAACTTTGGTCTTGAATTAAATTGTTCAGCATACTTCTATGGTTTTTGTTATGAACCGAATAAAGTACTTTTGACTGACTGACTCATAGCCAAGGAAGTGGCCACACCACCTCACAAGAGTCACGTCGTCATCAGACTGTGTTTTATGTTTGGAGAAATCTATATAATCAGCTGCTATAATAAATACAACAAAGTCATGAAGAAATCAAGTAGAAATCTGTCCTTTGAAAAATGAAATGCTTATATATTGTAAACCGCAATATAATGTGTGTATACACATTATTAGAATTGTGCCAGAATAGGTCAGAGAAGAAGATGTGCGCTTGACAGCAGCCCCAAGATTTCAGAAATGTGCTGGAGGATTAGAACATGGGACCCACTTCTCTCTGAACCTGAGGCTACTCAAAGACAGAGATTTCTTTATTTAACAATGCAGATGATTTCGATAGATTCCTGAAAAAAAGAGAGGTAAACGGACGTAGACGTGGTCACAATTCCTGTTTAACCATTGAGGTGTGGAACTATTGAAGTATTGTTGTTTCCTTGACTACATTTGGGGAATACTAGGGCCCAGATGTAGGTAATAGCAAATTACCGAATGGTAAATACCGAATTTTACCGATTCGGTATTTACTATTCGGTAATTGCTATGTAGGTAAAAAAATCAGTAAAAATACCGAACCGGTAAGATTCGATAATTACCGATTCGGTAAAATTACCGATTTTACAAGGGGGACAGGGTGTCACTTTGACACCCTGTTGCACCCCTGTTTCAGGCTCGTGTGCCATGTGACACACAGACATGCCCTTAGGGCATGTCTGTGTGCCACATGGCACAGGTGTACATGCACAGATGTGCATGTACACAGGAATTCGTTATTTACCATGTAATAGTATTACATGGTAAATACCGAATCCTGAATGGCCTGTAGCACTGTTAACAGTGCTACCTACATAGCAAATTACAGATTCGGTATTTTTACCGAATCGGTAAAATTTACCGAATCGGTAAAATTTACAGAATCGGTAAATTTACAGATTCTGTAATTTTACCGATTCGGTAAAATTACCGAATCTGTAGGTTTTTCAGACCCCTACATACCAATGTCCAAATACCGGTCGGAAACGGCCGAAAATCTGTATTTTCGGCCGTTTCCGACCGGTATTTGGACATCTACATCTGGCCCTAGGTTACAATTAGGTTAACATTCAGGTGACATTCCTTCAAGTGATTCCTTTCAGCCCACCCGCTGGGTATAATCAGTATTATTTTTGTTGTATCAAGGTGATAGTGGTCTTATTGACATATGCTGTCAGTATAATTGAAGGGGCAGGCGGATATCAAAAACCAGATTCCTTTGCGTCTGGAATTAAACATCTGCAGCTCCAAAAGTGTTATTAATAAGAAAGACTCCTGAGTTAAGCGTCAGATTTTGTTCTTGTAGCGGCCATTTGATTTTATTCTTAGATTCAGAGTTTCCACTCTTGCTTCACATATCTGTAAGAAATATATTACTCAACCACAGTAGCGCTGACGCCTTTCGGCGCTTTAGGCATTCCTTCCTTATGTTTGTTAATCATTCTTAAGTGACTTTGCTTAATGGTCCGCTTACCCCTTAGGAAGAAAAGAATACTACTGGTTGATGGATGCTTTCTATGTAGGAAGGCCTAAAGGATTACAAACTTAAAATCAATAGATCAGTGTCACATATGACGATATGTAGGGAGGGCAACTCATTAATCAAATGGACTGTGGTGCCATTAAATGACAGGACAGGTCCAGTAACCTCTAATGCAATAAACTATAGTTCTGTGTGTGCATGTCTACAATTAAGAATATTTTAAATCGGATGCTCCGGGAGCTTTTTACCGCCCTTCTACATTCCTTGGCCTTTCAGTGTTTGCCCGTATCTGCAAAAGGCTCCATGAATTTGCTCTGTCTCCTCTGTAGGAAACTCCTTCATGCAACAACTAGTTGTCCACATTGTCTCTCAGCATGTTTTATGACAAATGTACTGTTGTTAAAATCCTAGCAGTCGAGTATAAGGTCCAGTGTGCATTGAAAGTACTGGGAGGCTCAGAACCCAGGACATGGATAACCGCAGGATCCAACTTGTATTTTTAGCTATGAGATTTCTCTAGAAGGGACTCGGTGGCTGTGCCACAGTAGTATATGATATTCACACTAAATGCGGTTGGCTAGCGACGCCAAATCTTGCTTCAGCTAACTATTTTTTCCTTAAGGTGCATGAGCACGTTCTCAGTTTTTACTGAGCATGGCAATACCTTGATAAGATTGGATTATTGCTGTCTCATTCGGAGCAAAGGAATGAAGAAATTAGCACTGGTAAGATGTTTCATGACGTTTCATATGTAGATGATGGAGCAGTTTGCGTGGGCATTTGGGTGAAGGGAATTTCTTTCTGGGTTTTAGGTTTATGCTTATGCTTGTGACCTGCACTTGTTGGGGTATTTGAAGGTGAGGTCACTACTCTCACAGCACAGCACGTGCCCAAAAAGACTGCCACTACCACAAGCACTGAGAGGTCCTGTAATTAGCAAGGAAATTGAACTGGCTGAATGTCACCTATCGCTCTCCTCCCCACCACCTCCTGTGTATCTCGATCCAATTTGGAATCACCATCACTCATTACTAGAACTACTGTATCTTATCCGGGCCCAGGGGGACGTACCACAGATCTATCAGATAATACTCACTCTGTAGGACAGTCTGGTTGCGGGGCTTAGTGGGGAAAAATCGAAGTCTCAGCTCCTGCTGTGGGTGGGTCCTCGGATGCAGGGACCAAGGATAAACTCCTCGAGTCAGTAAAGGACCTGTGCAACAGCCTCATAGAGGTTGTAATCGGCACATTTGAGCCAATCTACGATCACGTGCTTTCCATGGAAACAAGAGATACACAAGATCAATTCCCCTCTAGCCAGGCAGCACCCGGTGGCGCCACCGATGGAGTCCAGTATTGTGTCTTCATCCTGCAAGGATCAGCACCCCACCCCCGAAGGCCATAGCCAACTCCCTGTGATCAGGCTGATGGCCAGCTTCCGGCCAGAACACTCTATATGGCAGGATCGGCCAACCTTACATCTTTTGAAAGTGGTCACCGCCCCCAGTTCAAAGCTCCCAATATGGAGAACAACTGGGACATTTTCATCTCCCCCCGAGTGTACCCCGATATGTTATAATTTTGGAGAAAGTCCCCTTCCTGGATCAAGGTGATCCAGAAGACTGAGAAAACTTAAAATACAAGGTAGCCGATTGGTGCAGAAAAACTCAGAATGGCCAACAGATATAGTTGATTACATCATTATGGCCCATAGAATAGACTGGCTGGGTCCTTAACCAAAAGCTACCAAGAAAAGCTGTGTCGTAATCAACTTCAAAGACCCATGTTTAGTGAGATCCCTTTTGTACAGTTTAAACACTTAAACAAGCGGGGTAAACAAGCGGGGTAGGATATGCGTCCTTCTCTTGGGATTTCGTTACCTTCCATCTACCTTAAGGGCGGTTGACTTTACTAGGTACAGGCCCGCCCCTGTGGCTTTACGCCATTATCTGAATTGTTAGATATTGAATGACTGTCCCCAATTGTTAAACTGTCACCAATCTACACTGCATTTTTTGTTGTCTGCATCCGAGTCTACTAATCATCAGCGTAAATCATCTAGCTTGGGGCCTTTCCAGGAAACAGAAGAGAGGATGGCCCAACTAAAAGTGCTTTCCTGGAACATTGCAGGGGTCCGACAGGAGCTGCTAAACAATGAATGGCTACGAGTAATTTAAAACGTTGACATCGTATGCTGCCAAGAAACAAAGGAAAAGTTTCATATTGATGGTTTTCAATCTTTCTGTGTACCCGCTACCCTTTCCTTCATTTATTTGATGAGTTTTATATAGAGCTGGCTAGCCCTGGAGGTATCGGAGCGCTTTACATGAGGATCGTTACGTTACCAGTTACAAATTACATCAGTTACAAGAGCAGGTAAACACACAAAACAAAGAAAAACAATGTTACGGTAGTTTGTCGGAGGGAGGGGGAGAAAGGAGACATAGCGGGGAAACGAGTAGAACTATGTCCAATGTCCATCTGGGTAGGTGAAGGCCGAAGGGGTAAACCAGGGCCCATCTCCTCGATAGCTGACTAGCACCTCCACCGGGCACTAGCCATGTTGCTCAGGCCGGGTTCCGGGTCAGGCAGGGTGAAAGGAGGTTTGGTGGTTTGGTTTCCCTTCAATGTAGTAATATGAACGTTGAGAAACTGTTGCCACCCCATGTTACCTAATTTTAAAATGGTCTTTTCCAATGTTGTTCTAATCAATTTTTATTTCAACTTTTTTACCGCACAACCTGTAAACCTAATACTAGAGTTGGGCTGCTATATTCTAGACATTACTCGAAGTAGAAGTAATCATGCATCCCTCATTTGGTTAGAAGATTATAATATTGCCAGGTGACCCTTCAGCAGAGAACGTCTGTGTGGGGTAATAGACTGACCGGGAGACAATATTACCCATTTCTCAAACATTCCATATGGGGAAGCTTTAAACTGGATTATTGTGACAAACAATTTACGTTTTTCAATTGATCTTTAAAGAGAGGGTGTAGTCAATCCACCAACCTTCGTTGTGAGGGACAGAGGAAGCACTATAAATGTTATTTTATTATCCCCTTGCAGTCTACACTGTAAATCTCAAAATTTGTATAACCAATTTTAGTAGTCACAATCCTGTGACAGTTGGCTTTTTATTTTCCTCCCCATTAAAAAATAAACCTGCGAGTAGGCCTCTCCTACATCACCATCCAAATAAGGAGTCCGCATTAGGTTGGACAGCAGTAACTCAAATCGATTCTTTACTGATCTAATTGTAGGAAATTACAAGGACATAATATGTTGTGTGTCTGTAGAGGCTGAGCCAGGCAAAGTGTTGGATAGTTTAGCGGTGATAAATAATACGGCATCATATATATTGACCATAAAGAAATCATCCAAAGACTCACCATCCCAAAATGGTTTAATTCTGCCTGTACTGCTGCTAAAGCGAGCCACTAATACATCATCACTCAACATAGCAGCCATTGGAACAGCTAGACAAGACTATAAAAAAGCTTTAGAAGAGCAGAACTTAGAACAAATGATTGGGAAGATTTGGCAATGGCCTCGCAATTTAGAGACAACAGAGCGTTTGGGGGAATTGAAATTCCCCCTTTTTTTACCCAAACACTCCCCATAGAGACTGGTATGTCATATCCCAGCGAAAGAATGGATACTTCATTTCTAGAAAATCGTTGATTCAAAAAACTTGTCTCGTGATCATTCAATAATCTTAGATCCTCCACTCTCCAACTCTACCAGAGCGACCCAGTTAAGTGATTCCATTGAGGTAACTGACGTCATTAGAACCATTAAAAGATGTCCGGGCGGGAAAGCGCCTGGCCCTAATAGAGTTTTGTTTGATCTATTCAGGCATAACCCCACCCTTCGGGCTCCCCTATTAAGAAACATATTCTGTGCTGGAATTAAGGGAGGCCCAATCAAATCAAGGAGGGAGTAAGTAACAGAATCAGTTTTTAAAAACAGGCATAGAAATCTCCTGGCCTGCTATTACGCTATTTCCTTATTGGACGCATCTGTTAAAATACTAGGGTCAGTAGTTCTTTATAAGTTGGAAGACTGGGCCGAGGCAAATACCTTTTTCGATTGTGCAATACGGATTCCAGCCAGGCCTGGACACATTTGAACAATTCCGTAGCTTACTTTTGGTAATGGGCAAATACGTCAAAGACAGGAGAGGTTCTTTGCATATGGCTTTTATGCACCTCTCTTTTGCTTTTGACTTGGTGAACAGGGAGAAACTCTGGGACTAGATGCAGATGGCAGGAATCGCAGTCTCCCAGATAGACCTTCTTAAGCAGCTGCATTGGGATACAACTAACAAAGTTCATTATGTTCAAAATAGAGACTGTACCCACCCTGTCCAGTTAAACCGAGGGGTGTTATTTTAATTTTACAATAATGCCCTTGACTCAGTGCTTGCCAAACAAGGAAAAGATTTACCCAAGGTTGGGAGACGTTCAGTCCCGGTCTTCCTTTACATTGACTATGCGGTTTTAATCACACGTCCGGCAAATGGCCTTCAGATTATGCTTCATTCCTTAAATGATTTTATGGGTAAACTCGATTTAAATGTAAACAATCAGAAATCTTATGTAATGATCTGTGGCCCTAAAAATACCTGCATGCAAATCTTCTTAATAGGGGAAATCCCAAAAGACAAGGTCCCTAGTTTTAACTATTTAGGAATACTATTTTATGCTAGCTTAAAACGGGACAACCTACTTACACAGAGGTTTGTAGGGGCATGTGGGGCAGTTTTCGGATTTGAAAAGGAGTTAGGCCATAAACCAATTAAAGAACTGATAACACTATATAAAAGTAAATGTCTCTCAGTCAGGACATATGGAGCAGGAATCTGGGGTTATGTCATGTTATTGCAATCCTTAGAAAACACATTTCTGTGTAGGTTGCTTGCCATTCCCAAAGCCACAGCAAGTTACATTGCACACACAGAACTGGGTGTCCCCTATTTGGAGGGTCTTGTGAGGATAGCACCCCTGCTCTTGTGACTAAAATGATAGTCCTCACCAGAGACTGGTTTCTCCTGCTTTGTCCTGGATTACTGCATTAGGCTGGAAAATATGGCTTCAATTCTCTCGTTCGCCTATGATAAGCAAGCCATTCAGGACCTTGGTAAGCCTGACCTTTTTAATTCCCGTCACAGTATTGACGCTAACACAAAGGGGCCAGTAAAGACCTATTGACAAGTCCCAAAATGATGCCAGAATAGCAAGATCTCTAGCTATGGACACTGTCCTCCGTTACACACCAATCTCGGCTACTGATCGGGTGGAACCATATTTATTGTGGAACACACACACTGAATACAGATTCTATCTTACATGCCTGAGATTATGCACAGTGAACTTTTTAGTCGCCTTTCTGTTAACGGATTCCTGTTCGATTTCTTTGCCTTGCTGTCCGTGTGACTCAATCTCACAACAATCAAAGACACATTTTATGCTTTTTTGCAAATTGTATAGTATCTAGAGATCACATTTCCTGCACTCCATCTTGCGATCCCGAGGTCTTTTATCCCCTAAAGAAAGCTTATGATTTCTACAGCGTTTAGACACACAAATCCATTTTCTATTCAGTGATTAGCTACATTCTCTAGGTGTTAAAGTTCAGGAAGAAGTATGCCCTTGGAGAAGGTTAACATAAAAGACTTCTACCTGGCTAGTCATACGTTTTTTAAATTATAAAATGAACTGATTTTTAAAAATTTTAATATGATAACTCCAAAGTCTTTTTAATACCGAACAGAAAGTTAGACTTATTGGTTGGGATCTTATTTTATTTTATTCTTTTGTCTCCGGAATTCTTACTCCGTAACAAGTATGATTAATTGTTCTGATAATGTTAATTTGAGTGGTCTGACTTTAGTATATTTCAAGGATCTTATATTCCTTTTAAGAAATTTGATGAATAACATTTTATAGCTGTGGGAGTGGCTCAGATTTTTTTTATAACATTGTGGACCCATACTTTTTTTTTTATCCGATTCACGCTGAAGGAGTCCCTGGGTTTGTATAGTGCCCTTCCCATCATAGTGGTGTTTTGAACCAGCAGCCTGTGCTATACACTATGAAATGCTTGTATATACATAATGGAATCTAACTTTGTTTCATGCTGGTATTTTTTATGTTCTTTAATGCTGATGTTTTTATTTGCTTTTATGGTCAATATCGACTGAAAAAAGTGTGTGACTGACTGACTCCTCATTTCTTCTCTATATTTTGTGTGTTGAGGTTAGAATATTTGCTCTCATTAGTCTTCAAGCCTTCAAATCTTTAAATATTCAAATCCTTCTGTCTAACTCTGGCATATTGTGAGTCGCAAACTAGGATGGGCTGACAAACTCACTTTGGGTACCCCACTTTGGATCTCCGAAAGGTTGGGAACACTGGGTCGCCCAAAAGGGTTTCGCAACTGGGACCTGATTGGGATCTCTCATGTTAAAACCTATGGGGGCCCAATGTTATGGTGACATTTGCCTCACTACAGCAAATGAACGACTTAGCGGAAACGGAATACTTTCGGTACATTCAGGCCAGACACTCACTCCAGTCTAACATTTCACCTGGAACAACGCTCCCGGAATCCTCCCCCCAGAGGACAGACGGCTTGACGGCCATCTAATAGAAAAGGCTATCTCCCTCACAAATAAAAAGCTTATATATCATACCTCTGATCCCCTGCTTGTACTTAGGAGAAAGTGGGAGATTGATTGTCTTGAGATTGATGATGAAGAATGGAGAGAGGCACTTTCCTCCCCCAGAGAGGTGGCGATTTCGGCAAAACTGGGACTGATACAACAAAAAATATTACACCAAGCTTACATCTCTGGTACACGATTAGTATTGATGGGTAGGAGTGAGGACGGGCTTTGTAGGAGACAGTGTGGGGAGGTGGGGACGTTCCTTCACATAATTTGAGAGTCCCCTCTAATACAAGCCTACTGGAAACGGGTGCACAACTGTATGCGCAATGTCTGGGGGGTAGAATTGCGACCCGAAATTAAAAGGTGCATCTTAAACATCTGGGAGCCCACAGACTTGTCCGTAAAAGGCAAAATATGGGTGACGCTTGGACAGATAATTCCAAAACGAAATATAGCACGCCTATGGGGAGCGGGCGCACCTAAAACATTAAGTGCATGGAAGAAGGACATGGACTGGTGCATGCTGCAAGAGAAGACAGTCTATGTGGCCAGGGGTTGTACTCGGAAATGGGTAGCAATTTGGACAAAATTTAATGAATACCGCTGAAACTTGTGTGAACTTCCCTTGGTCCCCTCCCTTGACGAACCTTTAACGCCGTAATGATTTGTATATTGTTACCATCTTGTGTGCTATAACATCGGACGAGGTATATTGGTGTGAGAATCTGTGGATGCGAGTCTGTACTAATTATGAATCCCTGTGTCTAGTGACCAACAAGTTTATATCTTGCAAATAAAAAGAGTTTTTAAAAAAACTCCAAATCCTGGAGAATGTTCGTTTGATTATAGTTGGATTAGAGATTCAATAGAGTTTAACAATAGGAAGAATTATCCGAATAATCCTCAAATAATGAAACCATTACAAAAACAGAGGCTGCATAATAATATGAAATCAACCACCTTGAAGCCACTCGCATTCCTGGCAGTGACCTATTTTGACTATATTATCATACTTAAATAAGCCCACAATATACTGTAGGCTGAAAAGCGTGTCCCAAGGAGATAGGGTAATATTTATAAAGTAGGAGAGAAAATTGTGAGGTTTTGACAGAATTACAAACCTGAAATTGATACTCTGCATAACAGGTGTATTTTCATTACTGCAAATCAATAATTCATTCCACCCCTCGCCCATTTGCAAAACGCTGGCTTTGGAGAATACATGATGTAGTATATTATTTTATGTTATGGTAAAGAAAGGGAATCACACTAGTTTGATATTTACAATTACATTCTAATTTGATTTTCAAAACAGAAAAGCAGTTTAATATTCTACTGTCCTACCTGTTGCCGGAAGAGCGACAGTTTATCATCCATGGGATCACTTCTCATCATCCTCTTTTCAATTAGCTGATTAATGTTTGCATTAATTTCATGGATCTGGAATAAAAGGAGAAACACTGATAACATGAATCGACTACTATTCTGCCTGTCTAATCCATTTGATTTCTCTGCAATTTTTTATGTTGGATTTCAGTAACAGGTAAATGCACAAAAAGTATGGCAACAATTTGCCTACAGAAGTCAATAATGATGAATTACAGCCTTCTATTAAACAGCTCAATTAATCATAGGCTCCCAAAACTTGAGAATTAGTCCGATTGAAAGAAATCCCTCTGTTATGATTAACATTGCTTAATGTTAATACTGCACTACAATTTTTTGATTTCCCATATTTGTTTAAAACGTGGCATTAGAAATATGTTACTTACCTTGAGAAGCAATTGTTTCGAGTTATTGTAGTCTTCATCTTTTAATTATCCACTCTATGGAAATCTTTCTATCTGCATAACGACGCACCAGAGATAGGCAGTCAGGCATTCGAGCACTGAGTGGCAGTAGTCGTAAGTTCCCCCATGTTTGGCATATCTGCTACTGGCACACCTGAACCTCCAGTCCACAGACGCTTCTGATTATAAGAGGACAAGTAATATTTCAAGGAAACAGGTAGAGCAGAGGGGAATTACTCATCAGCACTGAAAATACAGTATCCATCGAAAAGTTGGTGAGGAAGGTAGGTCATTTTCTCCTAGTGTTTTCTTATTCGAGGAAGGAGTTCACCAGCAACAATAAAAAATAAAATAATTGGAGGCATCGTTGGAAAGATCAAAGAAAATCCACCCTACATTAAAGTGTGTTGATCCAAGCACTACTCTATTTAACAGACGATCACAGTTGAAAGTAATGCTTGGCAAAGGTGTGCAGTCTGGAGGTTTTATGTAGGCGGCAACCTGTGCTATAGTCAGAAATTATCCCTCCAGATTATTACTTATTTGCCAAGGCATAACATACTCCCATGTAATCACAACCCAGCAGAGGAGATGGTTACGTTTGTGGGTGTAAAGCCTCTGTAAAATAACCTAAAGCACCTGCAGTGTCTCTGCTGTTCCAATGTGTTTTGTTTCAGATTTTCAGTAAATAATCGATTAAGCAGAGTATGAGCCATATGGCAAACTGTAGAATCTTATAGGAAAATGCAAAGGTGGTGGGTAGAATGCTTACAAATGTCTCACCCACTCTCGCTGTTGAGTCTCTCCTAAGCTTTAGACAGATGAGGAGGAGAAAATGGCACAATGTTCCCCATTCGACTCTTCTCTTGAATTTGGAAAGGACTTCAATTTAACTCAAAGATGGAGAAAGTTTAACAATGTTTCTATTTGAACAAGTAAATATATCAAAGTTGTTGGTATCACAGCATTTACAGAATTCTAGATACCTTCCTGCAAACTACCCTTATAGGCGCCACCCCAGTGCTCTGATATCAGTTTCATGAGAATTGTTCCTGCGTTAGAAGCACAGAGGCATACTGAGTTATAGAAGCAGTGTGCTATAGTAAGCGTCTCAAGGACCCCTTGAGGTAGAAGCCACTGTTCACAGAATGGGGAGGATGGGAGGGTCGGTAAGGAATCTGTGGCTATAGTCTCTACAAGATAAGGCATTACTGAAGGAAAGTAACTTGTTCATCTGATAGAGACTTCTAGCCACAGATTTCTTACCTTAGAACAGATACTAAAGTATTACCTCCCTGGAGGTGGGTCTGTACACTATTTGCACTAGAAAGTCCTGGAGGACCGAACGGTGAAATGCCTACCACAGCAGACCTGAATGTCTAGACCGAATAGTTTGGCAAATATGTGCAGTGATTCAAACATAGTTGCCTGACAGATATCCAGGACTGGGACTCCATGAGCTAATGCCATGGTCAAAGGCTTGGCCCTGGTGTATTGAGTCCGCAATCCCTCAGGGGGTTGCCACATGGTCAGTGTGTAACATATTTTAATGCAGAGGACAGTCCACCTGGAGATGGTTCTCTTATGCACTGCTTTCCCTTTCTTTATTCCAGCAAATCCCACAGAGTTGCTCGCCTATACAAATTTATTTAGTACAATCAATGTAGAATGTTAACACTTTTTGGATGCAGGCAGTGAAGTCTATTCTTTGTAAGGGTGAGGTGGGCAAAGAAAGTCAGCAGAGTGATGTTTTGTTCAATGTGCAAAAGTGTCACAACCGTCAGTTGAAAAGACAAGTTAGTATAGAGAGGACAGACTGAGAGCACTTACAACTCACTAACTCTCCTGGCAGATGTAATATCCACAAGGAAGACTTCTTTAATGGTGAGCTGCCGAAAAGGACAGCTGTGTATGGGCTAAAAAGGTGAGTACATCACAAACGTGATAACTAAATAAAGGTCCCAATGGGGCATAATTAAAGGTCTGGGAAGAAATGTGTTGTAAACCTTTCAGGAAGCATGTCACATTAAGTGACTCGAACAGGGAGGGTTTACCGGCAACCACAAGAAAGCTGTGATAGCCAAATGGTACCCTTTTTATGTGCCTAAAGCAAGGCTGTGCCGGGCTAGTGACAGCACAAACAACAAAACTTCAGACTTGATGGGGTGGCGGAAGGGTGCGAGCTTGTCAGCGCAGCTGGCGATCCAGCGGTGTAGTTCTTTGGTTGGGGAGTTGGCATCGGTCGTGGCGGAGGGGGGGTCGTGGAGGAGGGTGGTGTTGAGGTGTTCCTCTGTGATCTTGCTCCAGTTTCTCCGAGGCGGGCGTGGGGCAGGGTTGGGTATGGTGGTGAAGGTGAAGTGTACGCAGTGGTGGTCTGTCCAGAGGGGCTGTGTGGATGTTTGTCCCTCCTGCGAAGATGGGGTTCAGGGTGTGTCCGGCTCTGTAGGTGGGGGTCGTGACGAGCTGCTTCAGTCCGAGGTTGGCGAGATTGTCAAGCAGGGTGGATGAGTCGGTGTCGCTGCAGTTGTCAAGGTGGAAATTCAGGCCTCTGATGAGAATGTAATCCGTGGAGGCGATGGCGTGGGGTGCAGCGAGGTTGGCAATGGTGGTGGCGGAATCATGCAAAAAGTAAAAAGTAAAAAACTGCAATTTTTGCAAAGCTGCTTTGCTCATATAAGGCCATTCTTGCATATGCGGAGCTTGGTTAGTAAAGCTCTAATACAACACTGCCAACTAATGTTTAGTGAGATCCCTTACATTTCGTTAACACCTATTTTTGCAGTTTTATCTACAATGAGCTTTCATTGTCTCACTCAATCTCCCACAGCTCTGAGTTTTCGTGTACTGAAACATACCTTTACTTCAAGTTCGTTGAGCTCAGACTGGCCCATTGCTGGTTCTGTTACAACTTTCTGTAGGAAATGCAAGGCTTGCTTTTTGCTCTCCAACTCTTTGGGAAGTTTCTCAGTCACCATGTAAGAATTAAACTTTATCTCCTCTTCCAGCCTTTTCATCAAACCTTTAGAAAACATAATACAAATTATTGGTACAACATTGACCACATCTGGGATCTAGGTTTTACAATGTTTAGAGACACTGGATACAGGTACATTTCATAGCAATGCTTTCAGGCGGGTTTGTAAGTTGCTGAACAACCGTAGCAACAGAAAGGATAACGCAGACATATTAAAAAGGATCACATGGGAAAAGAACTTGTGTGGACTGAGAACCACAGTGGCGCGTGTGCCGTGATGTTTTAGCAGGTGGTTACCCATTGTATATCTCAGTGCTCCACACAGCGGAACATAGGGTACAAAAGGGGGTAAGAAAGATCGTAAACATACCCAAATCCAGGTTAAGAAAACCGTGCAACTTTCATTACATTTTTAATTGATTGTATTACCAGTACTACCTGGCACAAACAGGTTACAAAAAAAAGTCAGCAGCTGTATTGATACCCTGACAATCAGTTGTTTCTATTGATTTACTTTGAAAAGTAGATACTAATTACACAACCTTACATGTGAAATTGATATACGTTTTCTTCCCCAGACAAAGTTTATTCACTAGATGTTCAGATAGAGTGCAACAGTCTGATCAGCAGTATCAATGAGTTGCACAATAAAAAGAAGACTCAACAGTATATACCTCAGGCACTGCACCAAGGTGTAAATAAACTAAGAAAATCACAGACTACCTTATTGAAACTTTATTTTCTTGCCTCATGCATTCAGACTATTAATAGCACTATACACACTGAACAATACCATTCATAACTAGCACTGGCATTGCCAATAGGTCTGACCTATAACTGAACGCTTCTCTTAAGTCACTGGAGGCATTCAATAACTCATCATACATTCACTTTGTCACTCTACATTGCGCTCATGCATTCATTGATCCACCACAGACGTGTTTGTGTAGTTACCCACTCAGCCATCCACAATAAAACACACACACACACATATATATATATATATATATATATATATATATATATATATATATATATATATATATATATATATATATATATATATATGAAAAGAGCAGTCCAGGTTCCGAGTGGAATTCAGAACCAGAGGTCAGGACCTCAAAACACCTCATATCCAGCAGTCCACAATAGCCTCGAATAGAAAATACATATATATATATATATATATATATATCATATATATATATATCTCAACAATAAATTAAAGATACACTTTATTAAAAATATGAGGAAAAGTAAAAGAATAACAGTAGATAAAATTCTGCTGCATTCATACATTTGTTGATCTTTGCATGCAATAATAAGTAAAAAACGAAAGATAAAAGTAGGTGGCTATCTTGGAATGGCATTTTGCTCTGTGCATGATTGTTTTAAAGATCCAACATTGTTGCAATGTAGAGAAAGACAGTCAATAACAAATGTGCATCTTGTATCATTGTTGTACCGATCCAAGATACTGGACATGCGGTTTCTAAACAAGGTGACCATCTTGGAATGGTACGAAAACGATACACTAAGGGCAGTACCGTTCTAAAATGGCCACTGCAGTTTAGAAACAGTGACCACATAGGTTACAGTGAACTGCCGATGAATAAATGGCAAGCGAGCAGCAAGTGACCAAAAATGAAAGGGTGCTTTAATGGAAAACTAAAAGACTGGCCCACCAACCCTGGCAGTAAAGCACGCTCAATTTAGGGTGGATGTGCACATGTGATCAGGCAAAATGGGTGCTGGGCCAATTTATCCGCCACCTGACCCCTTTGATCACGACAGCACTCCTATAACATATTCTGAGGTCAGGACTGCCCTGGACTGGTTCATCCAAAACAAAGCCTCAGGTTTGGACAGAATTCCAGGCTGAAAAGGATATTTGGTGTCCGTACTTGGTACTATTTTTCAATGCTGTTTTGAAAGGCACACCAGTGCCACCCACTTGGGCACGGGCTGAGATAATTCAGATTTGTAAAAAAGGTTATCGGTCTCTCTCCTCTAATTATAGGCCCATAAGTCTCATCGACAGCATGCAAAAAATCTTTAATAGGGTTATGCTTGCTAGGCTGTGTGAATGGCCCACGGATGCCGCTATATTGACATCACTCAAGAGATACTTAAAATACATACAATACCATGTAACACATGTAGAGTTGCAAGCTTCCATCCATATATGTGATACCGTCAGTTATAGTATAACTGTCATATGTACTGTTAAAATAAAGCCAATCAAGAGTTGCTTAAAATACTAGTCTTATGTTCTGTTAAAGTAAAACCAATAAAAGGTATGCTTAAACGTATGTAGTTCGCGGTGTAAGACATGTGGAGTTGCTAACTACCAAAACGTGATCGTCAGCCAAAGTCAAAATGTCTGTGACGTACTGTTAAAATAAAACAAAAACTACAATTAGAACCAAGAGATTTGACACGTTTTGTAATTAATTATGCATATTTCTAAATTCCCAGGCTTGCGATTCTGGAGTAAATGTGCACTGATTTTGTTTTCATTACAAACTGAAATTTGTGGTCTTCATGTGTAAACACCGGCGCTCTGGTTTACAGAAACACCGAGATATAAGAAGCAGTGAGTTTTGGCAGGATTTCCAAATAATATTTTTAGCAAGTCTTAACCAAATAAACATTTAAAAGGAAGTCACTTGGTGCTTCAAAAACCTATTAACATCTACATCACTGAAGACCAGAATGAGGGATGAGGATTCACTGTTCATGCGCTCCTCTTCTCGATCACTGAAGCTATAAACTACACATACCATCTTTATTTCTAAACTATTACACAGTAAGAAGGGTTTATTTAATAAAATCTCTAGATGTAGAATCCCTTCCTAACTATTTTGTTCCCTTTGTGTAGACTTTGATCCCGCTATCCACCAATCATTAAAGGCGCCTTCTTTGGATCTGATGGGATCTCTATCACAAGGTAAGAACGCTGGCAAAACATAAATGACTTTTCTAAAAAGCAGGGTTAGCCAGAGATGTCTGGCAGCAGTGAGCACACCGCATCAAATAAAGTGTTCAAAAATATAGTACCGCCATGTTGAAGGTGTGAGGTATCAACCTTACCATAAGCAAGAACTTCGGCAGAAGAGGCTAAAAATATTAAAGGTACAACATTACAGTTTTTGTTACTTTTTCTGAGAGAGACCAGTGGGTTTGCAAAACAAACTCATGTCTTTTGCTTTTTATTCGGGGGACAAAGATGCACATTAATTTAAATACTTAATAGAAATGTTTAACTGCACACCATTGACCGGGCGAACTGAAGGCTCGCAATAAATGGTGCGGGTGGCTGGACAGGAATAACAGCGACCGAAGGAAAGCAAGAAACGGTGCGGGACCCATTCAATGACAAAAAAAGTGCACCAAACAAACAATAAATAAATCAGAGTAAGAGGACATGTAACAGGGGCAGTCCCCACAAAACTGAAAAACATACCCAAAGGCTGGACAAAGAGCAGCATTTCACCAATGAAAAGAAACAAATTTAGAAAGGCACAAGAAGGTAACAAACAGAAAGTGGTGGGTGTGGTCTAAGCCCCCAGGGAAGATACAGTATGTTGAGAGACAACACATGCGCTCTGTCTAGGCCCGACCTAAAAGTAAAACTTCTTTTATATATATTTAAAACTCAGGAACTTTGTTTCAAGGTAAGTATAGTTTTCGATAAAAATATTCACAAGTAAGTAAAAGTTTCAAACCTGTGTGATTTTACGCACAATGCAAAACTAGGGGAGGAAAAGTCAAAAATGCATAAAGGAAGGTACAGTCGATTTCAGGGGCTCACCTTCTGGGATTGGAGTAGTAGTGGGCCAAGGTTCAAAGTACCACCAGAAGTTCATCTGGAACTGCCCAGGTTCTACCGGAAACAGGGTGCTGGTGAGCTATGGAGAAGGGGGCAACACTGACCCCAGATTGCTAATTCCGTCCAAAACAACAAGGAGGATTCTAAAAACTGGCGTCCAAATCAGCTTGCCCACCTTTATGGTGGTGCTGGCTGAATGGGGGCACACATCTTAATCAAACTAATTTTCCCGCCTGTCTTGCCACCAAAAAGTGGAGTCAGGACAGGGGGGTGGCAACTCCACTATCTGGAGAGGTCCGGGTCGAATAACAAAGGCAGCAGCCCTTTGAAACTTCCCGTCCTGGAAGGCCCATCCAGCTTGGAGGAAGTGTGAATACCTCCACCCAGAGCAGGCTTTGTTCCTGTTCACCGAGAGCTAAGGCTCTCACCTCAAGAGGTCAGAAACATGTCTATGGTGCCTGGCTGGTAGAGACCAGTCAGTCAACAAACTAGTAGTCAGTGGGTTTCCATGGGGCACCTCTAAGGTTCCCTCTGTGTGCATTTATTAATAGATTCAGCATTTTCATCAGTGTGGGTTTATTAAGATGAGGTGTTTGGTACCAAACACCTCAGGGTACAGTGAAGACATCATGTAGCGGGGGAACTTGTAATGATGAGTGTCCAGCCCATGTAATCGTTATGGCTTCCCAGTGCACTGGCAATATCTAAGGCTGAACTTAGATATCACCGGACAAAGCCACTCAAGCAGCTATGCCCTCACATGGGTATAGTGCACCCTGGCGTAGGGCTGTAATCAATCAATCAATCAAAGCATTTATATAGCGCACTACTCACCCGGAGGGTCTCAAGGCGCTGAGGGGAGGGGGTCCGCTACTGCTCGAACAGCCAGGTCTTGAGCTGCTTCCTGAAGGCGAGGTGGTCTTGGGTCAGGCGGAGGTGGGTCGGAAGGGAGTTCCAAGTCTTGGCGGCCAGGTAGGAGAAGGACCTTCCTCCTGTGGTGGCTCTTCGGATGCGGGGGACGGCGGCGAGGGCGTGGCTGGTCGATCGAAGCTGGCGTTTGGGGGCGTAGAAGTTGAGGCGGCTGTTGAGGTATCCTGGGCCTTGGTTGTGTAGGGCTTTGTGTGCGTGGGTGAGGAGCGGGAAGGTGATTCTCTTGTTGACCGGGAGCCAGTGCAGGTCTCTCAGGTGTCCGGAGATGTGGCTGCGGCGGGGGATGTCCAGGATGAGTCGTGCTGAGGTGTTCTGGATCCGCTGGAGTCTCTTCTGGAGTTTGGCGGTGGTTCCGGCGTAGAGGGAGTTGCCGTAGTCCAGACGGCTGGTGACGAGGGCCTGGGTGACCGTCTTCCTGGTCTCGGAGGGGATCCATCGGAAGATCTTGCGTAGCATGCGCAGGATGTTGAAGCATGACGAGGAGACGGCGTTGACTTGTCTGGTCATGGAGAGGGAGGAGTCCAGGATGAAGCCCAGTTTGCGTGCGTGGTCTGTTGGTTTGGGTGCGCTGCCCAGGGCGGGGGGCCACCAGGAGTCGTCCCAGGCGGAGGGTGAGGATCCTAGGAAGAGGACTTCCGTCTTGTCCGAGTTCAGTTTCAGGCGGCTGTTCGACATCCATTTGGCTACGTCTGTCATCCCTTCGTGCAGGTTGGCTCTGGCGGTGGTGGGGTCGTTGGTGAGGGAGAGGATCAGCTGGGTGTCGTCGGCGTAGGAGATGATGTTGAGGTTGTGCTGGCGTGCGATGGCTGCGAGGGGGCTCATGTAGACGTTGAAGAGTGTTGGGCTGAGCGAGGAGCCTTGAGGAACGCCGCAGATGACTTCGGTGGCCTCCGATCTGAACGGGGGGAGGCGGACTCTCTGTGTCCTTCCGGCGAGGAAGGAGATGATCCACTCCAGTGCCTTCTCCTGGATTCCGACGTTGCTGAGGCGCTGTACTAGGGTACGGTGGCAGAGGAGTGTCGAAGGCCGCGGAGAGGTCCAGGAGGATGAGGGCAGCTGTTTCTAAGGACTGCTGTAGGGCTGACTTACCTATATCAGATGTAGTACAGGCAGGCATGGCCCACAGGGATGTGTGCCATGTTGACTCTTCTGTTTTCTCTGCACCAAGAAATGCAGGCTACAATGACAGTTTGAAAGTGCTTGGTGAGGGGTCCCTTAGGATGGCACAATTCATGCTGCTGCCCTTAGGGACACTCTTTAGGTCCAATGTCCTAGGTACCAGGGGTACAATTTACTATGGGCTTGCATGGATCTTAATCTTATTATCACATGAGAGACAATGGAAACAACATTTTATCCTAATAGCGGGATCTGACTAATTACTGCTTCTAAGCACATGATGGATGATTGTGGTTATATTCATGTTTGATTTAATATTGAGTGTGCAATTTACATAGCATGTTTTTATTAGCAGCTTATGTTTGAAAATGAAATGGGAGACAGTGTATAATCGACGTTACATATGATATCTGAGGGTGGGCGGGGAATTTGAGTTAGATACCCAGGAAGGTTGTGGAAATAGGATTAGAGGTAATGCAATGAAAATGGTTTAGTAAACACTACATTGATCATAAAGTAAAGATAAATGAGGTGCATTAAGGGACCCGTAGGCTAAAAGGCGGTGGTAGTTACTGTTAACGGACGGTGTGGAGGGGTGGAGTGTTTGAAAGGTACAGTGAGTAGAGAAGCAATCATCCCGTAGGGTGAGCACACGTTGGGAAGGTGGTGATCACACGTACAAGGGCAACGATTATTGAAACGAGGCATCGGAGGAAAACTAAAGCTTGTTTTACAGGAAGTGCGGTTACGTAATGAATATGATTTGGAAAATCATTCTAGAGGGGCTAAGATGGCTGAAAACGTAGTGAATGAATGGACTTGTAGGACAAAGAGCTCGTGGAAGTTAATTGTTAACAGGTGACACAAAGGGGTGGGCTTATGGCACAGGAGTTTAAAAGGTGGAGCGACAAGAGAACGGTGTATTTGGGTGGTGAAGATCATGTCGGAAAGGTGACAACACCAACAGAGCTTGAAGGTACGAGTTAGTTGGGATCATGGACAACAAGTAGATTGGGAGAGGGGTTCATCCTAAGCTCATGGTAAGCGATATGTGGGGGATCCACAAGGTGGAAGTGGGGATTACACAAGGGAAGGCTAAACAGCTGGTGAGCGGTCCACCAGGGGATTTATTCAGTGGTAATATGTGGCCAAGTATCTAGCGGGAAAACGTTGATTATGGGGAGAGCTGCAATACAAGGCATACATTTTTTTATATCAAATATAACATTCGAAATGTATGGGTAGTTTAAATATACAATCTAATATTGATATTTTGAATTTGTAGAGGCCCGAAATGCATTGGGTTATAAAGATCCACTATTGTGGATAAGTTATGTACACTTCGAGCTTCAGAATAAGGCCTGGATTGGCATGTCTGCTGCAT
Organism: Lissotriton helveticus; assembly: GCF_964261635.1. Taxonomy (NCBI): domain Eukaryota; kingdom Metazoa; phylum Chordata; class Amphibia; order Caudata; family Salamandridae; genus Lissotriton; species Lissotriton helveticus. The sequence continues at coordinate 1,044,500,467 of NC_136072.1, forward strand.
TTAGAATACAGTGAAAGCATGAGCGTCTTTCATGTGACAAGAGAACAAGAAATGAATTTGTAAAAGTGCTTGGATTACATGGAATAATAAATTGGGAGAAAAAATGATAAACTTGTGGCATCTTTGTTTAGGTATCAAGGATCAAGCTGTGCATCCGTGATTCGGGTGTGATTACGCTCCTACCTTTGAAGTGTTACACAGGGATGTGTGCCATGTTGACTCTTCTGTTTTCTCTGCACCAAGAAATGCAGGCTACAGTGGCAGTTTGCATGTGCTTGGTGAGGGGTCCCTTAGGATGGCACAATTTGTGCTGCAGCCCTTAGGGACCCACTTTAGGTTCAATGTCCTAGGTACCAGGGGTACAATTTACTACGGGCTTGCATGGATCCTAAAGGGTTGTTAATTGTGGATCACTCGTACAGTTTAGGGAAAGAACACTGGGGTTGGGGATCTGGTCAGCAGGAACCCAGCACACTTTCAGTCAAAAGTGCACCAGCTACTGATTTATACTTAGACTTTCCTTGATTTTTAAACTGAGCAGATTTATGCTAGTCTTCTTGCTGAACTATTTTGATTCTGGCTATTCGCTTGCTTTGAAGGCGGTCCTTATGTTATTACCTCTCCCAACTGGCTTTTATTTGATGCATTATTGATGCTGATTTGAATTTGACTATCCAACTACCTTTTGCCTTCTGTAATAGTTCTTAATTTGAATAAACCTTTATGGCTAAGGGCCGGCATCTTGAGACTCACATGGTCTGTTCCTATGTCGCAACCCTTTTTTTTATTAGTTAATAGTATTGACACTAATAAACGTGATTGTCAGCCTAAGTGCAAATGTATGTCACATACTGTTAAAATAAAAAATAAATGTTCAAAAGATGCTAAATATTCACTATACTATACATTTAGGAAGCTTCAACACACACAACGGAACATGTTTTGCTATTAATTATGCATTATTCAAGATTCCCAGGCTCATGAATCTAGAGGAAATGTGTACTGATTTTTTTTCCATCACAAACTAAAAGTTTGCTGTTTAATTGTAAACACAGGCACTCTGGTTTACGGAAACACAGATATAAGATAAGAAGCCTTGGAGTTTTGGATGGATGCCCAAATAATATTTTTAGCAATCTTAACCAAATAAACATTTAGGCGGAAGCCATTTGGTGCTCCAAAAGCTTAATAATACCCACATTATTGACGAACAGAATGATAGAATTGTATTCACAGTTTATGGGTGGCTCGCCTTTATTGCTCTAGCTATTATTCACCACGAATACAATCTTTATTTCTAAGAAAATTACACTATAATAGGTTTTTTTTAACACCATAGATGTAGAATCCCTACTGAACTAACTTTTTCCTTGCGTTGACTTTAATCATTGGTAGTTTGCAGGTTCAATGGTAACAAATGTTGAGTATTGCTTTTTTTTTTATTATTGGTTGCTTTGTAAAGTGTATCTGGATTTTATAATTACTGGTATTCAGCTAAAGGTTTTCTTACAATGAATTGAAACAACTCAGTTTAGTTGGAAATCATGCCCCATGAATGATCTGAGGATTTTAAGTTAGTTAACAGTACATCAAAACGTTCTACTTACTTTTTGTTTGAATTTGCTCATCTTATTTGTAAACTCTGGGGCAACTGACAAAAGCATTTATCAGTACAAAAAGTAGTAAAGGAATACTCAATTGCGTCTTCTTTAAATGTTTGGTGACTCTGCCCCACAATATCGAATTATTTAATAGTCAAAGTTCATAGAGGGCATGATCCTTTCTATTTGTACTAACTGCCTATGTGTACTAACTGAATATTCCAAATTTGCAGCCCCAGTCTCTGATCGCAGTCTCGAACCCTGCTCACTTTCTATTCAACTCAGATCACCACAAGAAGGTTATCCTGCCCGCATCATTCATTTAGGCTTTCAAAAGCTTGCTCCTGCTAACTATCGATATCCAATGTCTCTATTTCCTGAGCTGTGGCCCTACTTAGCTTGATGCATGCAGGGTGGTCATATCTTACTAAAAAAAGAAAAAGAAATTGGCGGACACGGACACTCCAGTTAACTATCGCTCAATTTCACTGCCGACAGTTCCAATCAAAATGCACGCAAAGCACACTAATGAAGCTCTTTCCTGATTCCTTGAGTCAAATTCACTACCCTATGTAATCTTTCAGAAGATCCTACAGTACAGAGGCAGGACTTGTATAAGAGGTTGAAGAATTGCATTGGATATTGGATCTAGGCAGCTATGCAGTCCTGATCCTATTGGATCTTTCTGGAGGTTTGACATTATTTTCCATGAGGAGCTTTTAAATCGGTATAATGGAGTTGGTGTCAGAAGGCTCAGTTTGGGAATGGTTAATCTCTTATACAAGCAATCAATCACAAGCAGTCAGAGTTGCCTCAACTGTGTCTGAAACCTAAGCTGAGTCCCACACTGTTCAATATGTAAGTGGCTCCCCTGGTTTAGTTAATGATATAGTTTGGCTACTACTTTATGATGTTCACTACTGACACCCAGCTCATTAATCACCTTGATGTGTAGACGGAATATATTAACAAAAGTAAGTTCACAAACCAATTTAGAAAAAGAGAGTACATTTTAATAAATTAAATGACACCAAAATTACAAAAGTCAAATAAGGAGAACTGGAGACATGAACATATGGTAATGTTATAACTTTTAAATGGAAATTGCAACAACAGAGTTAAGGACCAACTGCGGTCAACTGGTTGAGGGAGGCAAGTTCCTAGCCATGATTTGAGGCTGACCACGATAGAGCTGGGGTCTGATACAGATGGGAAACATCACTTACAACGAAACTTTTACAACGCACTACCATTACAACGCGGTCATTACAACGCAAACCATTACAACGCATTGCGCTGGGGGGCGCTCTAGGATAGGGAATAGGTTAATTTACTATCCAAAAACCTTCCCTAGTGTCCACGGGGACTGGAGTTGGAATAGTAAATTAAACTATTCACTATCCAACACCCAAAAGCGCTATGCGTTGTAATGGTATGCGATGTAAAAACTGCGTTGTAAAGGTATGCGTGGTAAAAGTATGCGTTGTAATGTCATACATCCGATACAGATACCAGGTTCAACCGAGTCGAGAGTTCTAACTTGGGATTTAGTTTAAAGAATGGAAGTCAAACAGCACCCAACACCGTTCCAACAGTATGTAGCGATAGAGATAGATAGAGCCGCACCAATCCCACTGAATGCGGCAGTGTACGAGACCTATAAACGACCACAGCATGATATTAATACGGTAGAAGAGACAAGATGGGCATGGTGTGGCATAGCGAAACGAGCAGGAATAAAGGAATTGTATGCTCCATCCATGCCATTGGGCGGGAACCCACTGTTGACTCCACTTACAGATAAAGCCACTACTCGGCGGGCGGAAGCGCACGGGCTGGTGGTGGGCAGGGATCTATTTCCGGAGCACACATTCTTGACACTACAGAATATGTGCAAAGAGCGGACACCTACAGTGTCGGACGCATTATTATTTGATCAGCTTAGGGCAGCCTGCAAGGCGCGAAACGCCGAATACCCTAAGGAACCGCAGACTCTCCCAGTGCTAGAGAATATCCTATCTAATCCCTCTCCCAAGAAACTGATCACACGAATATACAATGCTACGCAAAAGACATCCCCCATAGCATCATACACCTCGAGGGCAGATAGGGAAAACGACACTGAAACACCAATCACGGAGCAGCAATGGATATATTGCTGCTCTCAGCTAGAGTACCTATCGCCGAATTACAGGCTTCGACTAATACATTTGAACTTTTTACAGAGAGTGTACCGAACGCCTGTACAGTTGCGTCGGATGGACCTTTCGGTAGACACGAAATGCTGGTGATGTGGACATCAGGAAGCTACATTTATACACCTGGCATGGTCCTGCAGTCCGATAGCTCGATTTTGGGTAGAGGTGGTCAGGCACATTAGAGACATTATCACTGCTCAGATAGCGCTTACACCGTTAGTTGCACTGTTGGGTTATGTCCCAGAGATCCCGAGGGAAACCCGTAAGTTGGTATCAATGCTATTATTACAGGCCATGTGTCAAGTAGCGATTCACTGGAAAAGAGCTAGACCATCTGCAGTTACCGGCTGGCTACACTCAGTCACTTATTGCAAGGACCAACTGACACGATATTGGGAAATGATGCCCACCCGATCCCGTCCAGTGGATATTTGGGGGCCAAATATAGCGTGGTTGGAGGTGGGGGTGTGGACCATTGTCTAGTAGCGACTGTCTGAACCATGTACTCGGATGGAGGACGAGCTGTGTAGGCTGTTAGGGGACTTTGCAACCCAAAGACTATATAGTACCCGCTGGACTCAGAGAGTGCAAAATGTTGTACAGGATAAATGTACTAGCTATCCATTGGGCAGCACCAGATAAACAAATGTAGAACCATATATCACACTTTGGGCAGATGAAGGCAGACGAGAGTTGGGGGGGGAGGGCGTCTAGGAAAAAGTTAAATTATGGATAGGACGATACAAGAATGATGTATTTGATATTCTCTGTGTTTATTTACCTACATGTCACTGTTATAGTACTACTATAAAGATTGATCATCAAATCAAGTTCGCTGCCGGGCCCCCGGGTTGTCGGCAATTAAGCTGTGTGTTAATTAGCGATTGTTGATTTTCTCCGGTGCCGGCCCCCGGGTTGTAGGCACATTAGAGCTGTGTAACATCATCCAAATGTAATAAATTCTTTTAAAATTAAAAAAAATAATTTATTAATTAATTAATAATAAATAAAAAAAAAGAATGGAAGTCAAAAATATTCAATGGGGCAAAGCAGCTAGAGGGCTCCATGAGGTTGGATAGCCATCGGAAGTGGTCCCAGTGAAGCAGATGGTTTTTGGTGAGAAAGTTCTGAGCAGGAGAAATTTAAATTTTGCGCCCAACTAAGGTCATTCGCCAGCCAGATACTTTTGGTGTCTTCACCCAGCCTAGATTTCTTAGCTCGCACTCAGTCACTTTTTTGGAGTTTGGATTCTTCCATTGGAGCAAGGCTGTATGTAGCCAAAGAGGTCTCTAGAAGGTTGGATACCTTCTCTGTGAAGTCCTGCTGAATCAGATGTGCTGTTGCAGAAAAGTTCTGAGCGGGAGATACTCGAATCTCTAGCCCATGGTGTCAGTACCCAGGTTGGATCAGCTTGGCAGGTTTGTCTCCGTCTTCTGGACTTCTATGAAGCCAAAAGGTTTCTAAATTCAAGGTTTTTGGAGGTGGTAGGAGAAATTTAGACAGACACCGCCACAAGTCCCAGTACTTCATGAACAGCACTTGGGTGGGTCAGGACGCACTCCAACAGAGACCAGCAGCAGGGTGCATGGTAGGTCCAGTTAAAAATTGTCAGCTAGGTAGTTGCAGTAAAGGCTTCTTGTTGTGTTCCTCTTGCTGGACCAGGAGGTCAGCTTTATAATGCTTGGAGTCTACTTCTGTGTCCTAGGTACAAGAGAGAAGATCCAGTCATTTGGAGCCCTTCTCAGGTTTCAGACTCCTGGCTCCTACATAACCAATGGGGTAAAAGTTTCCAGGCGATACAAAAGGGGATGATGGACGGAGCGTTTGAGCAAATCAAACACTCACCCCCAGTCAACTGATCTGGGTTTAATTCATCACTATTCTTTAGCCCACTCAGCCACCCCATTTCAGACATGGCTATATGCAAATCAGTCTGACCCTGTGCCTCATGGGAACAGTCCAGCCCGAACTGCCAAGCCATGTCTTCCATGGACCGGAAACAAGCATCCTGGGACCGGTTTCGGATTCATAATCCTCATCAGCCAGGCTATCTTGAATCCAGTGGCCAAGTGAGCAAGGGACTCACGTCTGAGCATACCCTGCCACACTTAGGGCGAACAAAGCGATACAAAAGGGGATGATGGACGGAGCGTTTGAGCAAATCAAACATTCACCCCCAGTCAACTGATCTGGGTTTAATTCATCACCATTCTTTAGCCCACTCAGCCACCCCATTTCAGACATGGCTATATGCAAATCAGTCTGACCCTGTGCCTCATGGGAACAGTCCAGCCCGAACTGCCAAGCCATGTCTTCCATGGACCGGAAACAAGCATCCTGGGACCGGTTTCGGATTGATAATCCTCATCAGCCAGGCTATCTTGAATCCAGTGGCCAAGTGAGCAAGGGACTCACGTCTGAGCATACCCTGCCACACTTAGGGCGAACAAAGCGATACAAAAGGGGATGATGGACGGAGCGTTTGACAGAGCGTTTGAGCAAATCAAACACTCACCCCCAGTCAACTGATCTGGGTTTAATTGAAGAATGTCAGAACTGGGGTGGCAGAGTGGGCTAAAGAACGGTGATGGATTAAACCCAGATCTTTTGACTGGGTGTGAGTGTTTGATTGATTCAGATGCTCCGTCCATCACCATCCCCTTTTGTACCGTAAAAGTTTCCAGGACTTGCCCTAGCCACTTCTGCGGCATTTCCTGCAAGCCCTACTGCAACAATCCCACAGTGCCCCTCTTTGCCTAAACTCAAGATGGTGAATACCTTCTCCCCTAGTGCAGAGCCTGAGTGCCCACATCAGAAGTGTGGCAAGGGAAATGGGCAACGCCTCCTCTGCAGTCACTACAAACCACTTCTAGGGGCAGCTCTCTCACCAGAGGGATAGGAGAGTGGCTGGCTGGGGGAACAAAGGAACTGCTGACGGGGGAGGCCCTTTTGAAGTTAATTAAGCTCCTGGGTCTAAATAGTCATCCTGCCAGAGGAATAGAAACACAAAGAGAAACACCTCACCACAATCAAATCTTTGTTTTCATACCTTATTCAGGGCTGCAGTTCGAGGCTAATACAAATTCGCCTTGAGGCTTTAAGAGAGTAAAAGGTAACTTTTCCGTAATAATTATTAAAATCCAACTTCACAAGGGAATTGTGCTTTTAATAAAGATTAATTATCAAGAGTCTAATAATGACATTTCTTACTGTTTCGTAGCCAGAGATAGCATTATCAAATGTAATATTGCATCCCTCTGTTTGTCAATGGAATAGCTTTTAGGTACTGGTCTATGTAACGGCATGTACTCTAAGTTTCTAGGAGAGCTGATGGGCAGTAAAGTATCACCCAACTCAACAGGCCATCAGCCGTCTGCTCAATAGGTTGTAGATTTGCTGAATAGGATTACTTCGGTTTTATCACTGTTCAGCTTTTGGCAGTTGGTTCGCATCAAGTCAGAGACCTAGAGCATGCAAGAGTTGAATTTAGTTTGGGTTACGGAAGTGTAATCTAAAATATAGATATGATCAGCTTATTATTGTTAGTATAGGAAAAAATGTCAATCCATAAGATCTGATGATGTTATCAAGCAGGGTCATAGACACTGGAAAGGTTTGGGCTTGGAGATGAGCCCTAAGGAATCCTGCAAACTAGCCAAGAGACGCCAGGCTGGAAACCGAGGGAGCAGGACGGTTCTGGATCTCCAGGTGAAGAAGTGTTACATCAAGGCTCAAATAACAATGGCCCCTCTCCCCTCCACTCTACCCCGGATCCCTACTGGAATAAGAATCTACACCAAAGCCTCATACATGTAGCCCTATTGTTAGGGCCATAGCTGCAGGAGGGCATTTGAGGGCAGAGGCCAGCGCATATTAATATTTGCCCCCCCCCCCAAATGATCAAGGCAGCTGGCACAGCATTTATCAAGAACTCAGTTTACCATGCTGGAATTTAGAAGATGAAAGAGCAATAAAGATGTATTTTTCATCTTGTAACATTTGCTGCTTGTTCAAAGGTTTAAATGTCAGGCTTTGTCTGCTGCCAAATTTCAGCTTATTCTTTAAAATGTGGAGATGTTCTTTATTTTTCTTTCTCTGACTATGAAGTTCAAGGATTTTGTAAAGTGAACAAAGTGACAATCTCGCTGAGGTACAGGCAGCATCACTGGAATTATGTAGAAGAGGAGGCCAAAATTATGTATACTGGAGTCATGTGTTCTCTTGGGTGAATGCAGAGAAGAAGTCTTGCAGCAGCATTTTGGATGAGTTTTATTTGGTGTATGATTAATGCGGGTGTGCCAAGTTATAGACTGTTGGCATAATCCAGCTTGTAGATTATGAGTGTGGGAATGGATTGCAGGCTGTTTCTGTTGGTGTCCAGAGTATGAAAGGGTGCAACGTAATGTTTTCATTGTGTAGAAGTGGTACAAAAGGGGGTGGTGATGGACGGAGCATCTGAACCAATCAAACACTCACACCCAGTCAAAAGATCTGGGTTTGATCCATCATCGTTCTTTAGCCCACTCTGCCACCCCAGTTCAGACATGGCTATATGCAAATCAGTCTGACCCTGTGCCTCATGGGAACAGTCCAGCCCGAACTGCCAAGCCATGCCTTCCCTGGACCGGAAACAAGCTTCCGAGGACCGGTTTCTGGCATTCCAGCCGTCTTCAGCCCGGCTTGCTTGAATTCATTGTGTAGAAGGCACTCCTATTGGCGTTATTAACATGTGGAATCAAACATAAGTCTGAATTCATGGTTACCCCAACATTTCTGACTTCTCTTGATATTGCTGTGGGGGCCTCATGTTCCTTAGGCAAGATGGCATTAGGCTCATATTTTTGTCATTGTCCGCTAGTCATAATCGCTGTCTTTACGGTATTTAGCTTTATATAGGTAATCGTCATCCATGTGTAAATGGCCCAAAGGCAGTCATCTAGTTTTAAATTGTAGAGGTCTTCCAGAACAATTGTAATGATTTGGGTGTCATCTGCATAATTGTAACAGGTGAGTTTGAATGATTTAATCAGGTTTGGTAAGGGGCTGAAGTAGATTGTGAAGAATAGAGTGGATATGATGAAAACCTGAGGGACGTTAATCTGTTGTGAGTGAGGAGCTGATGTGAAAGGTGGCACTAGTACAAAGTCACACCTGAGAGGCCAAGAATTCAATGGGCATTAGCCAAACTCCATGTCACCTTTCACAAATGGTATCTAAAATATGAATTTGTTGTGTGAAAAGATTGCACACCTGTACAGGACATTTAGCTGGCAACTTTCATGCCCTTTCCTTTACCAGATACATAAGAGGTGTCACTACCTAAACCTGCCAGCCTTTCAGAAGCAATGCCTAATCAGGAAATCTTCAGATTTCAATATGGCATTGTGGTTTGATTACTCTATTCTGCTGGGTCAGAGTCATCACAAGTCAGCTATGACTTACATCTAACTGACATTGCTCCAGCCTATAGCCTTTCTAGGGGCACTGACCTGTTGTGAAAAATGCCCTGGTGAAATAATGCATCTGCTCTAGAAATCTTTATTTCGTTTGCAGGAGCCTGATAGTTAGGTTATTGTGCCTGCTACAGAGGGCAGCAAAAACCCTAACTAGCAGTAGTGCGAGTCTGAAATGACTCAATATAGCCTGCCATGCTACAAAGTACTGTCATGACAGACTATCTGTCAAAAATGGTTTAAGATCTAGATAACACTGCCAGGGTCAAATAAATGAGGATTTATCTCCTTGAACCAAATATGGTGGGAACCACAATCAGGGCATCTGAGGCTCAAAGCATTTAAATAACGTCTCTTTATAACCCTGCAGAATATAGACTAACATTTTTCTGATTTTTATATATTGTAATTTAAGATATGTGTAGTATGAATTTGCTTTCTAAAATGTATTAACTCCTTGGAAATTCTGCTTTATCTGAAACTAATTTATGGTCATAGCAAATAAATTGCTGTTATGGGGTCCTATGTAATAACTGTTGTAAATGCATAATACTTGGTGATCATTTGAAATAATGTTTTTGTTGGGAGAAGTGTCGGAATTCTGGGTGGTAGGAATTTAATGGATCACAGATTCAGGAATTTTCCTTAACATAAATATGAGGAGAATCTGTGATTTAGCCAAAGTTTGGTGTTTGCAGGGTATTCTGGGTTACAAGAGATATTGGGATCCATGCAAGTCCCACCACCCCAGACTACTCTATGTGCCTTGTTTTCAGAAATGTCAAGAAGTGGCAGGTTTCCCTTGGTGTCAACTGAGCCCTAGTATATATACCACAGCTATCTACATAGCCAGAAGGATCAATTTGTAAGGTGAAATCTTGATATTTCCTTGTATCTTAGGAGGCTTAGGAAGCCTTTTCTTTCACGAGCAATAGCCCAGTTACACAAGTGCGGTACTATTATTATCGAGAGAAGTCTAGAAACGCAGTGGGGCAGGAAATTTGTGGATCTCCTCAGATTCCATAAGTGGCCCACTTCCCCTTTTGTTTTCCTAAGTAATGTTGGCTAGCACAGCGAGCTGTGCAATACAGCAAAACAAATAAAAAATTGAACTCCTGACTCATGGGAAGCATTTCCCTCATGTCCCGACTTTGAATTTGGAAAACAATATGTTACTGATGTTACTTTTCCAGTATGGGGACAACCTGTTTAAATCAATCGCACAGTGAAGGTAGTGTGGTGGACGTCAATGAGTCATGGTCTGCCCTAAAACAGTTAAAACCCATCAAATCCATGCAGACTGATGTTCGGTCCAACAAGAATTGACAACAAGGTGCAGGGATATGATGACCACATTCCACTAACTTCTTTGTTCTGTGATTGTAGGGGACTTCTCCGGTTCCAGGGGGCCCCAGGATGATAGGATTCTGGTACTGGGGAACATCCAAAAGCACAGTTGTCAAAGAAAGGTGGCTGGTGCTGCTAATGGTCAAGGCCAGTCAAGAGAAAGTTTCAGTTGCCATTCACATGGTCTATGGAGACAAGGGCTAAAGAGAGAATAAAACATATTTAGAATTAAAGAGAAGATTGAAGAAAATATAGAGAGAAGAGCTTCTAGAAAAGAAGAGAAGACAGAGAGAAAATAGAGAGGAATAGAAAATGCTAGAGAGAGAGCAAAAGAGACAGGAGTGGGAGATCGATGCAGCAGCAAACAAAAAGGGCTAGTGGGGAAAAGATTGAGAGATGCCCTGGGCACAGAAATTTGGAAAGGAGGACAGAATAGAGAAAGTAAGAGAGAGCCTAAAGCAGCAGAATGAGAGGTAACTATATGTGGACAAAAGGTGATTGGAGATTTTAAGTGTGATTGATAGCTTATCATGTTTTGGCCAATGCTCAATTCTGATTTTATTTTCTAAAAGGAATCTTAATGTAAGATCCACAAAGCACCTTACATAGTGGACTTTAAAGTTCTAATAGGGTCTTAATAGGGTCTAACCATTGTTACTTGATCTACATTGTGTGTTGCAAATTGCTTTAATAAAAGTACCCCATTGTTAGTTGTTACTTTTTGCTCCTGATGTGAAGTGTGGACGCCTGCTCATCAATTTGGTGCTCATATTTCTGGTGGGGGTGAGTCCTTTCAACCACTCACACAGCTGCCAGTTGAGGTTGTTGACTTTCAAGACTGTATCTTTGGTGGCCATCATTTCAGTGCCACATGTCTGCCCATCCTTTTCTTGTTTCCACCTTGACAAAATGATCATAAGTACTAAACCTTTCCTGTCCAAGGTGATCAGCCCATTTCATGTGGGGAAGTGATTTACTCTTCCATATTTTTTCCTCCGCCCCATCTCACCTAGGAGGAGGTTAGGTTACACCAGTGAACCCCATATAGGGCAAGCAACTTTTACATCGGTCAGACAAATAGATTTTCGATTGGACAATCAGCTCATTGTTGGATGTGTGGGCAGCAGAAGGGCAAGAAGATCCAAAGGAGGACTCTAACACACAATAGATTGTGCTGTACATGAATAGTTGATATGGGCTTGCTAAAAAGCAACCACAAAGGGGAATCCTTGCTTATTCCACTAGAGCGAAAGCATCAATCTCTATTCTGTCCAGGGAAGGCCCTTTGGTGGAGATTTGTCACATGGCGTTATTTTTATGAAGCACTGCTTGGATTTGGGAGTGAGAAGTGATGTTCATTTCATTCATTCTGTGCTGCAAAATTTGCCAGTCTGATAAATTATTCAACCTCACCTTCTGGGAGAGGGTACTGCTGTGGTATCTGTGAAAAAAGGTGATAAAGCTACAGGTAGAAGTAACATGCAGATCACAGAACTATGTATAGCGAGCACAGTGGGTTACTTCTTGTGTCACGGAGATCTTTTTGTTAATTGCAGTTCTTAAATTACAATCCTAATTTGGCACAGTGGCCTATCAATTATCAGCAAAGGGCTGCCTGCAAACTGCATGGTATAGATTAGACTGTTCGGTTTCTTCCCTAGTCTTTCATTGGTCCAATTTTGCTGAAACTAGTTCTTTTGGGTAGAAATACATCCTAATTAGTAAAGCCAACCCCAACCACTGTGATACTTTTAAATCCTGAGTTTGTGCTTCTCCAGCCCAAATACTCTTAAAATATACTGCCTACTAGTATGGATGACAAGTGATTCATGCACCTAGTAATCCTTATTGTCTTTTCTAACATTTCCTATAGACCGATTAACACATGTATGATTTACTGTCTTATTTGTCTTTGTATATTGGTTGTGTGATGTAAAGTGCTCTGGCACCCTGCAATGGTATGAGTTGCACTATGAAACAAATTAAATGCATGTGAGAGGGAGGCTATGGAGATATGAGGGGCACTGTTGAAGGGTGGCAGTGAGTGAAATGCTTTCTCAGCATCTGAGATAAGATCACCATGGAGAACCCTCTGAGGTTGACCTTTTCCAGTAAATGGAGTGCCTGCCTAATATTAATTAGATAGGGATGCCTAATGTAGTCCGAATATTGATTTAAAGTGTTTGTAATATTGATTCATCAGCCCATCGGGCCTGAGGATTTATCAGAGTGCAAGTCTAGAATCGCTTTGGAGACCTCCTCTGCCTTAATTATTTCTTCCAATTTGTCTCTCTTGACTGCAGTTAGATGATGAAGATGGGCCGCAGAAATAAAGGCTTTCACTTCCTCTTGCTGAACGGGGACTTCAATATACACAGCAGTGTAGTAATCATGGAAAGTCTCAGCTTTGTGTCTATTGTTGCTGAGAGTATGGTCCCGCTACTGAGTAGAGAAGGAATTCTCCAAGAAACTGCTTGTGCTTTTTAGTCTCCTCGCCAGACATAAGATTCACTTATTAGCCCTCTCATAAAATCTTTGCTTTAAGCATAACAGTGTCTACTCAGGCTTTTCTGTTGATAGAAGATCAATCGTCCCCTTCAGAGAGGATTAGCTCTCGCCGGAGAACCTGAGCATGGCGTTGTTTTGCTCTTATACACTGCCCTGTAAATGCTCCTTTAAAAGCATCTCGTATTAGGCTTGAGGTTATCTCTCCTGTATCATTTTCTACAAAATATTGTCCCCCTCATCTTCTGCTACATAACTCAGTCCTCTAGTAGAGATTTGGCAAATCTTCAAACCAGGTGTCTATTTTTTTTCACTTGCCGCTTCCTCTGCCATAATATCATGGCATGATCCAATACTGCTACTTTACTATTCAAATGGAGGATGCAATTTCTAATTGTCCTCCGTGACCCATAGCAGATCAGTCCTGGAGTAGGATTGTTGCTTCTCCATAAATCTGTAAGATCAAAGTCTCATATCCCCTGTAACACTTGCTTCGAAATTGTTCCCTTTAAATACATGGACGTCATTAAGGGGTCACAGCCGAAACTCCTGGCTTGGCCCTTACCAACCCTGGCCTCAGAGGTGGCAACATCAGGACCAAGCGCCAGGGATTTTCTGCGACAATCAGACTCATTTTAGGCCACCGGCACTCTTGGTATAGCAGCACTGGGGTTTGTAGTAGTGGATTTTGCAGGGCTTCTCTCTGACTCAATGGCATGTGCTGCTCTCGCTGCAAAGTTTAGGTCGTCAATCACTGTTCACTATTTTTTCCTCTTGGTTGAGTTGGGCTTTGTTAATTGTAACGATTTATATAACTATTGGGCGCAGGGCGCCATCTGTGCAGCAAGGCATTTGAACCGCCTGGGCACTGTTTGCTTTCCAGTCCAGGGCCAGGCTGCCACACCATGAACAAACGTCCATCAAAGTGCTCGACTGCAGGAGATGCTCTGGTGGAAGTTTAGGTTTATGCCAAGCTCCCTAAACATCCAGATTTCAGCTGCATGGTAGGGCAGGATGAGAAGGGTCAAGGCAAACGAGAAGGGAGGAGGTAAGAGCTGGCTGAGATAGGCGGTTTGGCTCAGCGCCTACATGATGTACTGGAGCCAGTAAACGTATTAAAATTAGTACATAGTTGCATTTCATTTAATTTAAAATAGGGGAAATAGAGGAGTCCATGGCTTTATATGCTTAATCTACTGTAGAAGCCTGGAAAATACAGTGTTGGGAAAACAAAGCTGCATTTCCCAGCACATATGCAGCAAGGGCCAAGGCCACACAGCCTGCAGGCGTTTACAGCTCCCAGCTGGATGACGAGAAGGAACGGATACAAGTTGAAATTCTGTGCTCTTGTTTTTCATATTGCTCAAAACACGATCTGCATATCCAGAAGCCTCAAACGTCCACGGCTGCATGTCCCACGTAGAGCCCTACGTATTGTAACCAATATATTGTATATGTATTGTTCACTGGTGCCTTGAAGGGCCCTGCCAGTGTAAGCTCAGATGTTAAACAGGAAAACGAACGGATGACACAAAAGATGTCCTGAAAAGCGTAGCCCTGCGAACAAAATAATTGTTTGAGAGATGCTAACTACGAGGAAAGTGAAGACCTTGTGAGAAGCACCACAGCACAACAATGGGGTTGAACCCAAAATCTTTACAGCATCCCAAGTTCATTTTGTTTATATTAAATTATTAGTTCTGCTGCCATTGTTCCACAAAATGCAGTTTGCTTAAAGAGGTCCTCTTTTAATCATGCCAGCGTTTCACTTGATGTCAGACATTGTTGTGATGTATGTTTGTTCTTGCATAGTGAGCCTCCGCGAGCAGGAGGCTTGTAGATTCACAACGAATCAAGCGGCGAGAGTGACTGAACAGTAACACTATAGACAACATCCCACTTGCATTACTCTGGATCTTTGATGGTTTCACTTCTGATAATGCTTTGCTTCTGCAAAATGGAGGTGCAGGGTTAAAAGTGTCTTTTCACAATCTTTAACTCTGCATTTCATTTGACGTCCTCTACCCAAGTACAGTTTCATAGTCAGTACCCCCCTGACTCTGCTCCGACTTTATCTAGGGTTGCCCCCCATTTCGGAGACTGTTGCTTTAAGACCTATTCTCTTTTGGAGGAGAGTTTGGTCAACCCCAGAGTTCACCCCATATAGACCTCTACCTCTATGGAAATACCCTCTAACAAACTCCCTGGCAATTTAAAATAAGAAACTTGTGGATTGCTACAGGGCTTTCAGATTATCCTCTTTTATGAAGGGTTCAGCAGAGGGTATTTTAACTAGAAATTCCATACAGATTAAAGACATTTATAGATACGAGATTTTCCTGGACGAGATCCAGCCAGCACTAGCCAGGAAGTTGTATTTGCAGCTCAAGCATGGCTCGCCCTCCCTGTGCACATTTACTGGTGCCTGGTCGAGGGGAATTGGTATTGTCCTCCTTGTGGTATAGCAAAAGAAAATGAAGCACACATGCTCTTCTTTTGTCCGGCATATAAAAGAGTAAGACAAAAGTGAATAGTACAGATTTGCAGGAATCCCTAACCACCTAAAGGCCCTTAGAATACCAAAATACGTTATTATAGATATCTCTTTTCCAAATGGTGTGTTAGGAAAAGGTATCTAGGATAAGGGATGGACATCTCACATTCATCAGAACAGAGGGCTTCTTTGATGATAAAGACTAGGCCTATTCTGATGTGGCACTTGATTTTTTAGTATGTGCAGGGGGTCAAGAAAGTAACCAATCCTATTTTAAGATCTTCTTTTTAACTAATTAGCTTCTTAATTCAATCTAGACCCTAATATGTACATATTCAACTTATCTGCTTTTAATGTTTTGATGAATTTTATGGCTTTTAAAACCCGAAATAGAGACTAAAAGTATTGAGGAATGTAAATTTTACACCCATTTTGGGGGACATAGTGGACCCTTGAGGAGCACTTTTATCAGGTTTCTCCCACTGAGGTATTTGTCTCCTGGTCTTGATCTTAATCGGGAGGGGGCACCATTTATCAATTGTTGCTCTATGACTGGATTTTATTTCTTTTTTTCTGTGCATTGGTATTTGGATGTGACCTGTCTTTAGGATGTTTTCAGGCATATATAATGTTGTTCTGGACTGTGCACTTGTATGATCCATTGAACTGAAATAAAGTTAATATGATTAGGATGATGATGATTCAGTAAATGGCTTTCCCATTAGGTCTACCTTCATTTTAAGCGTCTGCATTATTTTTAATAATTTCCTCTGAACTGATATATCCCAGCCAAATAACACAGCAGACCCCTTCTGAGCAGATGGTTAAGTGAAATTAACAAACAGTTGTAAGGCTGGATGTTTAAGTCGATGAAACTTTTCACTTTCATCAGAGTCCAGGGTTTGTAGTTCTGTCCAGGTGTTGCCGTTTTTGTAGATATGATGCTTTTGGCTGTAGTGTGATCATATAAGTTTATATATATATTGATGCTTTCAACTGAATGGCCTATAATAACTAAGTTTAATAATTTTCAGGTTTTAGGATATTTTTGACTTTGTCTGCTTTTGAAATAGGCAGATTTTTCCTACGGTGCAAGTCATCGTACCTTCACTACAATATACTGTCTGTTTCAATTGGTAGACGTTATTGGGGAGAAAATGCTTCAGAAGAGATTGTGGGCAGTATTAGTGTCAGCATTTAATCTTCGAAGTGGTATTTTAAGTAAAATCAAATCAAATCAAATCAAAGACAATTTTATTCGGTTTCACGTATAGAAAACCCTAAACGTTTCACAGCATCCAAATCTCATTTAAAACATGATACAATACCATTACATACAAAATACAGTTCATATCAGTAAAAGGGGAAAAGAGATGGCCCGTTAGTGTGACTCATATACTAAACAGTAAAGCAAAGAGTGCCTTCTACCAAGTGGAGTTGCTAAATTTCCAGACATGCCCTGGTTCTCACCGTAGATTTCAGATAGCCCACAATGAAAAAGGTACGGCCTGCCTTCAGAAATTGCAAATACAGAAGCGCTGGGCGAACCTGGTTAAAATGTAACTTCTTTAAAATAGGTAATAAAATATCTCCGGGGTACCTTGTAAAATTTACAAAAGAACATGAAGTTTAGCAGATCCTGTGGAGACACACCGTCGCAGCCACAGGGTGCAAACACCTGTCCTCTACTGCACCCTTTTGGAACTGCGAGTAACAAATGAAAGAGATCCAGACGGAACCTGGACAGTAAAAACCGCTCAGGTGTAGATAATGACCCCAGTGGATAAGGCTCTGTGGATGGATTTGTTTTTAGCATCAGGAATTTGCAAACACTAGGTTTTTGCACTTCTAGCTAGTCTCTCTCTCTAGGTTCCTTAGGCTGCTAAAAGCTTTCTTGACAAACTCCACATCCTTTTGTACAATGGAATCAGCCATTGAAAAAAGTTCAGGGCACCCCAACTCTTCAAAGCAACCTTTAATATATTTCAGCCATAGTATACAGGACATGTGATCGAGGCACATACATTCGGTTATAATCTGCTGGCTGAGGGCTAAATCCTTATTCAGCCAACACTTGAGACAGAACACTAGGGGGCGCAAAGTCAAGATGTCACATAGAAAAGGCACCCCCAATTCCTCGTGAGCCACCAAGTTAGATAAGTAGCTTGGCATGCCCAACAAGCGCTTTAAAAAAGTGTTCTCGACCACCTGCAATGCATCTGTGGCGATGTGCCCCCAAATGTCACTACCATAGCAAGCTGTGGCTACACTTTTGGCCCGATAAACTTTCAACATGGCCGCAATTGGGCGCTTGTCCATCTTTGCGGCAAAGTTGAAAATAGCAGCGTTTACCCTAGTAAGCTCCCCCTTTTTCTTCTGAATAGGAGGCCCCCACTTCAAAGTCATCCAATAAAACCCCAAAGTGTGAAAAAACAGTCGTCAGAGGGACCTTCTCGGGGCCTACTGTGAAGAGATACTTTTTCTTGGGCCGCATCGCTACCTGCAATATGTAGGATTTAGCTTTGTTTATTGCTAAATCTCGGGCCACCATAAAATTTAAGAAGGTGTCAAGCAGGGATTGAAGTCCCCTAGCGGTTCTGGCTATAAGGACCGCATCTTCCGCACATAGTAGGCCGGGGAGACCCCGTCGCCCTACATACGGAAAATCTGCCCCTGTGTTAGCCAAAACTCTGTCCAGATCATTTATATAAAGGTTGAACAAAAAAGGGGCCAAAATGCAGCCTTTCCGTACCCCACCCCCAATTTTAAAGTCCCTAGAGTCACGAAGATCCTGAGCGTATCTAACGTTTGCCTTGGTGGCCCTGTGCAGATCTTCTAGTAAGTTAACGATATTGCCCTCCACCCACATGGCCCTCATGGACTGCCACAGCTTGACCCAGTTGACACAGTCAAACGTGGATGACAGGTCCATGAAGGCCAATTAGATCATACCAAGGCGGGCAATCGTGTACTTACCGAGGATCAAGTAGAGATTGAGGCATTGGGCCACAGTTGACCGTTGTACTGAATTTCAGAAATTATCTTGTGCTCCTCTGCCCAGGAAGATGATCTTTCTAATATCACCCCTCCCACAACCTTTACCAAGGAGTCAAGAACGGAGATTGGCCTGTACCAAAAAGTGCTATTGTGGTCCCCCTTCTTAAACACTGGCACAATAGTTGAGGTGGCCCAGGAGTCAGGGCACAATTTAGAAAGAAGGGGACCCCTACTAATGATAGACTCACTATTTGTAGGGAAAAATTTAAACTATATTGGTAACGTACCTAATAGTGAGCTGATTAATTGAGCCAAAAGCAAACTAGGAAACTATTCTGACACAGGCAAAATTCAATCATATATACACAAAAGTGATGACTATAATGTTTATGTAAAAATATATTTTTGTTTTATTTTAATCATTTTCTTGTGAATTGATACATCTTTCATATTTTTCTTTTCATATTGATATAAACTGACAGACAAATATAAATATACTTATTGTGCAAAAAAGAACAGCTAATCAAAAAAACATACGAGTGAAAAATTAATAACAAAAGAATACAAATATTCAAATGACAATGATGGTACACAGGGCTAATGGAGTAAGCAAAGGGGTGGGTGGAGTCTCTACGCGCGTTTCGGCATTTGCCTTCTTCAGGAGTCCGTCATTTGCAATAAAACATATACATCACAAAAAAACGGTGGGCACAACTTTCTTCTATAGTGGATATTTTGGTTAGATACTACAACTCATCAATCGTTGTTTTCAATGCCCTCAGGCGTTATGAAGAAATTCTGATGGGATGGCAACGATGTTTTTATCCCATTTGGAAAACAACAGGAGGGCGCCGCACGAAAATTACAGTTGCGTCCTTAATAAAGGGGCTGCATAGTATACAGTACTTGAGTTCTACGTATAAGATCTGCTGCGACGATAGATGATGGTCAGCTGTTGCGCTTAGTTCCTAGCCAATGTCAATGTTCGATAGGGGGTCTCAAGGGCGTCCCTCCTTGTTGTAGTGCTAGATGTTATCAACTCTTGACCTTGGTGCGCAGTTCGTGCCGGATGTAAAATGGGGTTCTGGAAGACGTCCCTCCTCACAATGATGATGCAAAAAAGTCAGGAGTCAGGGCAGCCATCCCTGGCTGCC
This sequence comes from Lissotriton helveticus, assembly GCF_964261635.1. Lineage (NCBI taxonomy): Eukaryota > Metazoa > Chordata > Amphibia > Caudata > Salamandridae > Lissotriton > Lissotriton helveticus. Next base: position 1,044,520,216 of record NC_136072.1, read on the forward strand.
GCATTAAGCACTGCCACAAGAACCGGTGCCCAAAAAAGTGGATCCGATTTAAAGAGGTGCGGTGGGATGCCGTCCGGGCCTGGTGCCTTTTTACATGTCAGGCCGGCAATCCCAGCCTCAACCTCTTTCTGCTCGAAAACCACAGCAGCGGTATTAATGACCCTGTCCATCTGTTGAGACTGATCCGCAGGGCCCTTAAACATAGATTGAAAATGGGACACCCATTCTTCCTCAGTGATAAGGGAGCCTAAGTCACCCCCTGTACCAAAACACCGGTCTTTTGACGATATCCCAGAACCTCGAACTGTTCCCTAGGGTGCTCGTCTCTAACAACTCCCTCCAAGCCTCCTCCTTCAAGGCACCCTTGAGTATAGCCAGGACCTGTTTATATTCGTTACGACAGGCGTGTTTCTGTGGTTGGTTTCTCGGGGTAACATTCAAAGCCTCCTTCAGCTTCCGCGCCGCCTGAGAGCAGGATGAATCAAACCATCTGTGATTTGGAGTGACTACCCTACGTGCAGGTGCACTTAAAAGTTCCCCTAACTTAATGATGATGACAGTAAAGAAGCTAAGGATGTCCTTCATTGAAGTACCCGGCGAGACACAAAGTGATAGTTCAGCAGCACAAGAGTCTCTTACCACACCATAAAAGGCATCAGGGGAGACCTGTGCCCATTTAAGACGGAGCCTACCGTCCGTTGGTCTTAGCGTGCACGGTATCACCAGCCTGGATTTTTTTGATAAAAGTGGGCCACTCAGTTGCACACAGAGAGGATTATGGTCGCTATAAACACTTTCCATAATAGTAAACCCACAAAATAAAGACTGAAGGGTAGATGAAATTAAAATGTAGTCAATAAAAGATCCGCTACTTCTCCCTTTAAAAGAAGGAACAAGGGCTTTACTATGTGGGGCAGAAAGAGACATTGATGTCATTAGATCAAATTAGTTGAGTATATTAAATACTTCCCCCTGAGTAGATTGCTCAAAGTGAAACCCCTGCATTCGGGGGCAACCCAGATCAGCCATACTTGTGTACCTTGGATCTCCACAAGGGTTGATGTTAAAATCGCCCAGCACTATTAGATTATGTAATATAAAACCACAAGCCTGCCTTATGTGAAGACCAAGCTGAGTGATGTTACATTCCCCCTGGGTACTTGTCGCGTTGTAAAAGTTAATCAGGCCCATTCTGGTAGTCCCCATCTTCAATACAATGGCTTTAAGACCCAATCTTGGAGATGGGAGGATGTGAATCCTGCAGTCCACTGCCAAAGATATATAAATAACCAGACCACCCTTAGCTCTGCCACAAGCCGACGGGGAAGCTGGGACGAAGAAGGCCTTGAATCCCTCCAAAAATAAGTTACAGTTCACCAACCAAGTCTCCTAGAGACAAATCGCACAAAATTGCTTGACAAACTGCTGCCAAATGGGATCCTGAAACTTTTCTGCCAAGCCTGCAATGTTCCACAACAAAACATTGTTGTTGGATACGCGGGGAGCCACCACACTTTGCGCAATTGGAAGTTGAACCTTCTGCTGGGACTTTGTCTCTACAGCGGGCTCTACAGGATTATGCAGCCAGTCGCACTCCTCCAACCTTGATAGTGTAGAAAATCTGTTGATTAACTCCAGGGGAGGGGCAGAGTAGGCCCCAACTGACTGTTTTAGACTGCGTGCTGCTTGTGAACACCATTGCTCTTTTACCGCAGAAGGTTTTTGAATCCACCTATCTCGAGGAGCATCCAAATTGCTAGGCCCTGAAATGTACCTTTGTGTATCTGCTTTGTAAAAAAAAAAAAAACTAATAGCAGTGCCTGTCCTACAGACCCATGTTTTAGTGGGCCAGAATAAAAGTCCCTGGACAGAATTCTTTCTGCTAAAAATTATCTATTAAAATTCACAATAACAGTCACCCCCTCCGGATTTCCGCGAGCTGCCTATCCAGCTAACTCGGTGCACCATGACAATGTTTCGCCCTCAAACCCACAGTGGTAATATTAGATAACCAGTGAAGTACTTTATTTTTAAGCTGGCTGAAATCCTTACTAATACCCGGTGGGAGTGGTGGCACGTTCACTAGGATTACTACATAGGGCGTAGATTCTGGTGGGAGATGAATAACTGGTAAGCGCTGTGATTCCTCCACTAACTGCCCCTGCGGGTCCGCTAACCGACCACCGGTAAATTGGGGATCCAACCCGTGCTGATGTACAGGCAGAACCCTACTGGTTACCTGACTAGCACTCGGACCGTCTGCCTCCTGAGCTGCGTGATTCGTTGGACACAGGGTACGTGGCTGTTCCCTGTTGGTAATCTGTGGGCGTGTAGATAAATCTGGATCAATTACAGTGCTGGAGCCTAAATTATCACTAGGCACGTCTGAGATCGCAAGTTGATCAGACCGATTACGCACTGCTAGGCATTTCCCGATCATGGTTTACCTCTCAAGGATGGGACCCAGCTTGGTATCCAACAGGCTAGTCATTATAGCTGGGAAGGTTTCGATTACCACCAAGGGATCTATATTCGTAGCTACCGGTACAGATGCATTGGGCTTAGTAACTGGCTTAGAGACTGGGTTAGATTTAGGTTTCTTAGCTTTGCCCCTGCCCACACTGGTGCTAGGAGCTCCCTTTGCGAACATTCGGTTTCCCAAGCCACAATTGAAAAAGCTTGGCTTTCTCATTTCACTCGCTAGCTCAAATTTAGCTTTCAGTACTTTCCAATCAGGCAGTGGGTGAACCATATGGGTGAAGTGGGTGGCACGTGTGGGACAACTAGGTGCTAGCATCCCAAGAACAATTTTAGGCAGCTATACTTACTTTTTTTAAAAGCAAGCACCTCATGTTTTTTATTACACTAATATTGAAAGATATTGCATTATTCACTATTATTGTAATAAAAAAATGGAGCACCAGGAGATAGAACGAGGCACTGGCAGCTTTTGAATGCTTTTAAAGATATGTTGTGTGCATGCTTGAGGGTGAGATTGTGTTTTATGTGAGAGAGAACATGTCTATGTGAAGGCATGTGTATATGTGAACATTTGTCGGTTTGAGTGAATGTAACAGCGTTAAACAGTGAGTGAGATTGATTGTCAGTGTATGAGTGAATGACAATGAGCAAGTGAGATTAAGAGTGATTACAAGTGAGAGATGGGGTGACTGAAAATTAATAAGAATGAGTGTGAGGAGTGTTAAGGAGTATGAGTGACAATGAGCATGAGTGACAGCAAGTATCAGTGAATGAGAGAGTCCAACTTAGTGTGAGAATGAGTAAGAGTGATTGAAAGTGATTGTGATTGAGTAAGTATGAATGAATCAGAGTAAGAGTGACATAGTGAGTGAGCGTAAATTAAGGAGTAAGAATGAGTGAGTCAGAGTGAGTGAAAATAAGGGATTGAGAATGAGTGAATGTAAGTAACTGTGAATGCAAAAGTATGAGTAAATAGGATTTGGAATGAGTAAGTGCAAATGTGTGAGAATAATTGGAAGTAAAAGTCAGCGAAAGAACGAGTGAGAATGAACGAGTGAGAGCAAGTGAATAAAAATGAATGAGATTAAGTGAGTGAGAATGAGTATAAATGATTGAATGCAAGTGATCATGAGTGAGAATGCACAGTTATGCTGGCGATTCCGCCATTGGCCCGGGAATAAGGAAGATAATTGTTGGCTTATAGAGGCACAGATGGCAAAACAATGGTACTGGCATACTGGAGGCTATGCATAGCATGACAGGCAACTTGGAGAAAATACTTGCACTGACATAGTGGAGGTAATTCTTGGAATAATGGGTACCCATTATAAAATACGGTCATTAGCACACCTGATGTAATTCTTGCCATATAGGGTACTGCTGGAAAAAGCTGGTACTAGCAAATTGGAGGTAACTCTTTGCATAATGGAGGACAACCATAGCACAAAATGACAAAATGCCAGTACAAACATACCAGAAGTTATTTTGTTTTTTAAACAAATGGGTCACCCATGATATATGGATGGACTTAATGGCAGAATACCAGCACTGAGCTATTGTATATAATATTTGACATGGGTACACCCATGCCAAAATGCTTGGACTGGCAATGCAATTTCTGACGTATGGGGGCACCCACAGAACATTTTGAAAAACCTGGAGTCAACTTATGGGGAGCATCAGGTTTCATTGAATTTGCACACCATAAAGGAGTTGAGTATTTAATGAGTGCCCCATCAAATGTTTAATACATTTGTCAAAGCAGCGCTTTAAAATACATTATTTGAGCCCATATTTTCAAGGTTTTCTCAGGGGTCAACCCCGTGCCAAACCCCCATAGAAAAGGTCGGGCTCACTCACTTCACTCGCTCAATAGAGTTCAGGGCAAGTTTTGCAGCCCATCACTTTTAAAGATCATCTCAGAAACCTAATCTTGGTGGTATAGAAAAAATACATTTGTATGTGTTGTGTTATTCTAATCATACAGTTCTTATGACACTTCGGCGATGTCAATTATTGTCATGCTATTAGGATTAAGGCCATGCGACCTCACTTCCTGGGAATATTCAGGGTCAAAGGTCATATGATGTTACTTCCTATGATGTCATTAAAATCAAACGGTGTGTGATGTCACTTCCATGACCCCTGGCATGTAGGTCAATTTACATCAACGTGTAAAAAACTATTTTATGGATGCTTATCAAGCAGTGCGTCCGGTGCTAAATTGAAGTCACCTAGACAGATCAAGCCTGCGGGATACTGCGCTCCTATTGTTTTTGTACGATACTGATTAGGCATTGGTCCTGGCCCTGATTAGGTTTATATATATTAGAAATATTAGGAGGGGTCCCTGCTGGTCCAGTTAAAATATAGCAGCCCTCTAAATTGTCTTAAATCACTTTTATTTCCTCGAGGTGGAAATCTTTATGTATACCAATCATGATCCCCCCGTTCTTTTTTTAGTATTAGTAGCTGAAGAATATTGGATGGGCTGGATCATATGTCTCATTAAGGGAGTGTCCAAGGCTTTCAGATGAATATTTAGAGACATAAGACATCCGGGATGGTCTCTCTCACCTCCTTCCATATTTTATGGCGCGTGATTGGGGAGTTCAACCCGTTTATGTTCCAAGATGGGATCTTGACCATTATGCTAAAATTGGAAAGAAACCAGTATGGTTATTGATGATTACTTGCCATCCCCTGGAGAGTACACTTGGGGACAAGAAAACAGCAAAGAAATGTTTAAGCGACAGCAACCAAAATAATCTGATGTCCCGTCTGTGTTCAAATTCAACCCTTCATATTTCTTCCTCCTTTTGTCCCTCTTCACTACATCTTTTTCCGATCCATCCCTCAATTGCCTCCAACCATTGTGGGAGAAGGATTAGATGCCTTTCATTTATCTCTGGGTTTTTTTGTAGACCATTCTCCTCCTTAATCGGTGACTGAGGACACTCTCTTGAAGAGCACAACATTTCTTCTGCTTCTTACGGGGTACATACCGTGTACCGCTTCGAGCCAATCTGGAACCATAAGACAAATGGAAAGGTCCACCTGTAGCAGATTTGTCGCAGTCTGACAAAAGGTCTACAACAGGTCAATGAGTTGTTCCTGATCTGGTCATTCCTCCTGGTCTCCTATAATAGTGTATCGTTTAAGAGGGAGTAGCCTAGCTTGAGTATAATATAATGTCTCTTGGTCGGCTCCCCAACTCTGTGGGCTTGTTTAATAGAGCTCTCATAGGCTTAAATTTTTCTTTTTAAGTATGAAGAGGAAGAGCAATTGACAGAACTGGAAAACATAGTCACCTTTCTTATTCTCTTGGACATTACGAATGCGGATATTGTCACATCTCAACATATCTTACAGATGGGTACATTTCACGAATTTGGCCTGTTATTCCTGAACATTCCATCGCCCCCAAGCACGAATATACAATTAAAGTTGCACCTTAAAGGTCCTGGTATGTTAGCTGCTTCCACAAATCACTTTATCAGTGAGCCGTCAGGCATCTAGGGCAAAGCGGTCTGTGAATCTAAGAAAATGCCCATATATGTTTATAAATCCACGTCAGGGCTAATGTAGGGATTGTTGATAATATTTGTCGCAGTAGAAGCCCCTACGGAGTGGTCCGCCAATGCTGGTAGTGCTTGGTCATGTAATATTGTCCGTATTATATGGGGGTCGCTTACTGAGGTAAGTCAGATGACACAGTAACCAAGACAAAGGAAGCCCACTGGGGAGCTTCCGCTGATGAAATATGCCCATTTAGCTTTGAGCAATCTCAGGATTTTTTCTGTCATCCAGCGCTCCACAGGGTGTGGGGCACAGTGCTGGTTACATTGCACACTGGCCTCACCCGTTGCTCCCCAAGCTCACCTTAGGTCGCCCTCTTTCTTAGTTTTAAGATACTGCAGTAGGCCCAAGATGGATGCTGTTAGATGTGCGCTCCTATGGAAGCATCTTCTCTTGTGGGGTAGTGTTGCCACTTCAGGAACTCCGCATTCTTCCCCCCACGGTCTCCTACATTGTTGGATCTAAAGCCCGCCTCATTACTGCGCCGCTGCATGTTGTATGTGGTCTGGGAAGCCGATTTAGGGAGACACAGGCTCATCATCTGAGCACTGTGTTCAGTTGGCCACAGCCCCTTTAAATCATAACTTTTCATATCTCTGTCTCCGATAACCCCAGTTGCCTCCCCATATTTTACAGAACACCACTGTCTCTTGAAGACATCAGTCTCTTGTTAAAATCCATAGATTATTAATTTGATACAATACAAGATTAGTTAAATGTTTCTAGTAAACCCCTCTCCTTGAACCAGCATAAGATTATAAATACCTCTGTTACGGATGCACAAGCTTAAATTTAACAAAAAATGCAATCCCAAAACAACTACTACAAAATTTGAGTAATAATAATTGATGTCTAGTCGATAGTACACTGTAGCTGGACTTCGAGTCACCAGTAAAGGCTGAGAGAAATTTGTAGCTAAGTAACTGCAAGATAATTTTGCCTAGTGTGGTATTCTGAATTACTGCCAACTTGGAATCCATCCTTTGCACAAAACAGATAGCCATTTTCGATATCATGGACAACGTCCTCAGGACCACCTAAGCCAAAATACTTCTGTTATGTTTGTCTGCTCAGTAAAGTCTGATATTGTGAACCATTCAGTCCTGTTTCAAGAGGCACCCAGGGAGCAGAGGTGCAATAGTTTACTTGTTTTGGGGGTCAACATTCATCCGCTGTCCACCTGCACTCACTACCACACTAATGTAGCAGATGACAATGATGTCCAATTCACAATAACGGTGGATGTATCTCAGTATCACGATAAAAATCGATGGCTTTGTCTCGGCGACAGAGATATGTGCGAACTAAAGTTTATTACAAATTAGGATAGCTAGGGCAAATCTTCTCCCTTTAAGTGTATATAACAACTGATTAATAAGTATAATAATTGATCAATTAATCCATCTGGTTAATTGTGGAATTCCTTTTCCTCTGCTATTACAACATTTCTGTCAGGTCCAACAATGAAATGTAACCCCAAAAGTGTGGAGTTTGATCGAAATGCAAAGCATACCAAGCTTTCTCCAGCAAAAAGTTGCATTCTTGTACACATAATTTAATCACTGATATGCAAGGGTCACAATATTGGAGCTTCAAAATGCATCTTCTCTATCGAATATCAATTTCCTTAAAAACACCCCGGTTCAATATATTTGCAAAAGATTAATATACTAAAAGTCACAAACTATAAGATGATATATTTTTGAAGAAACGAACCTGGTTTATAAAATTAGGGCCAACTGTACGTCAAGCAAAGGTCTCTAAATTAGAAAAATAAGCTGACTGATCAAGAGGGGGCAAACAATTACAGTTTTATTAAGAAGAGCTTATCTCCTAGCCAAAATATTCCTGTCAGTAGACAACATGTTCAAATGATGACAGTTTTAGAAATACACCTACTATTTTTTAGGTCTTGCGTGGAGCATTGCAGCGCAACGCACTCCTCGGTCTGCGAGAACTCTTGTAATGGCGGACATTTCAGAAGGGTGCTTTAAGCTCCGCCCCTCATGTCCATTGGTTGGCGTCACCGTTTATCCTAAACGGTGGCCTGCCATTGGAAATGAGGGGTTTTGTTAGACACCCTTTGGCCTCCGATCCGGACTCGGTGGCCTGCTTTGCTGCTGTCGCAAAGCACTTTCTTATCTTTATGGGGCCATGTGTTTCTCATGGCCCCATAAAGACAAGAGCTCGAAGCTTGTTTTTATTAGTCCCGGCCTCTGAGTCCCCCGGTCACCGCATTCATGTGACCAGTGCCTCCCAGCAACACGCAGACATCTCCCGTCCAGGCTCCACTCGCAGCTAGTAATAATTGTTCTTATATCCTTGGTGCACACAAAACCTCGCTGATTGTTCTTTTGAATTTGTTAATGAACCTGTATACGCAGTCATAGCAGTGCTTGTTTTGAGAGGCGGGAATGCAAGGGAATTCGCTTCTCTTGGTGAGTGAGGCGCTTAGAAAGAGGTGGGTGTTTCAACACGCATCTTATCAAGCATCCGACCCCGAGGGCTGCACAAGGTGCTTTATTTTGGGCAGGTCGGTGTGGTATTATCACTCCCTCTTCTTTTCTCGGACGAATCGGGCATTTTGTTCTTAGGAAAGGTAATGGGGTCTCACATCTCCTTGAGGCCTTGCATTTTGCATTTGATACTCGATTCCTGCTCTTGGGACTGTGGAGTTTTTCACCTTTACGTTCTTAGGCTTGCAGGAACGGAGAGTTTGAGAGACTGGTATGAGATCCCACTTTTCCTAAAAATATCGATCCCCAAGGAGGTCAGTGTTATTTCCTATGGACAGTAGGATGTCAAGCCCCTCCTCCTCCTGTTTTCTACCAAAAAGATCACTGCACCAAGAAACCATTGGGACGTGACAGTTCTTTCTCTCCTTCGAGGGATGGTACAAAAGCTTATCACAATATGGGAAACTACGTTGTCTGTTATTACCCTGGTGTACATTACCCACTTCTATTTAATTATATAGCGGCACAGGAAATACACTCAAACTACAAACTACGTTACTATACAACAGTGAAATAGCGCCCAAATATATTAACTGTAATGCTCTGATACTCATGTAAAGTGCTCTGATACCACCGGGTCTAGCCAGCGCTGTATAAAAATAAAATAAATAAATATTATTAGTAATTCACGATGTAGCTCCACATGGATGCAGCGCAACACAGCGAAAAACGAGCCAACCAGAGCAATGTTTTTTTTTGGTTTTTTTTAATCTGTGGACCCTCTCCCCAGCCACCCAATGTATTTTCTTTAATGTTACATATTTATCCCTTGTTGTTTGTTTTTTTGAGGCTGCAAAATTTGGCAAAAAGACGACCAAAGTTGGGGGTTAAATGTAGACTTGCTTTCTATGTGTTAAGCTGGAGTGGTAAGTGACTCGCCATCATGAGCGCTGCCACGTCGTGCTGTTCTTAGCATAATGGGTGCCACTCACTCTCCTGGGATTTTTTATAACCAACGAAGCATGTCTTAACCGAAACTCCTCCTTGCGTGTACCGCGGCTGCTGTGACCTTCCTCATCTATGGTGTTCAGCATAAAGTTGCCGGTGTGTGTTAGCACAGGTCATTTAACCAGTGAGGTCAAGTAGTTTATTTGCATAGTTAATTAAAACCGTTGCAATACAAAAAATATATTCAATTAAAAAACTATCACGTACATATATAAAACTCAATCTTTCATGTTTCTTATATCTAAAAACCATGCTAAAAAAGCCTGCAAATTTTGAGCAGATGTTGCAGCATAAGTAATTTGTCAGTTTTATCAGCTTGAATTATATGTTTGAAGTGTCTTCAGACCCTTTGCACATTTACATATTTTTTTCTGGCTAGGTTCCTATTATATGCATTTCTGGCATTTTGCTACCGCACAGTCTCAGATACTTCACTGTTCTGCAGTTCAATTGTGGATCGCTAGGTGCAAAACATGCCAACAGAGCTTGCCTCCTGGTACGAATCCCTCGTTGATTGAAAAGTTGTTTCAGCAATTTCTTTCGTTCTTTTATGAGTTCTTTACAAGAGCATAGTAAATGCAGCATGTCTTCCCGAGCCGATCCACATAAGCGGCACACGGAGCCTGCTTTGTTGCGAAACCACAGAGGGAGATGCTGAACACAGGGGAGAAGACCAAATATATATTTTATAAAACCAATTTTTATATTTTGTCATATCCCAGGTTGAATTAGGCTTCGTGTATGTATTCAGGGTCATCCATCCGAGGGCTCTCTTTGAAAGTGCGTCCTTGTGCTCCAGCCATGAGAGGAGTTTCACTGTCTTCCACACTAACTTTTAACCAGTGGAAAATGATTGATTGTTCTGGTCCTGCTGCACTTTGGATTTTTACAGTCATTAATACTGAGAATGCGCCCCTCATGACACTTCAACCCCTCCCCCCCCCCCCGGCCTGTGTTGTATGTACCAGGAGTGATTAATGTGCCAAGTGATTTTCCAACGCTGTCATTGCATCACATCTCCAGCGCCCCATGCATACTGGTCAAACATTATGCTGCAGTCTATCACACTTGGAAATGGGTTCATGCGCTTGTCGGCCATAATGCTTCTCATTGTATTTGTTGACTTTATTTAACTATAACAGTGCATGGTGCTTTCTTGCCAGTGGGTTGCAGCTGGTCATTTAACGTGCTTAGCGTTTATAAGTACTGCTATTAAGAACAATGGTCCTTAGCTTTTTTAGATAAAACACAACAATAATGAAATATAGGCCATAATCGGGAACTATATTTTGTCACTGTCCAGCCGGACAGGACCTTTATTTTCAACAATGTAAGTCTTGTGGTTCAAAAGATAACAAGGCACAATCCTGTACCAAGAACGAAAGGAACACAAAAAGCAAAAGAAGAATTCCAAAGTGTTGGAAACAGGCAAAAGAAAGAGCAAATGTTGGCCACTTTTCAATCAGTTTTACATTCAAGGTATGCCAAACAACTGCCAAAACACAACATGATTCAACGCAATGGTTAGGTTGTGAAGGCAATCTACAAAGTCGACGTTTCGATCCCTAGTGCTCAATTAATTGGGACCATCATCAGGACTGACAGATTTACAGTATTTGCCTGTCAGAATAAAATATTTACAATTTGAATGACCGCCTGTAGAAAATAAAAAGGAGGAAAGAAGGCGAGAAAAAAGTTTTAGACCATAAACAATTTCTGACATTAAAAGAGTGTTCATTAGACCTGAAGGTTAGATCACCTGAGTTAACATATGCTTGTACTCGGATTCGACTTATTCGTGTTTAAATATGTGGTACATTCGTGAGGGGTTTTGGTTTACCGACGTGGTAGTGACTTGTGAATACTTTAATATACTTTCATAAACCATTGCCTGATTGTGCAGGTTTACGCAGACGCGAGCAGTTGTTTCGAAAAATATCCGTGTTTTACACATGCAGTGGGCATCCGATAAGGGTGCAATTTTTGGGTTCGGTAGGGCGAGTAGCTGGGAGGGAATGAGCTTACCCTGAGTCGGAGGTCGAGAGCGACCCTGTGCCAGGGGGTGGAGGTGGATATGGGTCGTCCGCCTGAAAATTAAAAAGGGGGGGAAAAATAAATTACCGCTTAAGGCGGGGCTGTCGTGTCATGCCTGGGCTCAGAGACGGGAATTACCTTGAAGGGTTCGTGAGTGATCAAGTCTGGTCCGTGCTCCGCACCGGGTAGCTTGGGACTGCTTTGAAATTGTATTGTTCCCTGTAAGGAAATGAATCGGGGTCAAGGGATTGTCATACTAAAAATTTCAGGAGATCTCGCACTGTGGGTCCGTGCTGTTCTTACCTGAAGGCGTGGTGTCCTCACTGTGCCTCGATCGGCATAGTAGTGGCGGGTGGAAGGCAATGTCCAGTGAACCGCTAGCTTCTCAGTGGGAGCCATTGCACTAAAGTAGGCGTGCAGGGCGTCAGGCGGGGAGACGGCACGAATGGGCGCCATCTTGGGATGGGAGCGGATGGCTGGAGCTGCGCGCTATGTTGGGTGGGTCAGTGCGCGGCAAAGCAATTAGGCAACCCCTTTGCTAAGAGGATGGGCAGAGAGAAGAGTGGGTGCCATCATGAATTGGGATCGCGTGAGCTGCGTTGGGCGCCGTATTGAGGAGTCAGTGCATGAAGTGACATTTGTGCAATTGATAGCATTTACATTGGTGACCATGTGCATCAATTATTGTGCGAGTGCCGATATTTTGGGTGACTTTTTTTAAAAAACAATTTTCCATTGTATTCGACCAGTCAATTATATATTAAAGGAATTCATTATCCATGTGGTTCCGCTTGTTCCAAATTATGAAAAAAGGGGAAAGTTATTTATAAAGTAATTCAGAGGAGACTAGTCCAATCTTCTAGCCGATTTAGGCCGTTACGAATGGTATCAAATTGAATCATTGTTCTTAATTCTTCCTTATTCAGCAGTTGGCCCAGATTGCCACCTCTTGGAGGAAGTTTCACGACTTTAAGGATGGACCATTTGATGTCATTTTCAGTGTGTCCCGCCGCAATGTAGTGGTCCACCAGGGGGGCATTTGCAGTCCTGCATCTAATGCGGCTCCTGTGTTGGCAGATTCTGGTCTTTACTTTCTGCGTCGTTTGTCCCACGTAGAGTTTGGGACAAGGGCATTCAATAACATAAATCACATTCAATGTATTACAGTTTGAAAAAGATCTTCTCTCAAACGTGATGTGCTGGTGAGTGAATTTTGTGCCCTCCACCGTGAAGTCGCAAACATTACATCTGCCGCACTTAGCATGGCCTATAATGGGTGGCAAACCCCAGGCTGTTTCAAGTGTATTCCCTTGTGTAGTGCCTGGAAGGGCTGCCCTCACTAAATGGTCTTTCAGATTTTTATTTTTCCGAAATGCGAAAAGGGGTTTGTCGATTTTGATGCTTCCCACATTTATAGTCGGCCAGTGCTTCAAGATCGATTTTCTGATTTTATTCGATATTGGAGAGAAGGTGGTCACGCACGCTACTCTCTCTTTTTGGGTCTTTTCCTTAGGGGATAACAAGACTTCCCGCGGGCAGTACCATGCGCGTTTGGAAGCTTGTTTCACTACTCTCTTCGGGTAGCCTCTTTCCTTGAGTTTAATGGACAATACTTCTGCCTCTCTGAAGTAATCACTTTTATCAGAGCAGTTGCGTCTGATCCTTAGAAACTGCGAATATGGTAGTGAATCTCTGAGGGCCCTAGGATGATTGCTCTTATAGTTCAGAAGCGTATTGCGCTCTGTCGGTTTTCGGAATAGCTTTGTGAGAAGCTCACCATCTGCGTGGTAAATGGTGAGGTCTAAGAATGCTATTGATGATTTGTCATGGGTAAGGGAAAAGGTCAGGCCAAGGCAGTTGTTATTGAGCCAGTGGAGAAGCTGTAGCAATGTTTCAGAAGTCTGAGTCCAGATCAAAAAAATGTCGTCTATATAGCGACGCCACAGTTTGATGCCAGGATGAAAAGGGTTGCCTGGCATCAGGATTGAGCCCGTTTCTAACTGGTCCATAAATAGTATGGCCAGATTGGGGGCAAAAATAGCCCCCATAGAGGTCCCCTTGATCTGCTGATAGTAGGTGTTATCAAAGCAGAAAAAATTCTTTGTCAAGCAGAGCTCGAGGAGTTGGAGAATGAATAGTGAGGGTACCCTATGTGGACGTGGCCGTGTGTCCAAGATTTTTTGAATGACTAGCAAGGCAGCTGTTTGGGGGATGTTAGTATATAACGATTCTACATCTAATGTGCAGAGTGTTTCATACTGGGGGTCAAAGTCCAAATGCTCAACCAGATTAATCATAGACATACTGTCTCTGATGTAGCAAGTTGTTGAAGGGACAAAATCCTTGATAAAAAAGTCAACATAGGCTCCTAATGGTTCCAGAACGGAACCACATGCGGATACAATTGGGCGTCCTGGCGGGTTGGTGAGGTTTTTATGTATCTTAGGCAATGTATATATTACCGGGACACGTGGGGATTTGGTGTTGAGGAAATTATATTCTTTCTTACTTAAATATCCCTCTGTACAAGCTTGGGACGTTAGTTCCTTGATGGTCTCCTGTATTCGACTGGTAGGATTGCCAGGGAGCCTTTGGTAGTGTTCGGTATTATTTAATTGTCGCAAGATTTCTTCCTTATAGGCCTCAATTTCTTGGATGACAATCCCCCCTCCCTTATCAGCGCTTTTGATGATTATGTTATTGTTGCTTTTTAGGGTATTGATAGCATTTTTTTCTGGGAGTGATATATTATAAGGGATGAATAGTTTCTGATTTTGAATCAGAGCCAGGTCATTAAGAACTAGTTTTTCAAACGTCACAATTTCTGCAGGCACCATAGTAGATGTGGGCGAAAAAGTGGAAGGAGGTCTAAAAGGTGTGTATGAATCTTGCAAGGGGCTTAGGTGTAGTTGAAAAAAGGCTTTCAGACGTATTGTTCTAAAAAATCTCAACAATTCCGTCTGCAGCTCCATGAAATCGGGACGGGTGGTGGGCACAAAGGAGAGACCTTTTTTAAGGAGTTCCAGTTCAGTATTACATAGAACATGTTTAGAAAGATTAAATATGGGAATAACCTCAGTGGAGGGAGCGGTTACCATTGGTAGAAATTGTTCCTGGTTTTCCGTTCTCCAGGGGGGTTGTGCCATCTTTTCTTTGCTCTTCCTCGCTGTGGGGTGTTTGGCTGGCCTCTGGCTAAAAAATTAGGCTGTCCCCCACCACGCCTGTTTCCAGTGCTAGGCCCTTCACCTGCGTCTGAGCTTTCTGACGACTCAGCAGATGTATCCGAAAAACCAACAAGGTTTTGCCGACGGTTATAGCGTCCCCAGGGTTTATCTCCACGGGGGTTGGAGTAGGCTTTATTGGTATAAAAATCTTTTTGGAGATAAGGGAAGGTGTTTTCTGTATTATAGGCTTTGATGTCTTTCTTCACTTTGTTTGCCTTTTTGTTTTGTTCTATCCTATGAAAATCAGCTATAGTCTTTTCTAGCTGCTCAAGGAGTCTGGTTACATCAATTGGAGGGTTTGCCTCCGCCAGTTGTTTCTCCAGATCGGCAATCTCCGCCTCAAGGGAGATCAGTGTCTCTGTCGCTATATCAATCCCTAAACATAACCAATGCCTGGAGCATGTTGTCCCAATATAGCTGAAGTTGTTTATGTATTTGGGATTGTCTGTAAAGATACCAGGGATATTGCGGATTTGGAGGCCTAGGGGAATTACGTTTGCTTTTAAATAATCAGTTAACATTAAAATCATCAACTGAAGTCGAACTTGCTTTTTACGGAGTTTCTCTAATTGGTCTGGTATTGAACTGGTGACTGTAGTAGGAGCATCAGGGTTATCAGAGAGAAGGGAAGGTCTCTGACAGATTCGCTTAATGTAGTCATCCGTGTACAGTGGTGCGTGATCGGACATATCAGGTTTAGAATAAAAAGGAGTGATTTGTACTAGGGTGGCCTACCCTCGGCTGAGGGTCGGTGGTTTTTCCAGAAAAACCTTGCAATCCAGTGATTGCGCTATGATACTTTTTCGTAACAAGGTAACCCAAACAGTTAGCTGCGGACCGTGGGTAAATACTGCTATTAAGAACAATGGTCCTTAGCTTTTTTAGATAAAACACAACAATAATGAAATATAGGCCATAATCGGGAACTATATTTTGTCA
The DNA here is from genome assembly GCF_964261635.1 of Lissotriton helveticus. Classification (NCBI taxonomy): domain Eukaryota; kingdom Metazoa; phylum Chordata; class Amphibia; order Caudata; family Salamandridae; genus Lissotriton; species Lissotriton helveticus. The sequence goes on from NC_136072.1 coordinate 1,044,535,937, forward strand.
CTGTCCAGCCGGACAGGACCTTTATTTTCAACAATGTAAGTCTTGTGGTTCAAAAGATAACAAGGCACAATCCTGTACCAAGAACGAAAGGAACACAAAAAGCAAAAGAAGAATTCCAAAGTGTTGGAAACAAGCAAAAGAAAGAGCAAATGTTGGCCACTTTTCAATCAGTTTTACATTCAAGGTATGCCAAACAACTGCCAAAACACAACATGATTCAACGCAATGGTTAGGTTGTGAAGGCAATCTACAAAGTCGACGTTTCGATCCCTAGTGCTCAATTAATTGGGACTCAATACCTCAATAACCAACTACTTGACATCACTGAGTCAGGTTTCAGACCCAACCACAGCACAAAAACTGTCTTCATCCGCGCAATGGATGACAACGACATGACTCTGGCAAAGGCAATCCAGCAGTCCTCATCCTCCTGGACCTCTCCGCAGCATTTGACACAGACTTCTACACAATCCTCAACCAATACACAAAGACAACATCGGAAACCAAGGACACAAACTCAGATGGATCTGCTCCTCCCTGGCTGGAAGGACCCAGTTAGTCAGTGTGGCACCATACACCTCAGACACCTGTGACCTCATCTGCAGAGTGCCGCAAGGATCCTGCCTGCACCCGACCCTCTTTAACGCATATATGACCCCTCTAGCCAGTATCAAAACATCAACATTCTCTCTTACATCGACAACACGCACCTCATTCTCTCCCTCACAGACATGACGATTAGTACCAAGAACAAGTTCACTGCCTGCATGAATCGGCCACTGGACGAAGACCTGCTGTCGAAAGCTTAAAACGGACAGGACCAAAATTGTGATCTTTGGGAGGAGCGCATCACCATGGGACTCCACCTGGAAACCTTCAGAGTTAGCAACATCACCCACCCCTACCATCCATGCCAAGAACCTCTGGATCATTATCGCTAGCAAACTCAACATGTCTGTCCAAGTCAATGCCATTAGTGCATCATGCTTCCATACTCTGATGACCACCTTCCTTGAATCTGCAGACACCCCATGTGTGCTCCCCAGCCTTGGAGAGACGCGTCTGTGACTATAGACTGTGTCGGGAGAGGTTGGTGAAAAGACACTCCCACCAGAAGGTTGTGAGGGTGAGTCCACCATTTGATGGAAGTCTTCGTCACCTGGGAAAGATAGATCCTGTCTTCCCAGAGCCCCGTCGACTGATCCCATTGATCCTCCAGAGCCTGCTGCAAAAGTCGCATCCTCAGCCTGGCGTGAGGAATCAGGAAGATGCAGGACGCCATGGAACCCAGCAGAGACGCTACTTGACGCGCTGTTGGATTCTGGGACTGCAGTAGAACTCTGCACTTTTGCTGCATAGAAAATAGTCTCTCCTCCGAAGGATACGCTTTTCCCAATTTTGTATCCAGAACGGAGCCCAGGTAGTGAATGGATTGGGTCGGTAGTTGTACTGACTTCTCCATGTTGACGTGGAGGCCGAGCCTGTGCAATTGTAGCAGGCAAAGGTGAAAGTCGTTCTCTACCTGATGAGGAGATGGGCCTTTTAGGAGCCAGTTGTCCAGGTAGGGATAGACGAAAAGTCCTCTTTTGTGCAGGCAGGCTGCCACCACTGCCATGCATTTGGTGAAGACTCTCGGCGCTGACTTTAGCCCGAAAGGCATGACCCTGTACTGGTAGTGTTTGCTGCCCACCAGAAACCTTAAGAACTTCCGATGTCGCATGGCAAATGGAAGGTGGAAGTAGGCATCTTGCAAGTCCATCGAACACATCCAATCTCCCACTTGCAGATGTAGACATATTTGGTGAAGAGCAAGCATGCGGAACTTCTCCTTGACTACGTTCTTGTTCAGAACACGAAGATCCAGGATAGGCCAGAACTTGTTTTCCTGATCCTTTTTGGGGACAAGAAAGTATCTGGAGTAGACTCCTTTTCCCCTTTGTGAGGGAGGCACCTCTTCTATAGCTCGTTTTAGGAGAAGAGCCTTCACCTCTTTTCGGAGCAGATCGAGTTGGTGCGGACGAGATTTCTTTGGGGGAATGTCCTGTTGAGGCGCACGGAATCGAAGAGCATATCCATTGCGCAGTGTATTCAGCACCCACCGATCGTTCGTGATGCTGCCCCACTCTGCCAGATGTTTTGAAATACTTCCTACCACTGGAGTGGACAACGGTGCTAGAGGAAGCCAGTGCTCATTGTTTTCCTCCTCTCGTCGAGGTAGAGGACTGCTGGTGACCTCCTCTACCTCGGTTGGCTTTACCACCCCGAAACTGGGTTTTGCCCTGGGTCTTATTTTGGGACGACTGAGGGTTTTGAACCCTCTGTTGAGCCCCTCTGCCTCTGTTGGACTTGAAAGGGCATTTAAACTCCTTCTTTTTCTCTAAGCCGACTGCCTTGACGGTGTCGAGCTCGGCTTTTATCCGACTCATCTCGTCGTCCGTGTGCTGGCCGAAGAGAGATGTTCCAGTAAACGGGAGGTTCAGAATGCGCTGCTGCGCATCAGGCTTGAGGCCTGTCAGGCGCAGCCAAGATGAACGTCTCATACTCCATGGGCATATGAATGTCCCGCCAGTATTGCTCCGTCTGCAGCAGTGCTAATTATCTGGTTAGCCACCAGACTTCCTTCCGTCAGGGTCTCCTCGAAGTCTTGTTGGTCCTCCTTTGGCAATTTTGACTTAAAACGCTCCATTGAGTCCCACAAGGCTCTATCGTACCTGCCTAAAAGCGCAGCCGCGCTAGAAACCTTCAGCGTCGAAGCGGCAGAACTGCAGACCTTGCGGCCCCACGAGTCTTGCAACTTGCTGTCCTTATCAGGAGGAGTTGAGGAGGAGGGAGAGACTGAGTGGGTCTTTCGTGCCGCCGCCACGACTACTGAGTCGGTGGGCGGGTCCGCTTTCACAAAGACCGGTTCCGAGGGTGCGGCCTTATACTTCTTTTGGATGCGAGCCAGCACCGCTTTCGCAGATGCTGGAGCCAGGAACACATCATTGACAGGATCCATGATCCCTGGGACCAACGGTAGCACTGGACGAGACCCCGACTTTTGGTGAAGAGTCTCAAAGATCACTGTCGTGGAGACCTGTGGCACAGACAGCTCGATGTTTAATTTCAGTGCCCCCCTCTGTAAGACATCATGATAGGTGTTGATATCGTCCACCGGGGAAACCCTAGAGACAGGGCTATCAGCCAAAGTGGGAGAGTAATCCCGTATGGAAGAGCGGGTAGAGGAGGTAGGAGAAGTAGCTGGTGTTCGAGCCCTCCTTTCGTGAGATCTTCTGGCGGGTACCTCCCGTCTAGGGGAACGATCGCGCCTCCTCTCGTGAGACCTCCCTGTGGGTTCTTCTTGTGCAGGGGAACGAGATGCAGCTCGCCTCACAGGAGATCTTTCTCTGCGCCTGGGAGGGTTGCGACTGTCTACTTCCTCGACCAGTCTTTGCAGAGGAGATCTGTGTACTGGGCTGACATATTCCTGCAGCCTTCTTGTCGCACCTGAGTCTCGCCAATTGTGCAGAGGCATATTCCATCTGGGAGACAACTGCACACCATCAGTGTGAGGTCTGCGGGCAGGACTTCTAGATCTGCGGGCAGGACTTCTAGATCTTGATCTGGAAGAACCAGAAGAGTGACGGGAGGCTGATTCAGTCACTAGGATCACTGAACCATCCCTGGATCTTCGTTCATGGTGTCTCGAAGTCGATCTGGACCGTTCATGGCGCCTCAACGTCGAATGCTCTGAAGGCGCATGCCTTGACTACGAGCGATGATGACCTCTCGACGTCGACCGGTGTTGTCCCACGGTCGACGGAGTCCTTTCCTTCGACGCCAACCGTCTCTGTGGCGCCGGTGGATCAGGTGATCTCGATGTCGTATGCCTCGACGGCGAACGGCGTGAGGAATGGTCTCTCGACATCGAGCGGCGTTGTGTGGCCGACGAACGGAGACTTCGAATGTCTACGTGATGTTGGCGGAGGGGTATTGGTCGCCCTCGACGCCGAACGTCGACGAAGATCTCCTCCTCGACGCCGATTGACGCCTGGTTGTCGACGGCGGAGGACTTGGGGCTCTCGACGTCGGTCGCTTAGCCTGTGACGACGGAGGTGAGCCAGCTCTCGACGCCGAACGTCGTGACGACGACCAAGGCGGAGGCTCCTTACCCCTCAATGCCGAACATTGCCCTGTTGACGTCGGCGGAGTCACACTTCTGGACGCCGGTCGTCGCCTGGTTGATGACGGTGGAGGGGTCTTATCCCTCGACGCCGATCGTCGCCGAGTTGACGATGGCGGAGGGTCTTGACATCTCGACGACGACATACCTGATCTTCTTGACGGCGAGCCTGCCGTCGACGGTGATAAACGTAGTTTTTTCGAAGAATGACCCACCGGTTGCTCCTTTCTCAGCGCCGAACCCGATGCTGAAGCTGCAGGACGAGAAGACTTGCCCTTTGAAGGTTCTCTGGACCTCTTGGAGCTCTTCTTGGATGTGGACCTCCCTCTAGAAGACCTATGGGCTAGGCCATAGACTCGAATTCTCTCCCTGTCTTTCAAAGTTCTTGATGACAGGGACTCACAGTGAGGGCAGGTCCTAGGGTCATGTTCTTCAGGTAGGCAAAGGATGCATACCTCATGGCTGTCTGTCTTTGCCTTCTTCTTGCCACAAGAAGGGCATTTGTCAAAAAGGGAAGGCATATCAAGATGAAAATGCCAACCAACTAGAGAAAACCTACTTGACTAGATGAAAAACGTCGAAGTAAGGTTAAAAAAGTAGAAAACGGAGAGAATTTTCTGTCAGAAACAGAAAAAGAGTGGAGCTGTGTAACCAGGATCCTTCCTGAAGGAGCCGGAAAGAACAACGGACCCAACTGTCACCCCTGAGGCATGATGGGATACTGGGGGTCATCAGTGCCTTAAAGGCACGGTGTCAGTTTTTTGTAGCATGCAGCTACAGGTTAGCTTTTCAGTCTTTTTAGACTGTGTGTTTGCAATGCAGCCTGGGAGCTTTCTATGCTTTCAGGATATAATAAGAATTTCTACTGCTTTTTCAGCATTAAAACAGTTTCAAAACAATCTTTGATGTTGTTTTTCATGTTTCTAATGCATTTGTTTCATGTATGGTGGAAATTCTTTACAGCATAATCCAGCTCTATTGTGTTTTTGGCTGCAATTGCTTGTTTATATATGTATATATATATATATACACATGTATATATATATATATATATATATATATATATATATATATATATATATATATATGAGTATATATATGTGGGGCACATATAATATAGTGTTTCCGGGGTCCCGCGCATGGGCGGGAATATTCTAATGCTTATGACTATTGATGAGGATCCCCTGGAAGAGAACTACAACATATATCTTTCTTCTTCTTTGTATATGATTTTATTGTTATCACTCTGCTACTCTCTGTAAATTTGTAAAGTGCTCGGATATAAGCAAGGGTCACGGTTGCGCTATAAAAAAACGTTCAAAATAAAAAATAAATACATTCCTGAATTCACCCCCCTTTATTTCTTTACCGATACATCCTTATCACTCATGTCAGTTTAATATAGGAATCATTTTTTAATGTATATGCTAATTAAGGACAAAAAGGGAAAAGGTTTTTAAACCCACACCCAAACATGTGTACAAGCTATAAGTTCATCTTGAAGTAAAAGGACTTTGTGAGAGGGCGGGACACTGATGATCTTACCTGGGACACTACCAGAAAATACAGGATAAAATGGAGTTCACAGAAGTAGACAAGGGAGAATATTGGAGGGAAGTATTCAGTATGATGTACCTTGAAATATAATGGCTGCGATTTACACCTCGGTGTCTGCTGGGCAATGGAAAATAGATAATCTTGTGGTACAGTAATTTAAGACTGATACATTTGAGCAGTGGTTGGCTGTTTCTGTACGTGTGGAGGATAAAGTGGGGAGGGTTTACATTTTCTGAAGGACAGATAACATGAGTCGTAGACCAAACCCACGGTCACAAAAGCTAACAACACAACAGGTTTAATGAGAACTAATTGAGGAAGATCACAACCTCAGAGAAAACTCCACTGGCAGAGATCAGAGGGCAGCTGCAATGCAAAAGGAGGTATCAGTTGCAAGTCAGGACTTATGTCGATCTTGACCCTGAAATGCAAATGCGAAAGCAACACAAACAAACAAGATACGCCTTGCTTGGGTTTTACATTGAGTTTTACATTGTGTACAGTGACAGAACAAATGTCTTTGATCAATTAGAAGCACTGCTATCCTTTCTGTGCAGACCCTGTAAAGATACGTTTAATCTCCAGCTTCACCCTTTTGAAGGTGAGCATCATATCACACAACTATAAAATTTCTCCATAAGGAAATATGCTTTTTAAGAAACAATATATCTACTTCTTTAGATGTGTATTACTGGAAGGTGCAATTATGAAATAAAAAATTAATAGCATTGATATTTTTAAAAAGTTGATTCTTACGGCCATGTAATTGGTAAGTCTGTTCACAGAGACTACAGTCTACAACAGAGTTCCACTTTTCACGACCAAAATCATACAGTAACTTTACTTCTTTCTACTTGACGGAAATGGCAAAGTGGTTTGTATTTTGATGGATAATGCCACAGCTGCACATGTGATAAAGAAAGAAGAGACAAATCCACTTGCCCCATTAAGGCCTTTTGCCAGTGGATGAACTTTCCTGCACTCCGTTTGCAGTTTCGAAGAAACTACTGACTAAAGAGAACTAGTCTCCAAGCAAGGTCTCATAAAATGGATTGTGCTGTTGTCGAGTTGCACCTAAACGTGAATTCCAGAGCTCAATCCTCAAGAGTATAGACTTGGTGACTTTTCTTTTGATCATACTTCTAATCAGCTGAGTGGAAATATACTTCTCAAGGGCACTCTTACTTGAAAACAGTTTACTTAGAAAACAATCAGATGGAGCAGCTTTCTTTCCAAAATAAGTTTATTTGACACATTTTCTAAGGCTTGCTATATTCCCTCTGTTTGTAAATTGATATATTTTGGGTGCATGGCTGTGAATAAAATCCCTTGGTAGGCAACAATGTGCCTCTTTGTAACTATGGCTCTTCAGCACAGGCATGGCATACGTACTGATGAGTTCCACCAATCTTGGCTCCTTCTTCTAACAAGAAGGACACTGAGATGAATGATCATTAGTGTATAATATTGAAAAGAACTAAGGAGGTCAAAGAGAGCATCTATGGTATGTTGCCCTGCGAAGGGGAACTGAATGAGCCCTAATTGTCATACAGGATTACCTTAAGACACAGTGGGCCAAAATGAGGTTGTTGCACGATTAATTTTGGAACTCTCAGATGCATTTGACACACAGTTATTACAAATTACTCCTAAGACTCAAAGAAGATGGTATTAAAGGCATTACTCTCACTTGGGTCTCATCCTACCTACACAATATAACAAATGTTATATTCTTCCCAATCAAAACACTACAATAAAAAACTGGAGATCCTCAAGGTTCTATGATCTCAGCTCTAGTTTTCAACATTTACATGAAATTCTTACCAGAACTAAACAACTGCTTTGACTTCACTTGCTATATCTACACCAATGATACTCAGTTACTTCTTAAATTGAAAAGCCACTAGGACACTGGAAACTCAAAAATGTTTGGTTGCCTCAGCCATTGACACACGGAGGACATGGAGAGACCTCAAATTAAACAACTCCAAAACTGAGATACTTATCTGATGATCTTCAAAACTCTTGGTCAAACGAACTAAGACCACAACCAATAATAGGCAAGGAGGTACAAAATCTTGGAATTATCATGGACCACGAACTGTCCATGAATGCCCTAGTGTATAAGTTACCCAGATCAGCATTTCTTATCATGAAAATATTGTTATGCATCTTAGTGCATCTACACTTCCCTCATAAGGTTCATGCAACAATATCTTATCTCGTATAAACTAGACTGTGTTATGACCCTTTAAGATGGTTCACCTATATCAACCATGAGAAGATTACAGAGAATTTAGAACAGTGTTGGCAGATTACTCCTATATGCAAAGGAACAAGCCCCTATCTCCCATGCCTTGAAGGCCTTCCACTGGTTACCAAGCACAAGAAGATCCATTTTCAGGATACTTTGAATTACTCACAAGACAATAAATTGTAACATCCCAGCATACCCCAGCAGGCCAATAGGGCAATCAGGCAGTGCCCGAGAGACTGCTCTGGCAAGCCAGTGTCTAGGATGGGTTTTTTGTTGTTTATGGTCTGTTTGACTGGATATCCCTGTCATTAAATCAAATCTTCCGCATTCCCTACTTCACCCATTATCATTGGCACTAACCCTCTGCATGCTCTCCTGTTTCCTGTTCCATTTCTTGCTTTCTCCCACCTGTTGACCCCATACAAACCTTTCAGACTCCATGGAGTAGCCATGCGCTTTAGAAATCCTTCATTCATTCATGGAATCTCATGACTACATTTCAAACTTCTCTCAACCTACCTACTCATCCAACTAACTTGGGCAGATGTTACCACTTCCCACTAATGGCACATCTTTCTCTATTAATTCTCTTTTGGCTAACCAATTTCTTTCATAAAGTTTAGTTAAAAGGATGAAATTGTGAGACCACAATCCAAACCCAATTAACTTACACAGTCAAAAACAAATGTGCTAACCCACTACCAAACAACCTCTAATCTTCTGTTGCAGTGGAGCATATTACCACGAAGCACGTCAATGCCTCATCATTGATAGTATGTGGTATTTAAATGCAATTACAATATTCAATGGCTGCTGCACTGCACCAAAATTATCACAAGAGAAGTTTCTACAGGTTGTTGGAGACCCTTTTCACCTCATCAGAGGAGAGCGGGTGGTGGGAAGGATTTACAAGGATATCACTATATGCTAAAGAAGGCATCTTTTAGGTTATTACCTTTGCGGTGCTGGAAGGTGTGCAGAGTACCCCTAAGAAGCCAGACCACAATTGCCAGTGAAATACAATAGCAAATGAATGAGAAGCACATGATTTTTAGATACAACTGGTTAAGTTACATTCATACAAGCCTTGGAATGGACTAAACTTGTGACAAATGTGTCTGAATCACAGTAAATGTTGGCTTACTTTCAGGCTTCGCATCTGCTGCTGCATGACGCATGTCTCTTAGCTGATGCTGTGCTCTCTGCAACCGCTGCTCTGCATGAAACAGCTTGAATACAGAAAAGAATCTATTATAATACACAGGTCCTTTGTGCAAAAGTCACAAAGACACGCTACATTCACAGTACGCAGGTTGCTAGCCGGTAGCCAAGTTAAGCAACTGTAAAAAAAAAAAAAAACCTCTACATTAACACACACACAATAGTCAGTAAAAATAAACACAAATGGTGGGTTTGAGTTTGCTCAAAAAGGCACGAACGGTGAACAAGAAATGTAAGAGCCTTCAAGATCTGCTACTGGAATTTAGTTCAGTTCAAGTGGATTCTTTTGTGGGTGTTTCCATGCACAATCCAGATACATCAACATGGATCATAAAATGGAAAACACTCACAAAAAGAATAAAAAGTAAGACAATTAATAATATATTGTTTGTAATTTGCTAAGCACACTTGATAAAAGTGCCTTATTAGAGAACATACTTATCCGCAGGCTCGCAGCAATTATGCGATTCTGCAGCCAATGCTTTTTCCACATTGTTATGGATTTGCTGCATTTGCCCCATAATCCATCTTCTGCTGCATAATCTGCAGATTTTAACTAAAATATTGTTACTAGGTCAAAATGATCAAAAGTTACTAAAAGCAAGATGATGTATGTTCCCCTCCAGCGGAAAGCCCTTCATAAACATTTACTGGTCATCTTTTAGTGGTTAGTAAATTGAGTGAAATCTTTGCCCAGTGTTACCATGAGTAAAGGTGTCAAAATAATAAAGTAATACTATCACAAAATTTGCCGCATTACACCGTATAATTAGTTTTTTCTCGCTGCATAATTTAATCAATCCTGCTGCATAATTTGGTCCTCTTCTGCCGCACAAATCCAATGGCCATGCTAATCCGTCCCTAGAAGTTCTTCAGCATGGGTGGGTGCTCTTACTACACATACACCATTATATCAAAAATTTTGGAGCACTATTGGACAATATTAATTAAATTAGAATTCTCCCTTTGAACTCATTATTGGATAAAAAGCACGAATGGTGAACAAGAGATGTAAGAGCCTTCAAGATCTGCTACTGGAATTTAGTTCAGTTCAAACGGATTCTTTTGTGGGTGTTTCCATGCACAATCCAGATACATCAACATGGATCATAAAATGGAAAACACTCACAAAAAGAATAAAAAGTAAGACAATTAATAATATATTGTTTGTAATTTGCTAAGCACACTTGATAAAAGTGCCTTATTAGAGAACATACTTATCCGCAGGATCGCAGCAATTATGCGATTCTGCAGCCAATGCTTTTTCCACATTGTTATGGATTTGCTGTATTTGCCCCATAATCCATCTTCTGCTGCATAATCTGCAGATTTTAACTAAAATATTGTTACTAGGTCAAAATGATCAAAAGTTACTAAAAGCAAGATGATGTATGTTCCCCTCCAGCGGAAAGCCCTTCATAAACATTTACTGGTCATCTTTTAGTGGTTAGTAAATTGAGTGAAATCTTTGCCCAGTGTTACCATGAGTAAAGGTGTCAAAATAATAAAGTAATACTATCACAAAATTTGCCGCATTACACCATATAATTAGTTTTTTCTCGCTGCATAATTTAATCAATCCTGCTGCATAATTTGGTCCTCTTCTGCCGCACAAATCCAATGGCCATGCTAATCCGTCCCTAGAAGTTCTTCAGCATGGGTGGGTGCTCTTACTACACATACACCATTATATCAAGAATTTTGGAGCACTATTGGACAATATTAATTAAATTAGAATTCTCCCTTTGAACTCATTATTGGATAAAAAGCATTTAAAAAGGCACCCAAACACACATGGCCAAAATTGCTACTACTAAATTAGAGGGAACGAGAATAAACTAATGATCAAACAAATAGTGACTTAGTATTGAGCAGAAGCGACCTTAAAAGAAATCCCCACTTTTGGCAAGCTACCAGGACATTCTGGTCTAAGAACAGGTGTGAGAGGTGAGAGTAACATAAACAGAGAAATTGATAAGAGAGGGTGTAAGAGTAACACAGATGCAGAGGGTGTTAAAGGGAAGAAAGAAAGAGAGGAGCGGTAGAGAAAAACGAGAAATACCCAAAGATGAGTCATCCTCTGCATAGGAGGCACATATACCATGACAACCTTCTTTAATGCTCTAGCCTAGACCAGTGTAGGTGCTGCAGACTTTCAACCTTGTTCAGTATATTGACTTAGGATGGACGATCCTTTTAACAATCATTACTATGCAGAGAACGCAGAAGAGCTGCTCAACATCGAGAAAAGCCAGAAAGAAGGCCTTTCCTGTCTCCCAGGATGTCTGGAAGAGGACTGCTGAAGACTTCACACTAGAAGAGGTGCTATTGGAGGAGAAGATTAGCTTGTCTGGGATGTTCAGGTGAACCGCTTCTACAAAGTATCTGCCGTCGCAGCAATTGTAGCAGAGGCCACGCTTCATCCAGAAAAACATATTTAATCAGATCTAAAATTAAAAATATACTTTTAATATTTAAACCAGAATTTTTTATTTTATGGGACTGGTGCTTTCCTTGTAGCTGGAAAAGATGCAATGTTCATCTAAAAGCATCTATTTGGACCGGCCACAACAATATTAATTCACCTTCTTGAATCACGTCTGTTTAATGTCACTGATGTGGACAAGCTACCAGGGAAGATCAGGTGGAAACATCCATGTATCCAATAACACCAATTGGACCAAAGATTGGTGGCCCTCATGTCTGGGACCAATACCCACCCCTAGTCAGGAGGCCAAAAATCTAGGTGTCTGGATTGATAACAAACTCTCCTATGACAGTCACATCAAAAAAACGGTTGGGAAGTGCTTTGGTGTGATGAAGACGCTTAGCCGCACCTTGGATCTACTTCCATCGAGCTCCAGGCGTACTATGACGCAGGCTCTCATCACTTCCCGAATTGATTATGGGAATGTGCTACTGTTGGGCACTTCAGAAAAAAACATTCGAAAATTGCAAGTCCTGCAAAACTCAGCGGCACGCCTCGTACTAAGACTCCCGCGCAGAGCTCCATCTAAACCCTCCCTGGACATTCTGCATTGGCTGCCCATAAGAAAGAGGATAGTTTTCAAGGCACTTCTCTGGTGCCATAGGATCATTCATCATAGAGCCCCCTCCTATTTGTCTGACTTAGCTTCACTCTACGAACCTATCAGGTCCCTACGTTCTAAGGGAACTGGTCTGCTTAAAACAACGTGCCCAAAAAAAGCCAGACTTTGAGGCAGGTCCTTTCGCACCCTTGCAGCCAAGGAGTGGAACATCCTCCCTTTGAACATCAGACAGGAAAAAAGTGAAACATTCTTTAGGAAGCATCTAAAAACACACCTCTTCACTATCTAATTACTGTCTGACGCCACTCCACCGAAGCAACACTCTCTCCTTAGCGCGGGGACACGCCGGGAGGCGTCACCAGGCGCTCTATAAACTCCTATAATAATAATAATAATAATACCACTTTTCTGCGGTTGGGCGCATTCATCTCTGAGAAGTGAAATAGGTCAGTAAATTGGGTATCTGAGGGGCTAGGACAGAGGCTGCTGAGGGAGACATTAGATGGCGATTACAAACGTTATAGAACATATCATTCATTCATTCATTGGAATCCAGGAATTTACTTTGAGAAAAAGACACAGACCATGGGGAATTGTAGAGTGAGGGTCGGGAAGTCTTCAGGTTCAAGGAGGTGAGGTCAGAGCCCTATTTTAAGGAGCTGCGGTGAAATTTGTTGGCAAATTCGAGAGAAACCACTCTAGTGGAAGGTAGACAGATGGAAAATTATTAAGTTACTCTCAGTCCATAGGTATTATCCTTGTCACCAAGTGGTAGGCCAAAACATTGCTTAACCAGAATCAAGCATGCGCCATGCTGAGTGCACAACCTAGCTCCCTTTCATTGCGTTGTAGCACACTTTTGCCTTTTCTCTCATTAATAAGGAACATAATGGTGTTATGATTTTGACTTTAGGCACGATGGTGAAACAGGAGAGGGACTATGGGCTATGAGTAAGAGTCATCAAAAAGGAAAATTTGCTCTACTCCCTCCAACTGCTGTGAATCTCTCAGATTTACAAACTGTTATTGGGGGAAAAGAATAAAGCAAGGAACGCAAAGGCACCATTGGGCAGTCATTACGTTAAGCAAATCTATTTCTTAAGACCTCTTGGCCAAACAGCACAAGATCGCATGAAGAAGTATTAGGAGTCTTGTAGAGGACTCTAACAGGTATCGGCTGGGTAAATGCAACTGTAGTCATTCTGATAGAGTAAGAATGTGCACTGAGATTAAACAGAAGGTGTCACCTGCAAACAGACAAAATATCCATACTGGAGGCTATTTATATGGCATTGTTGTCTTTCTGGGCACATTGCTAGTGTAATCGCTGCCATATGAGATAAAGAGCAGGTCAGAGGACTATAGTTGCTTTATCTTTTCCGGAAATAAAAACAAAAAGTGTAAATGTAAATGTTTTTGTACTTGTATAGCGCGCAGCTACCCGGACCGGGTCGCCCGGCGCTTGTACTCATACCGCTAAGGAACCCTTCCTGGTGTTCCTTGTGAAGTGTCCACTCCTGGGCACCCCCATGGTGAAACCAGGCATCCTCGCGCTGTTGGGGCCGTTGTGGAGATTAAGCAAGCTATTGCTCAGAGTTGCAGCGTGGGACCCATGATTAGAATAGGCACTGAGGCGAGAATATCCGGTCAGAGGAATTTGAGCCAGAGACCCGCCGAGGCGGGAATCGAACCCTGGTCCCGGGCCAGAGCTCTGCATCAAGGTCTGCCGCTCTAACCATTGAGCCACACTTCTCCACAAAAGTGCAAGTGTGTGGGTGAGCAAAGATGACTAGAAGATAGGTGGTTGGGGGAAACAGTGGGCTGATGGTTCGGCAGGGTTAAATTAACGTCCTTCCCGAAGCTCTTGGGGGGGGTTCCAAGAGGCCCGATATCTTCTCACCTAACTCAAAAGACAGACATTGCTTAGCTAGAACAATCTCTTTATCTAGGACACTAGCAGCGTGTGTCAAAAAAGTGTCAAGAGTTGTGCCCCCATGAGGTCTTGATGTGGCTGCTTTGTCACCATATAGCTTGCGTTTGACTACTCCCACTATCAAATGTTCCAGGAGCAGCAAAGACAAAAGGGCCAGAGATCGGGGGTAAAGGGCACTTCTTTCGATAATTTTTGTCCCCTCAGAAGACCACCCGTGTACATGTTTAGTGCCTGATGGTTTAAAACATGGAGTGTCAGCTGAGGGGACCTTTTATGAAGTGGAATGAAGAAAAAATACAAGGATGACAAGGAGTGGCAAATTAATGGAATCCAACACCCAATTTTAGTTCAGTTGTTTCAAGTAACTCAAGTTCATAACACTGAGTAATGACCGGCGGACACCACCCAGCAACAATGGCAGCAATCAGCGACAGTCCTGGTCACAGAGACCGCAATAACAGCATCCACCTCCACCCAACTCCATCCACAACGAAGCCAGCTCTGGGACCGGGTAATTCAGGAGCACCGAGGACACCATCTATAAATACTTGATGGTCTCTCTGTCTCTATGCTCCAGGGTCTCCTTAGGGTTGTTTATCTCTAAATGGAACCACGGTTCAGGGGGGCTGGGGGGGAGGGGGGCACGGGGAGTAGCTTCTACCCAGCATGCAATGGGTGGGAGGAAACTCAAGACCTGCAGTTGTTCTTCTGCCGCTCTTACTTGAAGCAGTGCAAACGCTGGATGGTTCCCCTTTTACGTTCGCTAGGAGTGCGTCAGTATAGGGTCATGCAAGTCTAAGGAATATCCCTGGACTGACTTTTGGACAACAGTATATATGGTAATTTCACTTTGATCACACCTCATCCATACATGTACTTTTTGGAAACAGGCCAAGACCTAAAATGTAACGTTTACACTCTTTTATTAAAATATAATCTGATTATTCTGGGTTAAAATTTCAGAAAAAACAAGTATTCTGAAAGCATACAATGTAAAGACATCTCATACATTTAAATAAAATACATAAAAATCTGATAAGTGCGATGCATAAAAGAACACCCTAATATGGTAAGTACATTTCATAACAAATTCATTTCCAACAATAATAAAAAAACAACAAACATTTATGTATTTTATTTACGTTGTAAACGTTACATTTTAGTTCTTGGCCTGTTTCCAAAGAGTACATGTATGGATGAGGTGTGATCAAAGTGAAATTGTGAACAAAAAGGGGTGCTGAACCGTTCCTGGTAAAGAGAAAGCTGTGTATCAGGCGTGACCATGGGTGTGGATGTGGCACCCTTGGGCATCCATTATGTTGGAATTATTTGCCTCACACACCCGGATGAGTGTCATGCTTCATCATCGGCGTTGCTCCTCGTCGGGGAGGCGGTGCAATCCCCGACGGGCTCACCTCAAAGAGGGGCTCTTTCACGGAGATCTTTTCTTCCAACAGCCTTATGGTGAAGTGCGGGTATGTGGGCAATGGAATAAGGAAAGTAGAAGGTGATTAAAAAGTAGTAGGGAGTACCAAAAAGTACTACTTTATTCTGGGGGTCTCCCTCTACGGTTAAAAACGTGAGAACAACTAACTAAGTCCCACTGAGTAAAGTATGGTGGGACTTGGTGTTGTAGATTATTTACATGGTCAACATGTTTCTCGCACCAGAAATTTTCCGCGATTCTTCAGGACCTATAAAAATGTGTACTATGCAGTCTTACAACAACATGCAGGTGTCATGTGTATAAATGCAAGCACTATCAGTGTAGTTTACCTCTGTGGTAATATCCTCTGCCTGGATAGGGGAGTAATGTAAACAAGGTTAATTACATTAAAACTCAAATGTGATCACGCCAAAGTCACACACAGGATGTCAAGCTCAAGGTGGCCAACAACATGTCTACTAGCTATAGTGAACTAGAGTTGCCAATTGGCAGCGTGCAGTGAGCATATTCCATCAACCATTCGTGTCTATGAGAGTGCTCCAAAATTAAAAACAAGCTAGAGACAATTTAAAAGTAGCAGTATAATGAGGAACTTATGTACAAGTGCTTATTGGTTATAGACCATGCTGATATTGTGATGGTAAATTACTTTGAGGGCAAGCACACATCCATCTCACCTAATGGTCTGGGGTAAAACACCACATGAGTCTTCGGCGGTAATTGAACATCAGGGGAGAGCCATTAGGTGTAGCTGCAGGGGGACAAATGTACAGGCTGTGGGGGACCGGACGGGTTCAAATGGAGCCATGTCCGTTCAGATATCAAGTAAGTGGTCGTAAACACAGGGACAAGGGTCAGAGGTGTTCAAATCAATGCCGCTTCATGTCAGACCCAGTATATATATACAAATGCTGCTATCTATACTTCCGCTCCCCCATCTTTTAACTTGTGATCAATGTCAATGCGCGCAAGCCGGGAGGCAAAAATCAAGGATGGCTCCGTGATAACAAATCGTTCCGATTAGGAACGCCAGCTCCAGTGGAGCGGTCTAAGATGTGGAATCTATATAGCGCCATAGGGGGGTAGAGGTGAGGGACAGACCCGCCATGTGAATTCCAAGGGTCGCCTTACCTCTATCAGCCCGTGCTCCTGTTCCTTCACCTACCCGTGACCGCCGAGCTCGAATAGGTAATGAGGCTCGGCGGCGCCCGCCATATCAACATTACGTGTTGATGGAATACCGCGGAACTCCGCCCCTGGACGGGGGTCACGTGACGCGTCACGGTATTGCCGCCGCCATGTTGGAGTGGTAGCGTTGTGCACTGTAACTGGTAGAGAATAGTGCAAAGTGGGTGGAATAAATGTGTTAAACTGCATCTTAGACTTCAGATGCTGGGCCAATGTGGATATCTTACTGTCCCCTTAGGCTACGTGGTGCGCTGTCCATTATTTTTATTTATTTATATCTTGGCCTCACCTAGAGGCGCTTGCTGCGGTCGCCATCTTGGAGAGGTGGAGAATAGTTTAAAGTAAGCGTAACCACGCCGGGGCCGAGTAAATGTAAGCAAATGTGTTCTGCTGGTCTGCAGAACCATCTGATTTATGGGAGGTGAGGTTGTCCCCTGGATATGTAATATGTAAGTGTATAGTTGATAAAAGGCCATTGAGTGTTGGCCCTGGTATTCTAATATACATGTCAAAAAGTGTGAAGGAGCCAGGATCATGATTGTGGTAGGATTCCAATGACATGGGGGCTGCGGGTGTCACCAGGATGGATGCATACATGAGTGATGCGAGTGATGATCTCCCTATCCGGACACTGTAGGTGGTCTGGTCAAAAAAAGGCTATAATGAGTATGCTGTGGCAGAATCCCCATGGCAAGTGTATTTAAAGAGCATGCCAGGGAATATCTTCATTCAACCCTCTACTGTCGGTCGCCAAACGGTGGACCCATCTTTGCTCTTTGCGGAAAAGGGCTTGTTTGGGGCAATTGGGGCTAGATTCCAACACAAGCCACTGCAGTGAATCTGCAGTGTGATTCAAGTCGAGAAAATGTTTACACATTTTAGTATTCGTCTTCTTGCAGCGGAAGTTACTGCGGTGTTCTATAATGCGGGTTTTGATTGGGCGGGTTGTCATCCCAATATATTGTAAACCGCATGGGCACGTAATCATGTAAATGCAGTGGGAGGTATTACAATTAGTATGGCCCCTTAATTCCCAACTGAAGGTGTCACTTAATTGAATGATCTTGTGTGTGTCCGTGTAGGTACATACTCCACAGGATCCACAGGGATAATGGCCTCTGACTGGAGGTAAGTTCCAAAGGGTCTGTTGAGTCACTTTCTTACGTGCTTTCGGTCTTGTGCTGATCAAAATGTCTTTTACATTCTGAGATCTTTTGAAAGCAAATCTGGGTGTGTCGAGGCTGAGATTGCCAGTATTGAGAATACCCCAGTGCCGCTTAATTACACTTTTAATCTTGTTGGACCCCGGAGTGTAGGTCGTGACACAGGTCAAGGGTTGGTTCTCAGTTGGTATCATTTCGCGTGGCTCAAGTAAGGCTTCACGGTTGTTGTTTCTAGCTCTTTTATGTGCCATGGTCACCTCCCTCCTGGGGTAGCCTCTGTCTAATAAATTCCTGGATAGAATAGCAGATTCACGCTTATAATCAGCTAGCGCACTGCAATTCCGCCGGACCCTCAGGAATTGTCCGAAAGGTAGGTTGGATCGTAAGGCTTTTGGATGGTGGCTAGAATAGTGTAACAAACTATTCCGATCAGTGGGTTTTCTATACATGGTACTGCTAAGTACTCCTTCTTTCAGTTTTATCGTGAGATCTAAGAAGGAGATCTCCGTGGGTGAGGCAGACATTGTGAAGTGGAGATATGGGTTGATAGTATTCACCCAGTCAAGGAAGGTCTCATGTAGGGTTGGTGGTCCTGTCCACAAGATGAGAATATCATCTATGAATCTTTTCCACATCCTAATGTGGCTAAGGAAGGGATTGGACTCGTGATGGATATGCCGTTGTTCGAATTCAGCCATGTATAGGCATGCCACCGAGGGAGCAAATGTACTGCCCATTGATGTCCCTTGGGTTTGGGGCGGAGTTCCGCGGTATTCCATCAACACGTAATGTTGATATGGCGGGCGCCGCCGAGCCTCATTACCTATTCGAGCTCGGCGGTCACGGGTAGGTGAAGGAACAGGAGCACGGGCTGATAGAGGTAAGGCGACCCTTGGAATTCACATGGCGGGTCTGTCCCTCACCTCTACCCCCCTATGGCGCTATATAGATTCCACATCTTAGACCGCTCCACTGGAGCTGGCGTTCCTAATCGGAACGATTTGTTATCACGGAGCCATCCTTGATTTTTGCCTCCCGGCTTGCGCGCATTGACATTGATCACAAGTTAAAAGATGGGGGAGCGGAAGTATAGATAGCAGCATTTGTATATATATACTGGGTCTGACATGAAGCGGCATTGATTTGAACACCTCTGACCCTTGTCCCTGTGTTTACGACCACTTACTTGATATCTGAACGGACATGGCTCCATTTGAACCCGTCCGGTCCCCCACAGCCTGTACATTTGTCCCCCTGCAGCTACACCTAATGGCTCTCCCCTGATGTTCAATTACCGCCGAAGACTCATGTGGTGTTTTACCCCAGACCATTAGGTGAGATGGATGTGTGCTTGCCCTCAAAGTAATTTACCATCACAATATCAGCATGGTCTATAACCAATAAGCACTTGTACATAAGTTCCTCATTATACTGCTACTTTTAAATTGTCTCTAGCTTGTTTTTAATTTTGGAGCACTCTCATAGACACGAATGGTTGATGGAATATGCTCACTGCACGCTGCCAATTGGCAACTCTAGTTCACTATAGCTAGTAGACATGTTGTTGGCCACCTTGAGCTTGACATCCTGTGTGTGACTTTGGCGTGATCACATTTGAGTTTTAATGTAATTAACCTTGTTTACATTACTCCCCTATCCAGGCAGAGGATATTACCACAGAGGTAAACTACACTGATAGTGCTTGCATTTATACACATGACACCTGCATGTTGTTGTAAGACTGCATAGTACACATTTTTATAGGTCCTGAAGAATCGCGGAAAATTTCTGGTGCGAGAAACATGTTGACCATGTAAATAATCTACAACACCAAGTCCCACCATACTTTACTCAGTGGGACTTAGTTAGTTGTTCTCACGTTTTTAACCGTAGAGGGAGACCCCCAGAATAAAGTAGTACTTTTTGGTACTCCCTACTACTTTTTAATCACCTTCTACTTTCCTTATTCCATTGCCCACATACCCGCACTTCACCATAAGGCTGTTGGAAGAAAAGATCTCCGTGAAAGAGCCCCTCTTTGAGGTGAGCCCGTCGGGGATTGCACCGCCTCCCCGACGAGGAGCAACGCCGATGATGAAGCATGACACTCATCCGGGTGTGTGAGGCAAATAATTCCAACATAATGGATGCCCAAGGGTGCCACATCCACACCCATGGTCACGCCTGATACACAGCTTTCTCTTTACCAGGAACGGTTCAGCACCCCTTTTTGTTCACATTGACTTGGTGGGGGCACAGGCTGATACTGGACCTTCCACTCGTTTGAGTGGTAATGAGTGCCCTGCGGATCTACTGATCACTCTCTCCCCTTTTTTGACAACTATCAAAGTGAAATTACCATATATACTATTGTCCAAAAGTCAGTCCAGGGATATTCCCTAGACTTGCATGGTCGTTTAGTACCCTGTTCCCTGGAACACGTGGGGTCTTCTCTCTTACCTTAGCCTCAGTATAGGGTCGCCCTGAGAATCTGTAGTGCTGACACCTTGCCCACTATCGTGTTTTCGAACGGCACATTTTCAGAAAGTCTTTGCAGATCAGGTGTAAAGTTACCTCACACTAATCTCCAGGGCTGAGATAAAATGTTTGTCGCACAGCCATGTCGAATTGAACCATTCCTCTTGCACGTACTGTGTTTTAATTTAGTACATGAGCTAATATTATATGTGATTTAAATTTTTTTTAAATCTTCCCATTTATGTTTTTCAGTATTATTCTTCCTATAGTTTTAAAATGTATGGTATGTGTCCTGCTGTTAAAAAACGTTGTGTCTTGTTATTAATTATGCTCTTATTGGGCTTATGTACTCTATTTTCTTTCTGATCCGTGACTTTTATGATCTATGACCGAAATAAAGCTTAGAGTGTCCCACTGAGACTAGGAGATAAATCACATTCAGGTGAAATTCTCAAAAACAACTCTGCGACAAGGAATAGGCGAATTTGAAGCATCATACTGCCCGATGGAAGAGGATGCACAGTTTCAAAGAGCATGGGGCCTTTATCTCACTTATGAGTCTCTCAGTAATAATGAAATCAATAAAGTTATTCTTTATGAATGAGTAAAGCTTCAAATCGCGTTTTTAACAGGAGGAAAAGATTCAACAGGCCAATGAGGTGGTGTCCGATGGCCCCAATTGAATTTAAAAATGTCTCCACTATATTCCTGTAGGTATCAACAGCCATTCAACAGAATTTGCTGGGTCATGAATCCCCCTAGTGTCTTCAGAAGGACATGCTATTCTCCATGAAGCGCATGTGGGGATTAATCCCCTTTGGCAAAGGCAGATACCAGAAGCAAAGTCACTTATTTTTGTACCACAACTTCACAGCTGTCAAAAGAACTTCCACGTTGTCATAAGAAAAACCTAGTTGTGTAGCAGCTTGCCCCTGAAAAACAGGTGCTCAAGGTCAATAACTTTAGTGGAAGTAGAAAACCTTCCCCATGTTCATCGTCCAAGGTAGTGTCTGAGATGAAAAATGTACCCTAACGAGTATTTACTATATCTGAAAAACAGACATGGCAAGGCCAGGCTTGAGCCTCCAGAGTGATCACGTGCCCAGTTTTTTTTTTAGATTTCTAGTAGTCCCAGGGAACCAAAATCTTCCAAAGGTTACAGAAGTATTCAACCATGCTTGAAGAAGGAGCCCTTGCTGAATTTTGAAATGAGGCGACTCACTAAAATATCTGACTGGCAGACTGAGGAAATGTTATGTTATGTTACGTAGATTTGTACTGCGCACAGCTGCCCCAGCTAAGGGGCGTCCTGGCGCATGGCAAGGTAACATGCAACAACCACAAGGAACACAACAGCTAAAAGAAAGAACCAAGTTAAAATAAAACAGTTTTTATGGCCTTTTGAAAAGAAAAAAGATCTTTCAACAACCGAGTCTCCACCGGAAGGGAGTTCCACAGTTCGGCTGCTTTAACCCGGAAGGAGCGACCACCAACACGGCACAGCTTGTATCTGGGAGAAATGGTGAGAGCTTGGCCCAGAGATCTCAAATGCCGAGTGGGGACATACCAGGACAAGAGGTCCAAAAAAATTTGAGGAGCCGTACCATTTAAAATCTTGAAGGCTAGACACAATACCTTGAATTGGATTCTAGCCCTGACTGGCAACCAGTGCAATGCTTTCAGAGTGCTGGAAACAGGGCAGAATCGAGGAAGACTGACAATTGCTCTGGCGGCGGCGTTCTGCACCCGCTGGAGGCGGGTGATTTCGGCCAGGTTAGCGCCCGCCAAGAGGGAGCTGGCGTAGTCCAGGCGCGAAATAACAGTCGCCTGTATTACCAGCTGCCGAGTGCGGGGGTCGAAAAACTTCAGGACTGGACGCAGGGCCCGGAGTATTCCAAAACAGCAAGCAGCTGTTTTCTTCATGTGCCCCACAAAACTGAGAGTGGGATCCATCCACACTCCCAAGTTTTTCAATTCCGTCACCGGAAGAGGGGCCGACCCAAGCTCCGAAGGCCACCACCTATCCCCCCAGAGATCCGCCCTTCTACCGACGATCATGATCTCGGTTTTCTTCGCGTTGAGCTGGAGACAGTTGGCCTTCATCCAACTTGCCACCGCCCTAAGTCCACTCTGAAACCTGGGGGCATCCTGGTCTGCATCCCCGCTGATTGTAACCGCTAGCTGGGTGTCATCGGCATATGACACCATGGTCATACCCCACTGTTTGACAACCTCAGCCAGCGGTCTCACGTAGAGATTAAACAACGTGGGGCTCAGCGAGGATCCCTGTGGCACCCCCTGTTTCAGAGGATGGAACTTGGACTGGAACGGTGGCACCGCAACGCTGAAGAAACGACCCTCGAGGAAGGAATGGAACCACTGGAGGGCAGATCCCCCCACTCCTATCTCCTCCAGGCGATGCAACAGGATAGTATGAGAGACAGTGTCAAAGGCGGCGCTTAGATCTAATAGCACAAGCGCCGCCGTCTGTCCTGCATCCATCACTGTGCGAAGATGTTCAGCCATGGTGAGAAGGGCGGTCTCCGTGCTGTGTCCAGCACGGAACCCGTTCTGGGTGGGATCTAAGATGTTAATTCGGGTAAGGTGGTCGGAAAGAACCTTGTTCGCATGGGCCTCCACGATTTTGGTCGGCCAGGGGAGCAAGGAGATAGGCCGATAGCTTTCCGGTTTTTCCGGGTCCAAAGAGGGTTTCTTTAAAATAGGAGAAACCACCGCCCGCTTCCAACTTGCTGGAACCGTACCCGAGGCCAGCGAGGTGTTAATCAGGGAGAGTACCGAAGTACGACCCATAAACAGCTGGTCTCTAAAGAGCGCAGGCTTGAGCGGATCAGCGGGCGACCCGGATTTCACCTGCTGGGCCAGGATGTCAAATCCCTTGGTTGTCAACGGGGGCAACACATGCAGGAGGAAATCTCCAGAGATGTTACATAGAGTACCTACCGGAGGCCTAGTATCAGGGAATGTTGAGTAGATGTTCTGAACTTTTTCTAAAAAGAACAAGGCAAGGGCCTCACAATGCGCCGTCGAACTCATTGTAGTTACCGAGGCCCGCTTTGCCACAAGGTCCTTTACCACTTTAAAGATGAATTTTGATGGATTCGGGCTATTGCCGAACTCTGCAGCATAAAAAGCTGCCCGGGCCCGGCATATAGCACGGTGGTAAATTTTAACGGCAGCGAGGTAGATGACCTTCTTCCCGCTGTCGTAGACCTTCCGCCATTCCCTCTCTGCTCGCCTACACCTACCCTTGAGTGCACGTAGTGCACTATCATACCAAGGGCTTGACTCCCGGGAACTAATTTTTCTAGTCTTAATAGGAATCAGGGAGTCAAGAGCCTTAGTAATCCACGAGCAGAACCGATCGTAGCCTGCGTCTACATCCTCCAACGGTCCCAGCGGCACCGCAGCGAGAGCTCTATGAAGGTCCTCAAGTTTCAGTTTACTCCAGTGCCGTGTGGAGACCATCCTTACAGGGACAGGAGGAGAAATTCCCGGCACGGAGACATCAATGGCCACTAAAGAGTGGTCCGTCCAGCCGAGCGGAGTTACGGCCGTAACTATGGCCTCTGTCAAATTCGTAAAGAACGGATCTAACGTATGGCCACCTACATGTGTAGGATGCCGCACTATTTGATGGAGTTGAAGGGCCTCCAGATCGGCTAAAATACAACAAACCGTAGGGATATTTTGATTCTCAAAATGTAAATTAAGGTCCCCCAAAATAGAAAAATTGGCACACCCCACCGCCAGTGAGCTAACAGCATCAGGGAAGGCAGCCCTAAATGCCACCTCGCTTCCCGGCGGGCGATAGACTACCATCCCTGAAATGGAAAACTGAGGGTTAACCAAAATTTTAAAGGCAGCACTCTCGCAGCCTACTGTAATGCACGCACCTTGTTGTCTCGGAAGTATCCTGGATTCACGATGCTCACCACCCTGTCTCCCCCTCGTCACCCCCCGGATGTCGGGAAGAGACACCAACAACCAGCAAGTAACCAAGGGGAACACAGGGGAACAAAACAAGGGTAAGAAAGGAAAAGAAAGGATGTCGCTCCACACTCCTCCTCTGCTTCAGATGAGGCTTCTCCTCTGTGATGAGCACTGCAATATATATAAGAAACAATTAGCACACACTATCCCCTCCCTCTATGTACCTACAATATGGAAAGTACTGCTAACCAATGTACCTTATGAGAAGTGGAGAATGTCTCTAACATAGGGAACGTATAAACATGAACTGGAAATGAAGAAAGTATCACTGGTGGCTACTAGTCACTGTATTTGGGAGGGAAAAAAGGACCTCATGAATGGTATGCATAATTCCTATACTTGTCTATGCTCTAAATGAAGAGTCACTCACCAATCCACAGTACGTGAACACGCTCAAAACGAAATACTCCAATACCTAATGGAAAGCTTAGGTACAGAACTCCTATTCCACCACACCAATTGGTGGAACTAAATATAGGAAATCTCTCCTAGAATACGACCTTTCAATCACGATGATTACCGTTCCTAATCACGGTCAAAAACCATGCAACACGATACAGTGCTCAAGAATGCATTCTAAACTGAGAAGCAAGCCGCTACTCAACTTACGAACTCCCGCCACGAACAATCCAACAGCGTAACGGCCCAGAAACGCCAACACGAACACCTAGCTCCTCGGACGCCACAAAGACCCGGAACGAGATGGGACTCTCACTGGCTAAACGCGAAGCGTTTCCTGTGAGTTTGGGGCGGGCTTAAGGCTGCAACACTACTCTCTCGCGCATGCGCGTCTACTGCGCATGCTTCAAGTTCCGCATTTTCCTCCTTGCCAACCGTTGCCAACCACACATTGTTCTCCTGGGCTCGGCAGGCATGACACCTACGATGTTAAGGGCGGACCAACAACAAGAGAGACTAGATCTCACTGCGAGAGCGATGCCCCCTCCCCTAGTTGATCGATTCAAAGTAAAAACCGAAAAATCGGGGGGAGGAGCCAAGCTCGCGACCGTGATGGCCGCGTTGTAGCTCGGCTCCGTCAAACCTTCCTGCCTGAACTGTCTATCCTGCACCTTATCCTGCCCCGAGAAGTCTTATTTGCTGGAATATGGACTTATGACGTTTTGCTGGCACTCACCGTCTTCTCCGGATGTTCTTAAGTGCCGCGGATCCTGAGCTGCGCCCCTGTTCGCTTCGTGGCCTCCGGGGCGGGCAGGCCTGGTACTCGTCTGCGGCGCCCAGGCGGGGCGGAGCGCCGGGGCCGACCCCTTGGTGGAGGAGCGGGGTCGGCCGGAGCGGCCATTGTGCGGTTGGACCGGTGGCGACTGACCGGGCCAGGTCTGGCTGTCTGGGGACCTGGTGGTGGAGTGCTGCCTTCCACGGACGGGGGTTGACCGAATGGGCGACTCGTCTCCCCTTTGTTCTCCTGTCCGGCCATCTTGAAACCCTCCGCCCGGTCTCGGCGGGCGGCGCCCGTGGGTCGGTGGCGCCGGCTGCCTCAATATTCTGGTGGCCTGCCTTTTTGCCCTGAGGGTTCCATTGCTTGTCGCCGGCTGGTTCCCATCGAGCTCTGTTGGTGGCCGGATTGGGGTCGGAGATTGCCGCGGCCGCGCTGGGCTGCAAAGATGGCGGCCCACACCCTGCATCTACGCCCATTTGGGGATGGCGACATTGGCTCGCCGCACGGCACGTTTGCTGAATACCGTAAAGGTGAGCCTACAGTTGGCGACGTTTTCGCCGCCTTGTGTTCCTGGCGTGCTTCCATGACTGTGCCTGTCGATGGGCTGGATGGTAGCCATTGTTCCCGGCTCGTTGGGCCGTCCCCTGCGTGTATGGCTTCGCCGCTTCAGGGTGCTGCGGTGCCTTTCCTGGAAATTGACCATACTAAGGCCACCGCTTGTTTGGACGTTCAGATGCCTGCTGCCTGGTATTGTCAAGAGTTCTTCCCTGTGGTGGATGCATTGGAGAGCCTCCAGCCGAGATCCGTCCGGATCGGTCTCGCCGGGTCCCCCGGTGATTTTTTGCCTCGGCCTGCCGAGCGGAGATCCTGTAACTGTTTCACCGGGGCAATTTTTTCCCATTGGTCTGCGGAGCTGCGCTTGAGTTGCCTGCTGCTGTTGCTGTCCTTTTTTACTCATCCGGTCCGAAGCCGTTATAACTTGTGTAGTAGCTCGACGTTTGGAATCCCTGTTTTTCACTTCTGCCCCCTCATGTTCTGGTTCTTTGTGCACTCTGTGCCTATGGCACTGGACAGACGAGGACAGGGTTGAGATGACCTTGCACCGCCGGACTATTACTTTGTGGCGTGACCGGATGACCGCCTTGCGGCTCTACATGTATGATTGCTTCCTCTTCATATTCCTGGTACCTGTTTATTGTTTTGCAATGACTTTATCTTCTCGTGGGCTTTGAATGTGCTCGGACGGGGGAGTTGGGGGCTGATAGTTTTGATTATGTGTCTCCTCTCCCGATAGTTTTTTCCTTCCTTTCCCCTTCCTCTCTTTTTGCCTATATGGTTTCTTCCTTACTTTTTGACTCTTCTATATTTCGGGTTTCCGGTTAGGGCGACAGGCACGCTGCTGGGGGGGTAGGCCGTAGCCTTCCGCAGGGGTGCAGGGTGGGGTGGGTGGGGGGGGGGTCTGTTTTTTTGTTTTTCTTTTGTTCTTGGTTCTATGGCTCTTGTGTATTCTTTTTCTGGGCGCTGCGTCTGCATGTAGGCCTCCTGGGGTGTTTTTTGCTAGCGTGGGCACACGGCCTCCCTGCTACCGATGTTCATTGCGCATCCATTACTTCTGTTTCCTTTGGCTCCGTGGGCTGCCCCTTTTTCGTGTGCTTTATTTGCCATGGGGCATATACTGTGGGGCCGCATCCTCTTTTCCCTGTTTTTTCAACCCTTTTTTCTGATGCTCTTTTCCCCTTTTTCCCCTTCCTTCTCTCTTTCCCTGGGTCGATGTAGCGGATGGCTTCGTATTGCAATCCTGACTTCCTTTCTATGTATTGATGCGTATTCTTGTGGTAACGGGTGGGCGTTGGGCAGTGGATGGTATTGTTTGCTGATGTGGGACTCATGTTTTGCCCTTGCTATGATGTAGCCGTTCTTTTTTTGAAACTCGCTGTGTTTTGTTCCACTGCCTGTTGACGACCCGCCACGGACTTTTGGACTTTAATAACTGCAATGTTCCTGCTCCTCACCCTATTATATTATAAAATTAACCTTCACTTTTCCTTCTCACTGTGGTTTCCTTGTGGCTATTTGCTTTGCTTTGTTGCATCTGTTATATCGGAGACCTGCTGGAGTTTCTTTCCTGGCCTATGTGCTAATACAGTGTGGTGGCCGGCCCGATGGGTTGTAGGCCCGTATTTGTCAGCTATATCTGCACAATAAAGGTTTTAAAAAAAAAACAAAAAAACGAAAAATCAGAGGGAAATGCCAGATTGATAATGGCCGTATCATTGTCCTTCAGCCACGTTTCCGTGATAGCCACGATGTCAGGGGCCTCGTCTCGCATCAAGTCCCTAACGTCTTGGTGATGTTGAACTAGAGACCTCGCATTCAAGCTCAGGATACGTAGAGCATGAGCCTGACGGTTGCTGCGCGAAGCGGCCGGTAGAGTCTCCTGGCATATCTTAACCGGAGAGTCCACTGCCCACTGGCCACAGGCGCACTGATAAGGGCCACAGAGCGGATGTAACGGTGCCTGTAAACATCTCGGGACAGAGCGTCCTAAAGACCGTAGAGTGGTAGCAGAATATACAATCATAGCGCAGTCCCGTATGTCTGAGCCTGGGATTAAATTTACCTAGGAACCGCCGTGCCCGGCGCGTCCTTGGCGCTGACGGGCGCAGACGGGCAGGACTCAGGCACGACTCCGGCTAAGCGACGGCGTCCCACTGCGCGATCCCGCTGCGCGGGAGAGGACGACTTTAAGTAGGCGAGGCGATCAGCACCCCGAGCGTAAAGACGCTCCAAGATGGCGCTCGTGAAAAGATCTGATTAGCCCAAGGCAAGATGGCGCCCACCAAACAAACCCAGGGACCCTGGACCCACCAAACGGCGGTGCGTTTACTCGATTAAATGCGGGTGAGAGGGCAGGAAGAAGCTCCCAGGCAAAGCGCCTAAAAACAGGGGATAACAAAATTAAAAATACACAAATACAAAAACAGGTAAAGTTAAAATTAGCAGAGCAGCAGTAGCGCGACCTGCAGCTAAGCCAGTACCTTGACCAGGCTACTGGTGACGAGTCCGCCTTAAGTAGGCGAGGCGATCAGCACCCCGAGCGTAAAGACGCTCCAAGATGGCGCTCGTGAAAAGATCTGATTAGCCCAAGGCAAGATGGCGCCCACCAAACAAACCCCGGGACCCTGGACCCACCAAACGGCGGTGCGTTTACTCGATTAAATGCGGGTGAGAGGGCAGGAAGAAGCTCCCAGGCAAAGCGCCTAAAAACAGGGGATAACAAAATTAAAAATACACAAATACAAAAACAGGTAAAGTTAAAATTAGCAGCGCAGCAGTAGCGCGACCTGCAGCTAAGCCAGTACCTTGACCAGGCTACTGGTGACGAGTCCGCCTTAAGTAGGCGAGGCGATCAGCATCCCGAGCGTAAAGACGCTCCAAGATGGCGCTCGTGAAAAGATCTGATTAGCCCAAGGCAAGATGGCGCCCACCAAACAAACCCCGGGACCCTGGACCCACCAAACGGCGGTGCGTTTACTCGATTAAATGCGGGTGAGAGGGCAGGAAGAAGCTCCCAGGCAAAGCGCCTAAAAACAGGGGATAACAAAATTAAAAATACACAAATACAAAAACAGGTAAAGTTAAAATTAGCAGCGCAGCAGTAGCGCGACCTGCAGCTAAGCCAGTACCTTGACCAGGCTACTGGTGACGAGTCCGCCTTAAGTAGGCGAGGCGATCAGCACCCCGAGCGTAAAGACGCTCCAAGATGGCGCTCGTGAAAAGATCTGATTAGCCCAAGGCAAGATGGCGCCCACCAAACAAACCCCGGGACCCTGGACCCACCAAACGGCGGTGCGTTTACTCGATTAAATGCGGGTGAGAGGGCAGGAAGAAGCTCCCAGGCAAAGCGCCTAAAAACAGGGGATAACAAAATTAAAAATACACAAATACAAAAACAGGTAAAGTTAAAATTAGCAGCGCAGCAGTAGCGCGACCTGCAGCTAAGCCAGTACCTTGACGAAATGAAGATAGTGAGGAAGATTGTACAAAGTACCACAGGGGAGAAGTGTAGGTTTCAAGATGGTGGTTGACCTTGTAGAAATTTAGGTCTCAGAATAATTACTTCAGTTCAAACCCGTTTTGTAGAGACACGTTTCTGATCTGTCTTGTATATCACTTAGTGAAGTGAAGTTACTATATGAAAAAGTCAACCCCATCTTTTGAGAGAGGGCCTTTTTAGGTTTCGACCTGGCGAAGGCACGCAGTGCCCCGCCCAGGTCGAAATCTTTTGAGTTACAGTAAGGATGTTCGGACAGCCTCTGTTTCCCATTGGCTAGTTCCATAAATGGACGCTAGCCATTGGCAAACAGAGGCGTCCGTCATCCCGCGAGGCGACTCGTGGGCGTTCCTGGGATGTTTTTCTCATCCGGCCCCTTTTGTCATGTCAGTGCGGCGGTGGGCGGGGCTTATTTTTTGTTGTTGTCCAGGTTTGTTTTGGCCATTCCGCAGCCGACCGCCAACGGAGGAAGCCTTCCCGACCCCCTCCCGCTGTCCGTTCCCGCCCCCCCCTGTCGGCCTTCCCGACCCCCCTCCCCTTGTCCGTTCCCGCCACCCCCCCAACCCCCCCGTCCGTGTGCTCATGTTTTTCCTGCGGCCTTCACGACCCCCCGCCCGCTGTCCGTTCCCGCCCCCACCCCCCTGTCCGTGTGTAAAGTAAAGAATCATGACGGGCTCGTGGTCATCCACATTTACCTTTGTGAAAGTTCTTGGTGATCCAGTACCTTGGAGGTGTCATGCACAAGTCCTTTTTTGCCTATTTGACGGTGTCAATATGTCTTACATGCCTTGATGCACATGCTCAGTTTGAGTGCACTAGACCTGAACAGTCCTCGAAAGTGAGTCGTCTTTTATTTTGTTCATGCTGATGGAATGTGCTGTCTGCCCGGACTGGGTTTCAATAAAGGGGCAGAAGGCTTGCACTGCGAGGCGAGGCACACATGCGGCTGTCTGTGGGGCTGACGGGGGCAGGCACGTCCTCACTGTAGGAAGACTCCTCTGCAGCCCACACCGAGGACGAGAGACGCACATACAGGCACACACACAGCCACAGACAGACACCACAAGAGAGATATAAACACACACACTTGCGAACGCAGAGACACGCAGAAAAACTCATGCCCCCACAAACTCAAGCGCGATGAAGCACATGCACGACACATACACAAACACAGGAACACTCCCACCAACACATCCGTGATAGATACACACACACAGTCTCACACAAACACCGCCGTACACTCACTGCACGCACCGACAAACGCTCACACATACACAACCAAAAAGTGAAAGTGAAAAAAACATTTTGGAGAAAAATCACGTGATGTCACAGAAATCGCTTCATCTCTTAGTGGTGTTTAATGTAGGTGCATTTACAAACCCCAGCCCTCACATAAGGTGTCCGAAATGACTCAGACCTGGCAGATTCTCTTGATGCCCATGAGCAACAGTAAAGAGCATGTTCACCGCTGAAGAGAGTGACCACTTCACCATTCATCCCTTTGTGCCTGCAGACAGAGCTGACCACTTCGCCAGCTGAGCATCATTTGCACAAGCGTCATTGACACCCCATACTACCAATTTTTTTATTACATATGGTACCCACAATCACTTCAAGTACGTATGTTGTGATCGGTAGTCTGTCACCTACTATACATTCCACCATACAGTTTAAGATTCTTTTTTGTATTTGTATTCATCCATTTACACCCTTGTACGTTAAAATAGCTATAGCTTTACTGTATAGTTGCTATAAAGCTTATAATATGGTATAGTGTGCACTTTAAAAAAAAATCACTCCACTGCAAACAAAAAAGCATGAATAAAAAACATTGCCATTTACAATGCCAGTAGCTCCAACTCCAACAAATGTGAGACCTATTGCAATGTAAATAACAATGCCATTTATTTATAAGTAAAAAAAAAAAGAAATGTCATGAGCAATGCCAATAGCTCTAACTTTTCCAAAGGCGAAACCATTGCATTGTAAATGCTTGTTGTTACCGATATCAACGTTAATGGCAGGTGTGATGGACTGAATGCTACCAGAATAGGAACAAGTTCACACCACTAAAGTAAAGTCCACATTTGCCACTCAAGCATGGAATAACAGAAGAGTGAATTGGGAAATGCTTGGATTAACAATCAGCAGCAAATTGCAATACACTTCTATATAAAGTTGCGCCAGTGCGTTTACAGTTTGGCCCTGCTATGCAAGACAGCCCCAGTCTCACAGGCTGATACACATATGCACCTGAGAAAGATGGAAAATCTCTCTTATGAACTCCACTCTTTCCGGGGCATTTAAGAATCTTGCAAGACATTGTGTGGTATCTGCTTAAGTGAAATTGTGTTAAGTCATGGAACCTGATGTTGTCATCAGCCTTCAATGTTCCAGTTGGACTGTGGTCTTTTGAACGGAGGAGGCAGTGAGAGAAGGCGGTGGCTGAGATGGTTCCTTGAAGACTTGCTCTTAATAAACAAATATCAGGAAATCTTCAGTGTGACCAGGTCTCTCATTCATCAAGGGAAAGTATTCTTTCTACACTAGCGACGAGATAAAAGAAGGATTAAAACTATTGAGCAATGAAGATATGAGACTTAGTTTTTTGTGGGACCCATCCTAACACCGAGGTGAGCGGATGTGTTACTTAATAATTGCCTTAGGAACCGTGATTGTGGACTTCGGCAATCGAGAGCAAGTGAATTTAAGCGTTGTGGTGTGAACTACTTTGTTTTAGCGAGTGCCCATTTTGCGCTGCTGTAAGAGCTGTGCTTGTGCGAATTGGAAGTAGGTTGGCTATTCTCGTTGGCGAGTACCTACCTCATGTGGCTAGAAGTGGTGGAATTCACTCATCTGTTACTCATGCTAATACCTGTGCCTGCCTTCAATACAAAGACTATTGCTTGTGCGTGCTACAAACTTCAGTGACACGATGCCTGCTCGTGCGTGACGCATGCTCAAGGGAAGCCATACTGCCTATCAAAACGGGTGTGAAGCAGATCATGTTCCAGAAACAAGCCCCACCTTCTATGGACAAAGATGCTGCGTGTCCAAAGTTGGTTGGCCATTTTAATGTTTTGGTAAAGATTGCACCGCAAGCACTGCAAGACATGGTGAAAGTGGCTTGAAGGTTATAAAGCAGTGGTAACCTCAAGTGTAGCGGCACAACACTTGTGAGTGTGATCACGGTGATAGGCAAACCTTATTTGCCTAACTGCAGTCAGGTCAGCGGTGGCATTAGGAGCTTACGGTGATAGGTAAACCATAGGTGCCTAACAGCGTTCTGGTCAGCTGTGGCAACACGAGGTTACGGTGATAGGCAGACCTTGGTGTCTAACTGCATTAAAGAAGAGACTATGGTGACAGGCACACCTTGTGCCTGATTTGTAAACAGGTGACATTTTTGACTTGACGTTTGGGAGTTATCTCGCCATTAATTGCAGCATGAAGCTACAGAACTGCAAACGCTGTGGTGACTACAACTGTATTGTGGGGGACATTCATCAAGATGCAACACGTAAGGGCTCCTCCCTGGTTCTTGACTTCACCTAGGGAGCCTACTACTAAATTGAATTGGTGAAAGGAAGTTTTTTTCAGAGGTATGCAAGGGTGTGTGCCACCTCATTGAGCTCTGAGCGCAAAATCAGCCTTTCTATTATATTGCCTGCGCCCGGAAGGGCAAGAGATGTCTGATCACCTACCTGATGTCCCTGATAGTTAAGCGGTCGGCCTGAATGAGTATGATCTGTGTATTAAAAAGTTGGATAACCATTATTTATCAAATGTCAGCACCATTTTATAGCAGTAGCATTTCAGTCGAAGGGTGTAAATGAATGGGGAATCTGTGGAAGAATATGTCACAGGTTTGAGCAAATTAGCCTCTTGCCCATTTGCAGGTGCTGCGGAGGAAAGAATAAGCGATCAAGTCATGCTTGGTTGCAACATAGACAAAGTGTGTGACGAACTATGGCTACGAGAGGATCCTGCTCTGGATGAAGTCCTAGTAATTGCTAAAAGAACTAAAAGTTCTATGAAATGTGTGGATGTATTAAAAAAGATTCTCTGGAGGAGGTAAAATGTGGTAAAGAAAAAAGTAGTGCTCAAGACAGTAAGTTAAATACAGATCTAGGTACAGTGCGACGGAAAAAATTTGCTGTGGAAAGGAAATGTTTCAGATGTCGGAGTAGATGTCATTTGACTTTTTACAAAAAATGTCCAGCAATTAAGGGAACATGCAGAAATTGTGATAAAACTGGGCATTTCTAGAGTGACTGCAAGAGTAAAAGGGTCAAGGGAAATGTCATAGAGATTGATGTGTATGAAGATGAAAGTGACGAGGAGCCTGAATGTGGTCAGATTGTGTTT
Source organism: Lissotriton helveticus (assembly GCF_964261635.1). NCBI lineage: Eukaryota > Metazoa > Chordata > Amphibia > Caudata > Salamandridae > Lissotriton > Lissotriton helveticus. The sequence goes on from NC_136072.1 coordinate 1,044,570,003, forward strand.
TAGGTGAATGAAGGAAAGAAGAAATGTCCTGTTGATGAAGTCCAAGTAGAAGGTGAAAACACATAGGTATTATTCGATTACGGTGCTAAGATAACTTTGATCTCAAAATCATTTTACACCGAAAGACTTCTCACAAACGTTAGGCTATTTGAACAAGATATCAAGCCATATGCCTATAGAGGACGACCGATAAAATTGGAGGGGTTCTGGTTCAGTACAAAGGAAAATGAGTAGTAGGGAAAATGTATGTGTCATCTCATGGTGACAGCATTTTGAGGTGGTGCCTTCAGGGGGATTTAAGAGCGATTTTTGACCCACATAGTCACCCCCCGATTAATCTTAAAGACTTGAGTCAAATACACATTAAACTGGTTGATGAAGACATGGCTGAGGGGAAATTCAAGCAGGATGTGATGAAAGAGTTCCCAGCAGTGTTTGGTAAAGAACAAGGATGTTTGCGTGGGTATGTGCATAGGATCAGAATGAGGGAGAATGTTCACCCTGTATGGGGAAAAGTGAGAAACTTACCTATGTCAACTCTCTGCAGAAAGCCTAAGACCGAAATAGAGTATGGCGGAGGCCTTCAGAAACATTTGGCACCACCCACAAGTAAAGAAGAGTTGCAGAAATTTTTGGGAATGGTGATATACTATAATAAATGTGCACCAGATTTTGCCATGAGAAGTGAGAGAATGAGGAAGCTTTTGAAGAAGGACATTTGCATAGGATCGGAAGTGTTAAGAAGAATTTGAAGTGATACATTTGAGATTGGAAATGGCTCCCAATCTCAGGAGCTATGCTTCAAATCCACACTGATAACTGATGCCAGTGTGAAGATCTTAGGAGCTTTGTTGGTGCAAGGTGAGAGTGCAGGAGAGAGTACAATGTTTGCATCACGCAGCTTGAAAGGAGCTGAAACCCGGCACTAGGTCATTGAGAGGGATACTCTGGCCATTTACTGGGCTCTAAGAAAAATTAAAATGTTTCTCCAGGGCTGGAGTTTTCAGCAAAGACCGATCATAATCCTTTGACAGAGATTTTCCACAAGAAAGGTATAGAAGCGGTCTCTTGGAGGATCAGTATGTGGCAATTCAAGAGTACAGGTTTGAGGTGGTACATTCCAGGAGCTAGAAATGTGGTGGCGAATACTTTGTCCATATTGGTCACAGACAAAGATAACAAAGTAAGGAATGGAGAGGTAGAGGAAGACTCACATGTTTGTGGGACTGAAGGCTTTGCATTTTCAGAGGAACAGTGGAGAGTAGCAACTGGAAAAGAAGCAGTGCTGCCAAAAAATGTCAAGCAATTGAAGCCTGGCTGGTGTAAGAAGAGTGATGTTAATGAAGAGTGTAGGAAATATTGGGAAGTGAGGGAAGAATTGTCAGAGAACCAGGGTTTACAGTTTAGAGGAAGAAGATTCGTTTCTCCTGAAGCTCTTCGTGAAAATCTCCTTATGAAAGCGCATGAAGGACTTTCTTGGATGACTAAAAATAAGGAAGGTTTGAGAATGGTATATTAGTGGCGGGAATGGATGTGCAGGTAGAGAGATGCACGAGGGATTGTGTGCAATGCATGGTGAGTAATAAAGGTCTCAAATCAAGGGTTCAATCGAGGACTATAAGAAAGTTGCCCAACGGTGGGGGGGAAGAAGTAGCCTTGGATATTTTGGGACTCATACAATCAAAAGGGGAAACGACATATGTTCTAGTACTACTTGACATGTGCTCAGAGTGACCAGAAGTTTTGTGCACTCATGGTATTGAGAAAAGGCATGTGATAACCTTCCTGAAAGAGCTTATTGGACTGGAAGGAGTACCTGGAACATTACTGACGGACAATAGAGTTCTGTTGATCTCTAAGGAAATTAAGTTTTTCTTGAAGAATATGGAATTGAACATAAGAAAACTACACTGTATCATCCCAAGGCCAATAGAATGGTTGAGGGATTTAATAGTGTTCTGAAAGACACCATACAACTGGCTAACAGTTGTGGTGTGGGATGGAAACAGGAGGTGCACAAGAAATTGGAGATGTATCATTTAACTCCTCACTCAGTTACAGGAAAAACTCCCTTTGAGTGGCTTTGAGGGAGAAGGTCGAACAGCGTGGTGCCTCCAGCTAGTGTGAATGCAAAATGTCTGTAAAGTGAGGAGGGTAAGGAAAATTGGAGAGAAAAGGAGTTGGAAGTGTTGAAGAAAGGGAAGAAATGGTTTGATGACAGAAAGAGAGTGAAGGTCACCAAAGTACAGGTTGGTGATTTGGTGAGGCTTAAAAAAACAGGGAATAGTCAAGGAGGGAAATTCTTCAAGCCTATTAGAGTAGTAAAGTTATTTGAAAGTGCTGTAAAAATGGCAGACTCATTTGAACACACTTGTTGTGGTGAAATTTGTGAAAGAGGATGAGGAAACCAGCATGAAGGGGAATAGTGGTGAGAAGACCCAACAGAGAAGTCGGAGGCTGCCGAAGACACCTAAATATTTAGAGAGGTATAGTAGGGAATAATAGTTTGTAGATTTCCTGCAATCATAAGATTGCATCTATTTTATTGCTATGTGGTATTTGTGGGAATGGTATTTTGTTTTGGAGTATCTTTTGGTTCTTTCTGATGCTTTGCTATAGGAGGGAGGTGTGTGGTATCTGTTTAGGTGGAATTGGGTTAAGTCATGGAACCTGCTGCTGTCACCAGCCTTCACTGTTCCAGATGGAATTTGATCTTTTAAACTGAGGAGGCTGTGAGAGCATCCTGAAGGTGGAGGCTGGGATGATTCATTGAAGACTTACTCTTAATAAACAAGCATCAAGAAATCTTCATTGTGTCCAGAAGCCTCATTCAATGAGAGAAAGTATCCTTTCTACACATTGCCTATGAAAATTCATATGAATAGACTGTTCTATGATTCCAAAAGAGGATTTTAAAATGTTTGCAGTGTATCCAGGATTGAAAACAGTTGGCAGGACAAAGGGAAAACTGGAGACAGACGGTTTATTACAGGGCACCTTCACTAGACATTTTTCAGGTAATTGAATATTTTGCACCCAGCAGTTGGTGATTGAACATGGAGCTGTGTACAAATTAAGGAGGGTTTGAGGACTTTTTTTATTGCAGGTCCATTCACCAACGCAAGCCAAATGTTGGTGTGTTTCCCACAGAGTAGTCCCTGTCAAATGCCTTCCCCACACTCCTTTCCTTTGTGTGCCTTTTTTTTTTATAAAGGCCGCTGTCCACTTCCCACCTTCTGTCTTAGTAAGACTGACACTGCACCCTGGGAAGGGGAGAGCCACAGCCGTAGGTATTTGTGTGGCCTCTGCAGCCCAGCTCCATCTGAGGAGGGTTTTAAAAAAATAATTTACGGGGATTCTCCCTCGCCCCCCCACATGCACTAACTTCTGCTTTGTTTCATTTCCCCATCTGCACCTGCTGCGATGTCTCACCCCACAGTGAGTGGAGTTTAGGGAAACGACTGGCATAGAGCAAAGGAAAGAGTCCAGAAAGGACTAAAGTTCTGCCTTTTTAGGTTTGTTTTTTTACTAAAAATGCTAGTCCATCCATATTGAATCAGAGGTACTGATGCAGAGGGGCATGAAAACTGTGAATGATAACCTTTTATATTTGGTTTGGCATTTATTTGATCTTTCAAGGGGAATTTTAACTTAGAGGGTTTAGTACCAGAGGAAGCTAAATCCTTTGATTACCTGGGCTTAAGAATCATTAATTCTCTCTTGTGGCACTCTCACATAGAGAGCACAAATGAGCCGCAATCGGGAGAATGCATAGGACCACCAAACTGAGGGCAGAATCTCCTGCAGTAGAACTATATGAGGTTGCAGTTCTGTCAGCCGCCCTATATGGGGCTGAGGTTTGGAGAACGACTGCTGTTGACCAGTTATCAGTGAGTGAAAATCACTTTGAAAGATCTTTACCTTCCCTGCAGTGAGGTACACCACTAGCCCCTGTGTATTACGATCTAGCCCTTAATATGATTAGTGATTTAGCACTTCCAAGATCATTGGCTTTCTGGGTGACAATCTGGTGTACCCCAGATTTGCACTTGTACTGTGAAGGTCTCCTTGAACTCATCCAGTTAGACAGGAATACTACCATTCCCTGGCTTGCTCATGTTAAATCATGGCTCATTAAACCAGGTTTGGGAGAATTGTGGATTAAACCCTCATATATTCATTCTGCTTCAAAGGTCCTTTTAAAGAAATCCTTTTGGGGGTATAGGAATTTCAATCTCCATCACATTACAGTAAGAGATAGTCTTACTGGCAAGTATTTACTTATAAAACCAATACCATAGCTCGAACCCTACATGGATGAGATTCCACCCACATGTGCCAAAACTCTTTTTTATTAAATGTAGGTATGGTATTTTTGCACTTAATAGTTTTACCTGTAAATGGAACAATGAGAGCACTGTCATTAACATTAGGAATAGGTGCTCTATTTGCCCTGGTAGCATAGACACCACTGAACATGTTTTATACTGCTGCCCATTGTACTCCCATTATAGAGCGAAATGGTTAAAGCACTAGTGCCAGAGATTGGTGTTCCGGCGTGGTTTACCAGCCTTGTGCATTATGAGAACAGACACTAGCCGTTAATAGGTCTTTTGTCTGAGTAGGTTTTTATTTGCTGTGAGTGTGACTCGAGAACAGCTAGGCCTCCCATTTTAGCAAAAATTCACACCGTATTAGGTAAAGATGAAGGCTGAGAGTGATGACTGCACCTACATTCTTTGACAGTCATCATGTAAAGATGCACAATGTGTAGTGCTACCTAGAAATGTGTAATCCTAGGTGGTCCATAAACTGCATAGGGCTCTTTTATTATACCCAAACTGATTTTTAGATTTACGAATCTTTTGGTGAAAGTTGTCATTAATATGGATGTCAGGATTGCATTTTTTTTGTTTGAATATCTTGTATTGCTTTTTTTGCATATTGCTCACAGCACATAATATAACATCAATAAGAAATGATTGCATTACATTGCGTGACCATATAGTATTATAACATTCATTTGAGACAACAGCTTGCCACAGCGCATATACACGTTTCCCACTGTACCAGTTCAACTGGTGCCCAAGGGCACAACCTTCAATAAGTCCCTCTTTGCCCAGGTGTGCGGTCCCTTCAGGGAAGGGGATAGGAAGGCGAAAGATATTTCTAGAATCAATGTGACACACTGGGCCCTAGGTATGGCGCAATCGAGGAACTGCATGAAACAACGGACACAGCAACAATTCTATAACAATGCAGCTGGTCTTTCTATTCAACATAGCATTGGGTGATACAAAAACGTGGGAATAACCCCGGGTGTGGTTCCCCTCCAATCTACATTAGTAAGCAAAGACAAATCGGATCCCTGGCAATATGCAACAGTGGTAATCAAGTAAAAGCATGCTATAAAATATGCACATTTCGATATTCATAACTATATAACTGTCCTCCCAACTATACAACGGTGGGACACAAAACCAATAAAGAAAAGATAAATTAAAATACAAAACAAAAATTGGGTCAATAGTCATAAAAAAGAAATCCAATCATTTGCTATCGCTAGTGCAGATCGTCGCTCATGAGGCATGAAGTGTGTGGGGCCAGAGGGTATGCAGCCATCGCTTCGGTGGGATCAGAAGAGGTGGTGGGAGGGTCTACAGCATGTGCGGCGTCCGTGCCATATCTGTAACGCAGTGGGAGCAGAGCTTCCGGCGCTCGAGATAGTGTCTCCCCATCATGGCCCAACAGAGATGCTAAGTCTGTGAGCGCATGGCGTGTGGGGGTCACCCGAGGTCACCGTCCCCAGCTCCGTCACGCCCTCAGGTAGGGTTTGCTAGGGTGTCTCTCACTGGATGCCGTGTCGTGTGCATGTTTCGTGAAAGGCCTTCAGAGTGTCATCCCAGAGCTGTGCTATGGGGTATTTCCGTAATCCCGCTGTCTCTTCCCTGTGTAGGGTTGTGCTTTCTGCCCTCGCCCAATTATCAATGGAGCTGCGCCATTGTGCCACTTGGGGGGGTTTCGCTATTTTTCCATTGTTTGGTGACTAATCTCTTTGCCGTTATGAGCCTCAGGTCCCAAAATCTAGAACGGACTCTCGTCTGTGTCGTCCTTTTGTAAATGCCTAATATGCACGTCTCCCAAGTGTGTTGCAACACTTCCCCAACGCTCTCCGTCAGGGAATCCATCACGTTGCGCCAGTATGACCGCAGCAGGGGACATGTCCATATCATGTGCAACAGGTCTGCTTCCACCAGCGCACATCGCGGACATGCTGATGTTGTGAGATTAAAATAACGATTAATTTTATCGGGCGACAAATAAGCACGATGAACGATATAAAACTGTATGAGCTTAAAGCGGGAGTTGCGCGGGATATTCATGGCTCCGGCCATAGCCATCGCCCACTCCCCATCCGTCCACGCTCCTCCTCTATCTATCGCCCATTTGTCCCGTAGTCTGTGGGAGGAAAATTGTGTGTGCGTAAGGAGCGCTTGTGCCAGCCAGTGCACCACATGAGAGCCATTTCCCATAAGGTGTAGGTACTGCACCAACAGGTGTGTCGGCGGTTCCTCGGAAAGATCTCTGTGTACAAGTGTTGCATGAAGAAGAAATTGCCCTGCTGGGAGGCCCGTATCAGTGACCAGCGTTTCAAAGGGGGCTAGCAACCCCTCCGCATACAAATGTCCCACTGTGTCCACCCCCGCCTGTGCCCAGTGTTCTAGCGCCTCAGTGATTACTTCTCGCTCTTTGGGTGTGCCTAACAGTGGGAGCACCGGGGCATATGGTTTCACTGCGGCAGTGAGTTTCAAGCTTCTCACATAGCATCTGCGTGCAACCGCTAAATGTAGCTGCATCAGACAAGGAGTTGTAGTCAGAGGGTGAAACAGTGTATGAACCATGTGAGTGTCAAGATCGTAGTGTCTGTGGCAGTATCCCCCAGGTGTTTCCCACTGAGCACGCTGGCCACCCACTGTAATTGTGTCGCCAAATAGTAGAGTTCTTGGTTAGGTACTGCCAGGCCCCCTGCGTCAGGGGATGTGTAAAGAGTCGTCAGCGCCATGCGGGGTCGCCCCCTGTTCCAGATGAGACTCCTAATTGAGGTTTCCAGCTCACGAAAGATACGTGTAGGGACGTACACCGGGAGATTGGCATAATACTACAATAGCCTGGGCAATACTATCATTTTCGTTAACGTAATCAGACTGGGCACATTTAGGGGGAGGGTTTTCCAAAAGGTCATTTGCCCCTGTAGGGATGAGATCGCCCGCACTAGGTTGCCCTCCAGCACATCCGTAAGCGTTCGATATATGTATATTCCAAGATATCGGAACATGGTGGAGTGCCAGGTGAGTCGCCCGCCATTTACAATAATGTCGCACTCGGGGATGGCTGCGTTAAAGGAGTACACCCCAGATTTGGCCCAGTTGACTGTGAGCCCTGACATGGACTCAAATGTACGGAATAATTCAGATAGGGCCAATGGTAGACGTGTCAGGTCTCTTATATATAGCAGTAGATCATCAGCATATAATGACACAATATGCAGACCATCCACTAGGGGGATCCCCCAATCCATGCCTCGCTCCCGCAGTGTGGCGGCCAGGGGCTCCATCACCAATGAAAAAAGTAGGGGGGACAGCGGGCATCCCTGTCTGGCCCCCTGCCGGACCCGAATGGCGTCCGACATCAACTTGCCGGTACGAACCCTCACTGTGGGTTGCCGATATAACCGCTCCACCATCTGAATATAGTCGTCCCCAAGATCATATTTCTGTAATACTGCCACAAGGTAGGGCCACTCCACTGAATCAAAAGCCTTCTCTAGGTCAAGTACCAAGCAACCCGAGTTAGGCCATTGTGTCGTGGCATATCTTTGCACCCTGAACAAGCGCCGAATATTTAGTGAGGTGCTGCGAGTTGGAACAAAGCCATTTTGGTCGCCGTGTACAAGGCTGGGCACCAAGGGAGCCAATCGTTGAGCTAGTGCAGAGGCAAGGATTTTATAATCTGTGTTTAGGAGGGGTAGCGGGCATAAGAGCCCAATTGTGCGCCGTCTCTGCCGGGCTTCGGGAGGGAAATTAGTGTGGCTTCATTAAGCGTGGGTGGAAGAGAAGAATCAGCCACGGCCGCCGCATACACCCATAGAAGCTCCGGGATCAGCAATGGAGAGTAGGCTTTATAGAACTCTGCAGGCAGTCCATCAGGGCCCGGGGACTTGCCGTTAGAGAGGGAGAAAATGGCTGTGCGTAATTCGTCAGGTGTAAGCGGGACCTCTAAATCGTCTTGCTGCGCGTAGGTGGCTGTGGGCAGGGCTATGTCTGAAAGATAGTCAGATATGTCAGAAGCAGGGACCCGTAGTTTGGAGCGATACAGAGTTTCATAGTGCTCCACAAAGGCCTTGTGTATGGCGCGCTGTGTATATACTGTGGCACCCTGTGTAGTAACTATGGACGTCACCGGTGTTGTCATAGTGTCCTGCTTGATCAGTCGCGCCAGTAATTTGCCTAGCTTGTCTCCAAGATGGTGAGAGCGTGCGGAATGGGCCGCATAGCTTAAATGTTTCAGTCTGTCTAGTAAGCGTGTATACTCCGTTCGGGCTTCCAACAGCGACTCATCATTGTCGTCCTCCGCCTCCTGCTCCCCTCTAAGTAGATCAGTCTCTACGCGCGTCAGCGCCCCCTTCAGCTGCCTCCGCATGCCTGCCTGAGTGCCCAGAAAATGACCCCTGGTGACAACTTTAAAAGCATCCCATTCAATTTGGGGCGTGGACGCTGTGTGTGTATTTTCCTCTAAGTAGTGTACGATGCAGGACGACAGCGAATCACGAAATGGGGCGTCTAACAGTAGATCAGGCTGAAGTCTCCAGGTGGGTATTGGTGGGTGCGAGCGTTCCCATGTTAAGTCTAGGATATGAGGGTTATGGTCAGAGTGGATGCGACCCATGTAGTATGTGTCTGCGACGTGTGAGAGCAGGTCACTCGACAGCATGTATCTGTCCAGTCTAACGTGTAACGTATGCGCACCTGAATAGTACGAGTATACTCTAGTTTGTGGATTACGACACCGCCATGCATCATGCAAGTCCCATTGTGTGGCCCAGACCTTTAGCGCCCTCATGGCCCTGTGTACCGGAGCTCCAGCAAGGGGCGAAAAGGAGCGATCAAGGCCGATGTCTAAGATGCAGTTATAATCTCCCCCCAATACCAAAGGGGTGCCATGCCAGGGCCCCAGTACCGCCAACATCTGTGTAAAGAAACTGCCCTGATCAGTATTTGGTGCGTATAGTGATGCGAGGACAATTAATCGGCCATCCAATCTGCCATGTACCACAACATATCTGCCTTCTGGGTCTATCTGGGAGTGTGTAACTGCAAGCGGGGTCCCCGGTCGCACCCAAAGGAGCGCCCTGCGGGCGTAAGCGGAGTATCCGTTCGCAAACAGCTGCCCTCGCCACCTACGGTGTAGTCGCTGTACTTCCGCCCCAGCCAAATGCATTTCTTGTAATAGAGCTATGTGGATGTGATGGCGCCTAAGGTAAGAGTAGATCTGATATCTGCGCGCTGGTGTGTGCATGCCCCGTACATTCCATGTACAAATTTTAATCACCAACATATTGCTTCCTGAATGCCTCCCCATCACCACCCTCCCACCGTCCCGCAATTGGCAATCGACCCAGCGCCCCCGCTGGCCACATCTTCCATGTCATAGGAAATAGTGTAGCGAGCACCCTTATAAAATGCGCATAGTAGAAATGACTGGACAACAGACCACCCAATGCAAAAAAACAAAAGGAAAAACAAACAAATAATACCAAAAGGGCGACAGCGTAACATGCCATCATCCAAACTCTCTAATGAGGCAATGAACATCTGAATTCAGGGGGGTAGCCGTGCACTTGGCGTGGCCGCCGTGGGCATGCCCGACACGTAAGCCGAGGGTGGCGTCCCCTCGCTCAGGCATGTCAGATCGGCCAAAGGAAATGCACTCACAGTTACTGACCAGGAACCCTTGCAAAGTTCAGTGTTCAATGTCCGGACCCCACCGGCCAGTGGGGCTCTCCCCTGTCCCGTCCCTCGTTCTAAAGGAGGGAGCAGCGCCATTAGTCTCGCCCAGCCACAGGGCCACTCCACCACGTCATGATGGCCCCAGTAATCACAACAGTACTTACTGCGCAACTCAGAGGTGATGCAGTGCATAGTTCACAGCTGTTCTCCAGTCTTCACTGTACCGGAACGTTCCGCAATGACCGGGTCGGTAACGGTGCAAGAAAGGTCTCTGTGTCAAAGAAGCACTTGGATAGGGCCAATGTCGCAGTCAATGTATCAGGTTAGCGGTTTGTGGGGTTACGTCAGGGGGCTCCGTGGACATTTGTGTGTCGCGTAATCCATAGATGTTTTCATCGTCACTAGGAAGCGCACATGGGCTGTCCTCCAAAGCCTCATCTATGTCCGGGGAGCTGCTGAGCTCCGCCACCCTCCGGAGGGCATCCTGCTGTCCACTGTGGATCAGGTCTGCCGGAGGTCCGATCTCCGCTGCTGCGCGCAGCCTCCCCGTTGGTGACGATCTGTTCCTGCGGCGTCTCCGGGCCCCCTGAACCTCGGTGTAGGTGAGGATGACAGCATCGGTTGGGAGCTCGCGACCATCCCCGCATCCAGCCAGGCCTCAACGTCCTCTGGGGTGGCAAAGAAATTAGTTTTGTCCTGCGCCACCACTCTCAGACGCGCAGGGAAGAGAAGAGAGTACTTCAGGTTCAGTTGACGGAGCCGTCGTTTAACTGCCAAGTAAGAGTGCCTCTGTCGTTGTACTTGAATGGTATAATCCGGGAAGAACATGATCTTGGTGTTCTCAATCCGGACCTCCTGTAGTTTTCTTGTTTCCCGCAGAATGGAGTCTCGGTCGCGATAGTTCAGAATCCTGAGGAGCATTGGCCGGGGATTAGAGCCTGTCGGAGGTGGCCTGGCCGGCACTCGGTGTGCTCGTTCAACGACAAAGTGTGGTGACAGTACACCTGGTGGTAGGAGGTTTCGCAGCCAGTCCTCCATGTGCGTCGCAGGATCTCTACTCTCCCAGCACTCCGGTACTCCCACCAGTCGCACGTTGTTCCTTCGCGCCCTCCCTTCTGCATCCTCAGCGCGATCCTCTAAAAATTCAACTCTAGTAAGAAGGTATTGCACGTGCTTGCCCGTCTGCGTAACTTGGGGCGTGAGATCTGCCACAGTGGTCTCCAGGGCGGCTGTACGGTCCGTAAACTTTTTGTGGTCTGCCCTTAGGTGCGTCAGATCAATGGCGACACTGTCGATCTTGGTTTCAAGTGAGGTGCGGGTGAGTTGCATCGATTCCTCCAGGCGTTCCATGGCCGCCAGCATTGTGTCTAGTTTAGCAGTCGTCTGGTCCAAGTCAGCTGATTTCGGCGCCTTATCCATTTTCCCCTTTGTCTGCAGGCCCACAGCTCCGGTTCTCGTTCTAGGGCCCCCAGACATGAGCAGTGAGGCAATCCGCGTGTGGGTGGTGCGTGGAAGTGGTACCAATGTCCCATGCAATTTTGGGCTGTCTCATGGGCAGTTGGCGCCGGCAGGTGCCAGACTCTGTGGGGTGCAAGTCACCTTCGCCGCAAAGCGGCGCCCGCGGGCACAAGCAGGTCACAGTCAAATGGCACGTGAGGGGACTCAACACTAGCTGAGGGCGAGGGTCAACAGTCACCACTCCGCAGTGCAGGCAGGGTTTCGCATAAAGTCCAGTGGGAGTGTCCGATCGTGGCAGGGCAGGCGTCCTCGGACAGAGAAGACTCTCCGCCCCAATCAGGTGCCTCGTCCGGGGGCTCCGTCGCAGCCGCACTCGCCCGCCTTCACCCACCTAGGTAATCCTTGGGCAAGCAGTGTATTCAGTGGCATTAAGGCTGCGTGTTAAGTATCGTGCACCGCAATCCCCAAGCGTCTTCGCCAGCATCCACTCAACAGGCGTTGCAGCCGCAGTACATCACCCCTGCCTCGGCGCCAAGCTCCCCCGCCGGTGGTAGTGCTCGCAGATATACGCCGCCTCACCGTCTCTCAGGCTTCGGTGCCAGGGCCTGATCTTCGGCCAATGAGATGAAGGTGCCAAGCTCTCATACACTCTCCAGTGCCACCATAGCACAGATTTCACACCATAAACGGTGAACTAAAGTACATAACAAATGAGCCTCTGACCAGAGAGGAGGAAAAAATGTAGGTGAACATATGCAAAATACCAACACTGGAAAACTGGAGTTACAAGTAAGCAACTCATTTCTTCTCCGGCATTGGATCCTTCATATATTTGGTTGTATGACGAAACCACACATGCTTTTAGCATGCTTTTAGCATGCATGCCTTAACAATGTGGTCTTACAACGTATTAGTCTTCACAACACGTCTTTAACATGAAACACTTTACCACGCATATACCTGTATCATGCATGCCTTTACAAAGCAAATGTAAGTATTTCGCAGGCATGTATAAAGCTATATATTGTTGCCCGGTTGAAGGCATAAGCTGAAACGTGTTGGTGTTCCATGTTGGGTGTTGCTGTTTAATGAAACACAAGAAATAAACAAACAAAGCGATGGTTGCTATGAAGAAACACACACACACATATATATATATATATACACACACACAATAAATATCTGAAACGCGTAATGCCATGTTAACTCTGACTAAACCTACCTGACAATGCACCGCTGAGTCACCTGTTGTTTCGATTAGAAGGCGACTATTGTTGGAGAGAGAGCGAGAGAGAGAGAGAGGGCAGAATGACGAGATCATTCGGATAGAACTATAGGTATAAATTTAGGATTGGTCTGTAAGATGACCTTGTCCTTAGTAAAGGGGAGAAAGGGTTATTTCATTGTAGAAGAATGCATTTCCTCCACTCTGGGTGTGGATGTACTCGCCCAGAGAAGTGCTATCTTCCAGGAAATTAACTTTTGATGCACTCCATGGATCGTGATAAACAGGGGCAGCATGCCCTGGTGGTGGATAGTATTACGCTCCTAGGGTACCGGTGGGTGCCGTACTGGGGGAAATTCGGTGAAAAGTCCTCTCACGAATATATTTTATGATTTTTTATGACAAAAGAGCGGTAGAATTGGCTCCTGTTTTATCAAAACAATGAAATTGCTGACTTGTACAGGCAATTATTTTAGACCGGAGGTCTCAACAGGTCGATCGCAAGCTGCCACTTGCTCGCAGCCTGCCACTTAGTAGCATACACATGACAAATGCTTGTAAACCGGCGTGACAATATACGGCTGCCCATCTGATAAGGCAGCTATTTACAACACCGTGCCCGTTTCTGTGAGGGCTGAAAAGCTGAAAGTGCAGGATGATGCAGCCTACCCTCTGCTGAACAATTATTTCTTTACTTCTTTTTCTCCTTTCTCTCTTGCCTCACCTTCCTTCTCTTTCTTTAGCTTTGTTTTTTTTACTTGCTTTGTCTTTCTCCATTTTTTTATTTCTTTTATCCCCTTTCTTCTTTCTCTCTCCAACTATCGCTCCACACTGCATCTTTTCGTCTCTATTCTATTCTTCTCCTCTTTCTTTGCTGTGCACTCTTAGTTTTTTTCTCATTTTTTTCTTCTTCTCTCATTTTACTCTTTCTAGTTTTCCCGACTTTTTTCTTTTATCTCATTTCTACCCCTATTTTTCTTCTTTTCATCCATTTCCCCAGCTCGTTTCTCCTCCTCTTTCATTCTCTTTATTTCTTCTCTTATTTTCTGCTTTTATTTATTCTCTTAAATTCTTTCTTTACCCTTCTTTCTCTCAATGATTCTTACATTTGTTCTTTTCCTCCTCTTTCTTTCATTGGTCTCTATTTTTCTATTCTTGCCTCATTCTTTATTTCCTTCATTCATTCCCTTTCTTTCATCCCATCTGTCTCTCTCGAATACTTTCTTGCTCTTCTTGTTTCTCTTCCTCTTTTCCTTCTTTATTTCAGTCTTATCCTCTTTCTCATATCCATCTTTCATCCTCCAATATTCGTTCACTTTCTTGTTGTATTTAGTTATTTTACTTTTTCCTTTCTTTTTCTCCCTTCTTCTTCCATTACTGTCCTTTCCTCCATAAAACTCCTTCTTTCTGTTTCTTTCTTATTTTTTTTTCTTCCTAATTTCCCTTTCTGGCTCTCATTTTTACTTTCCTTACTTTCCATCCTTTTCTACTTTTTTGTTTCTCTTGCTTTTTGGATTTTCTCTGTCATGCTTTTCCTACCCTTTTCTACTTCTTCCTTTGTCATTCTTCCTTCCTTACCTTTCATTAAGTTTTCCACCATTAACTTTTTTCTACTTCTTGCGACCTTAATTTCTCTTTCTCCCTTTATAATTTTTCTTTTTCTCCTGTTTGTCTTTCTCTGCTTTATTCTTTCCTTCTCTCCCACCTTTTTTCTCTCATTCTGTGATTTGCTACTTTCTGTCTCTTTATCGCTTCCTCTCCTTTTTTCTCATGCTCTGCATTTTGCACTCTCTATTTCTCTCTTTTTTCCTTATTGTTGTCTGAAGTACAAAGGGAAAAAGGGAATCCATAGAGATACCAGATGTGAACCATTTAGGATACAGCTCCTGTGCCATTAATGCTGTACTCTTACTGTAGAAGTACTGGGGTACTCTAAGGGCAGTGTTTAGGTTATTTGGCCTCAGTGTATATTTATTGGAGGCAATAGCTCACAATGTTTTAAAATGATCAGAATTAGCTCTTACTATAGCAAAGGTTGGAGACCTCTGTTTTAGACCATTTTTGACTACACTCAGCAAATATGGAAGTATATGGTGGAGTGTTGTTGTCAATGGGTGGACTCCTTTGGTCTCGCACCAGACAGAGATGCTACAATTTAGAATTATAAGTTCTCGTGGTTGCAGGCACCTGTCCTTGCAACATGATTTTTCAACAGTCTACTGTGAGCTGTAAATGACCAAGCTCTAGGTCGGCATGTGCCATGCTGAATCGCCGGAGATTGTGGTATAGCATTTTAAAGTTGTGCCTGGAGAGATGCTTATGGGTCCATCTTCGAAGGAATTGATGGCAGCCGCGGCCCGTGCAGGTAAGAGCAGAGGGGCAGTGTGGCTGGGTGAGGGGGGGGTTTCAAAAGACTATGACCAGAGAAAATTAAATGAATAATTAATTTTCCCTCGTCATCGTCTATTGAAATCCTGCCCCCCCCCCCGACATCACCGGCCATACCTGCACGTGCCGTGGCCGAATGATGGAATGCACTGAACCAGTACTGGTGTGGCCGGGCCGTGGCAATCAGAATCAGGAAACAATGTTCCAAATTGGCTTTCCTTTGGACCCTTAGAATAAAGGAAAACGGCAAAAAGGCATATACAAAAATGTTGGATCATATGAACAAAAAGGCACTGCCCTTGGACCCTGGTTGCCAAAACTTGCTGGCATAACACTGGCATTTCCTGCCGCTCTAACTGGCAAACAAGTCCAGTGAACCCATTTGTGGCAGATATAGTCCACTTGGTTTCGGTGGAATTCCCACTTATGGCAGATTGACAGTGTTCGACTGAATGCATACACCTGATTGTTTTGCCATCCAGGGAGATGCTCCTCTATGATGACCACTTTGTGGGAAATAGCCCAGTCCGATATGATGTGCACCTCTTCAGACAGACGCTGGGATCTCGTTCCTCTCCGCTTGGCAATGTAAAATATCAATGCTGTGTTGTCTCTTCTGAGGAGGAGCACCTAACTTGCAAGTCTTGCCTGTTCACCCAATCTTACGACATCTGCTAGCTGTAGTTCCTGTTGGTTTTATAACCCTGATCATATCGGTTTGTCTCAGGTCCTAATTTGGGTGGCATTTGTCTCCATTACTGATTGAAACCTTTGTTTTAGGTCTGGGATTTTCATGAGCCATGAAAAGTTGTTCAGCCAGGCCGATAATACTGGAGGGCACCAAGAGACTCACTGAATACACATTTTTTTTTTACATTTTGCAGTATTAGGACAGGGTGAATCCATTAAACTACCTATCAGTATTTTTGCTTGGACTTCCGGGCAAAAAGATGTAGATCGAAGCCATCCGGGTCTTCTTAATATAGCTGCTCCAGCAAAATGGTGAAAGTCTTTGTTTAAAACATTTACTGCAGCATAAAAAAATACTGCAGAGATAATTGCACCCCTCTTTCATGATAGATTTTGCAATCTCACGCTTATCCTCCAGTATGAGATAAATTAGTAGTGAGATGTAATGCCAAGTCTGGCGATCATAAACTGCCAAGACATTTGCCGCCTTGATGGATGTTGCCGACATGGAACCAACTCTACAGCCCAGATTATCTATGTGCTGTCATGCCTATTGAGGGTGCAGATGAAGGTGTGATCTGGTTCTCTGATCAGGGCAAACCGACAGACAAGGTAACAGGGTCGTATTTGGGTTGGCCTGTAAGGAAAGCTGGGGCTGTACCTGGAGGCCTGTACTTCGTCTTTAAACAGGGCGCCAGTACTGATACACTGGTTGGCTTTATCAATTTTACGTTTTCTTTCCAGATAAAATTCAATATAGATATGGACCTAATTGCTTTACAAGGCTGCTTCTTGATGTCATAAAAGAAACACTGTTATGCCACAGAGGATATCGGAAGATTGAATTTTTTTGCTGCTCTCTCCTTCGGTGCATGGAAATGGGCATTGTCATCCAGAGGTGAATCTGGTTGGAAGGTAGCTTTTTCACATTTCTTTGTATTATGCAATCATCCCACCCCTCATAACCCCTATCATCTGGTAGTTTACCCTCTTCTTCCAAATCAGAATAAACTGAATCCAAAGAGTCCTTGTAGCTCATATTTGCAGAAGATGGCGGGCCAGTATAACTGAGGCTTAACCGGCATGAGTGAAGAGATGGAGTTGGTGTAGGAGGGGCTGTTAGTAAAGGTGGGTGTGGTGGAGTGGACCAAGGGTGCATGCAAGGCTTCTGGAGGAGCAGTCTTTGAAAAGTGTCCATCAACTGTTCTAAGGTTGACAAGAATGCAGCAGGTACCAACAAAACCTCAGGTTCTGTATAGCCCAGACAAGTTGCATAGGGCTGAAGAAGGTGATCAGCTAGGCAAGTCTGTGGCTAGTCGTCATACTCATGAAAAGCATCTTCATGGTCCAAGGCGACTCCCTCAAACTCTGAGAGATCAAGTCCTGAGTAGGACTGTAAGGAGTGTCTGAGATGCTCTAGTCACGGAGGTCGTCTTCCAACTCAGAATCAACTATTTGGGTAGGAAGGGTTGCAGTCACTTGTATAGGTGAAAAAATTACTAGCGTGGGAAAAACTGTCAACTACATTGTCATTGTTGATGTCAGGATTAGTGACATCCTTGGTGTCGTCGATGATGGTCTCGATGTCGAATGTGTTGCTATTGTCAATGAGAGAGTTAGTCAAAGATGTTGTTGATGTTGACAAAGGTCTGATTGTCGATAGTGGTCTCCAAGTGAACGGTGTTGTCGTCAATGGTAACTTATTGAATACCACCTTGTCCTGTCCCATAGGTGTCAATGGGGGTGTCGTCAACAACTGTTTTTTCCTTCTCCTTCGATGATGACATGGAAATCACCAGCAGATACTCGTGTTTAGTCAGGACATCCAGGGAGTGGAATTTTGAGCTGTTTTTTTTACACAGAATGGCGTTTGTCCTGTCTGGGGCATTTTTCTGAAGAAACTCCAGTCTTTTTCTGTTAGGAGGTGGTCGCATGAACTTTAGGATGTAAGCTCAGCTCTGAGAATTCACGTTTCCGCTTTTGCACCGCCTTTGTGGAAGTGCTTGGCGGAGCACACCTCACTGAATCATTTCCAGATGAGGCGCAATTCTCTTAGAAGGAGGGCATTTTTTTATTTCCAGCACCTAGAGTGCCAACCTCCTCTATCTATTCTTCTGAGTCTATGTAAGGAAGGATTTACAAATGTCACAGTGAGAAGCCTTGTGTGCTGGCTAAAGTCAGTCAATACAGTACATGTCTTTCTGGTCTAAAGAAAGAAGAACAATCCCCCAAAACAACTCAGAATATACTGAAAGCGGAAAATGGGCTGTCCAAGCTTAAAGGCAGAACAGAAAGTATCAAGATGAGGTCAGGGAAAGGTTATCAGGGGCTCCCACATAAAGAACTCGTGGTAGAAATCTGAGCTGTGGTGGCTTTGATATGGATTATCCACACAATTGGCCGAAGTGGATTGCTTCAAATTAGGTGGGTGTGTTACTAAACAAACACTGTTGTGGAGGATTGTGGTCATTATAACGCTGTTTGCTGCTATTTAAATATACCGGGAATTCACAGACTAAAAAAGGGGCATGATTAAAGCATCTGAATATATGAAAGGTCCAATGTAGGAGAATTCTGAATTCTGGGCAGATTCTGAAGATTCAACATTGATGGAATGTAGGCCTATACTAATTTGAAATTATTTGCTGTTAGAAGAGATGCTGTAAGAGATTCTGCAATGTACCAGTGCTAAGAACCAAATAGCTTTAGAAATCTGCAGAAATGTCAGACAGCTGAAATGCCAATGATGTGTTAGTGATATTAACTATGTTTTTAACGCCATGCATTCAAGAGATCTAGGACCACATGTACACATTAATTTTCCTGTAGCAAACGGCCCGATTTGCAGAATCGGGCCGTATGCAACAGGAAATATGCATTTTTGGATTACCAAATTACAATTTGGGTTTTACGATTCGATATTAGGAAGGAGCGTGTTAAGGGTGTCCGTCCCTAATACCGAATCGCAAAGGTGTGTATGAAAGTTTTGCAACCTGAAAAGGGTTGCAAAACATTCGCTTTTCACCACCAAATTCAATTTGGTAGTAACCCATTTGCAAATGGGAAGGGGTTCCAAGGGGACCACTTCCCCTTTTTGAATGCAGGCGACAACGTTTCTTTAAGAGCAGGCAGTGGTCATACGGACCACTGCCTCAATTAAAAAAATGAAACTGAAAAGTTTCATTTTTTTTTAACTCTTGCTTTATTAAAGGCAAGCACAAACATGGTGGTCTGCTATACCCAGCAGGCCACCATACCAATGTTTTTAGTGATTCCCAATGGGTCGCAAATTGTGACCTGCGTCATGAATATTAATGAGGTAGGTCTATTTGCGACCCTCTGGGAATCGCAAATGAAACTCTAAAGAGTTTCATACATTTGAAATTGCGATTAGCCATTTGCGATTCAAATGGAATCGCAATTTGGAACTCGCAATTTCAAACGTTCGTACATGTGGCCCCAAGTATTTTGAAGTGGAGTTAAGAAATATTAAAGTTACAGTCAGAGCCCAAGTGGAGAGTCTATCAAAGAGCTCTGCTGCCATGTTTTGAACAATGGTCAGAAATTATATGGAGTTTTGCTGAGATTGTCTACTTTACATATTCATCATTGGCCGTATGATTTGAAAAGGCAACCATGAAGTGACAAGTTATCCAAGAGGTTTAGATGGAGAAGCGTCTTAACTTCACAGAATTGTATTTAGAGGGCACAGGTATGTAAAGCATAGATACAACATACAAAGCATATATCATACATCCGGGAGACATACTAGAAGGTAGATGGGAAGAGTTCACTTCATGACCCCAGAGAAGAAGGGCAGCAAGAGGCCAGACTGCATTATGCTAAACCAGTTACGGTAAATCCTCCGCAAGATTTGGCCCTTAATGATTTTGCGTTTTGGAATGGCTAAAATTGTTTTCCCTAGCACCTATTCTCCAAATGTCGTTATCGCTTGCATGGAAGCTGCGAATAGTAAACCCCAATATTAAATAGGTCATTACCTGCTAAAAGATTATTGAAAAGGCAGCCTATGCTCAACTTCAAAATGACATCAAATGATAACCATCTCCTGCATGATTACCAGCTTGGCTTTAGATCGTGCTGCAGCACAGAGATCACTTACCTTACACATATTAGATGATGCCATGCTGATCACAGAAAAAGATGACCACTGCCTCCTGATAATGTTGGACCTCTCAGCTGCCTTTGAAACAGTCGACCATCCAATCCTGACTGGCACCTTTTAGTCAAAAATGAGATTCACTGGTAATTTCCCTGGTTCTCCTTACCTTTCCGACTTGCACCGGTTTGTTCACATGGGCATGCCCAGGTCCCAAAGGTCCCTATCACCTGCAGAGTCCCCCAGGGTTCCATACTGTCTCCTGTCACCTCCAACCTCTATATGGAGCTGCTTCGTCAAGGGGGGGCGTGGCTAGCGGCCGATGAGGTAAGTCGCAGCCAAACGAGGCTCCCGACCCTCCGCCCGTAGATCCGACATAAATCCTAGCTGAGACCCGGGATCCCCGCGCAAATTGGGTAGATCCCGAGTCCTATACCCGAGCCTGCTCTGGCGCGAGTATTGAGCCCGCGAACCGACTACAGCGGTAACCGTGTGTTGCGGAGTGCCTGGGCCGCCGGCTCGCAAGATGGCGGCTCCCGGATTGCCGAACGCCGAGTGCCACTGAGGATTCCTCCCCGGCGCCTGCCTATGCTGCGAGGGGTCGCCGAGTCCCTGAATGCGGCCTGGGACGCCCTGGTGAGCCACTATCCCCCATCTGCGGCGGGGTTGGAGAGAAGCGCCGCCGACGGAGAGTCCCGGTGAGGCCCCGCCCCCACCCGAAGGACTACAACTACACGCCCCGGCTTGGGGGCCTGCACTCCTGGCGGGAGCTCCCGTGGTCCCGGATCCCGCCTGGCCGCATGAGGCACCACAACAGCAGACACGAAGACGGGAGCGGACTGGCCCCTGGTGCCCCGCCGGCCAGCCTGTTGTAAACGTGCAGGTTTGACGGCGCTCCGCCGCTGCAGGGCCTCCCCGGGAGACGCTGCGGCCCCGTCCTTGTGGCTGGCCACTCTGCTGGTAGGGGTCCGGACCACGACCTGAGGCTGGCAGGCGCACCATCAAAAACGGCGCCCTGAGTAGTGGAGATCCCTGGTGAGAACCTACCGCATTGGTCGTCTGGAGCCGGGTGCCCCCCTGCATCATAGAGCGCCGACTGGAGCCCCGGCTGCTGACTGTGTCTGGCTCCGGCTGTAAAGTGAGGTCTCCTACAAAGAGTGCTGTGGGCTCAAGGACTATCGACGAGGGCAACCGGAAGGCGGCTGGGCTGCGCCACGCCTGAGGCGAGGGGCTACCTGGCTCGGAGGCGAACGGCGAGCTTCACGGAGAGGACCGAGATCCCACTGGCCCACCGACCTGCACAGGGCGGACGCCCGGGGGAGAGGCCACCCAGTGAGTGCACCTTACATATCCACCACTACCGGGCTTTGCGCGGGGAACCCTGCTGACCTCACTACGACGATCACGGGGTAATAGTTGGAGCCCGGGAGGAGGAGGCCCTTGGCACCAGAGAAGACCCCGAGGCTGGATTGTCGTGGAGGGGGTAGGGTAGACCCCGAACAGACACCCGGAGGACGTTCCATTGCGGGGGGGTCTACCGCTGCTGCGCATCCCTGGGACTCGAACCGACATCCAGAGGGAGACATGGGGAAGACCAAAGGCCCCAAAGGTGAGGGGAGTCCTCCCTCGGAAACACCCGACGACGCCTCGCAACCAGCGACGGACTTGCAACAAATGCAGGACAGGATCCTGGAGGCTATCGCTGCTACGAAAGACGCATCGCACAGCGACATTGCACAGGTATCAGCTGGCCTAGGACTCCTAAGGGCCGACCATGCGAAACTGGCGGACAGAGTCAAAGACGCAGAGGCCACCCTAAAGGACATTGTACCGGCGCAAAAGTCGATGGAAGGGAAGCTCATGGAGGCACTGGACCGGATCCACACCCTGGAAAGGAGAGCCGAGGACGCCGAAAATCGCAGCCGACGGAACAACGTGCGCCTCGTGGGCCTGCTGGAAAAAATAGAAGGGACGGACATGGTGGGCTTTCTACACGAATGGCTACAGTCGGTGGTGGCCCCGGAGGGTCTTTCCCCCTTCTTCACTCTGGAGAGGGCGCACAGAGTGCCATCGAGACCCCCGAAACCGGGCCTCCCACCTCGCCCTGTGGTCATAAAACTTCTACACTACAAGGACAGGGACTGGCTGTTGCAGCGAGCCAGAGAAACCGGCCCATTCCAGGTGGATAACAGTAAGGTGACGCTGTTCCCGGACTACACGTTCGAAACCCAAAAACAGCGTGCATCCTTCCTTTCTATCAAAAGAGAGCTCCGCACGGAAGGCATACAATATTCGCTCTTGTTCCCAGCCAGACTCCGCGTAGTGGTGGACGAGAACACCCTGTTCTTCCCGACATCAGATGCTGCTTGGACCTGGTGGGATACCTACAAATCAGGCACGGACGGAGCTAGGTTCAGGGCGGAAGAGGAGCGCCAGGAACATTCCCTCAGACGATCGAAGCGACACCGAGGGCGAGGACGGGGTTCCAGGGGACCGACAACCTTCCAAACAGCGGACGATTGTAGAGCGGCGCTGCAGGCAGTGAAGGAAGTATCGGGGTCGGCACTGACCCACTCGGAGAAGGACTCGTGCTCAGAGGGCCAGGGAACGGGCTCGGACACTGAATTATCAGAGCTGGGAGGAGCCAGAGGCCCGAAGGTCACACCGCAGACGTCAGGTGAAATCATCGAGAGCTGAACCCTCGACAAGGTACCTGGTGGGGATGCAGGGGGCTTCTGCAGTTGCTGAGGACTCTGGAGCAGGCCGCTGTGAGACTGAAATGTTATAGACTATGAAGAGTGTACTGTGCCGTGGGCTGGGGAGTGGTGGCTACAGCGGGGAAGCCCTCTGAAGCGGAAATCTCTGCCGCCTACCTGCCTTGTCGCCTGTTTGCTGGAGAGAACCTTTGGAATCTAACAATCCTTGTCAGTCCTCTTCCCGCCTCCCGCTGCCCGGCTCTGGTGCCATCTGAGCCCTGTAGGCGAGCGGAGCGCGGTCCGAGGGGGATTGCCTGAACTACAATTCCCATCAGCCAAAGCGGCGCACTCCGCGCCATCCACGCGCCAGGAGGCGTACAAATTGCGCGACACCCCCGTCTCGCGGGACGCCGGGCGAAGCCCGGGCCAAGGGCGGGCCCGTTTTAGCCCGTTCTAGACAGTGAGAGACTGGACTGGGCCACCCTTCTTACTCCCATCTTCTAAACCGAACTTTGGTAAGGTAAAACACACTTATATCCACAGTGTAATCCTGTCTATTATTGTTATATAAACTCACAGGGCCTCGCTGCTAATTATTGCTTGCTCATTATGTCCAAGCAAAAAACGCCTGTCACCCCGGCTAATACAATGCACAACTACCTGGTTCAGGTAGTGTCAAAAATTAATACTAATCGGAGGTCCTCCCTGGGCATCGAGGATTCGCCACCTTGTGCTCAAATCAATCAATCAGGGGTAACTCAGTCTGCTGCTGATGATCTCATTGTCTCCGATCTTATTGAGGTTCCAAATGAGCACCCAGTAATTGATGTATCCATGGCCTCTACTGACCAACAACTTGACCCTTTTACAGACCTAATCAATTTAGAAGACCAAGATAAATCTGTAACAATTGAGGAGCTTGTTATAGAGAGCAACACCCCCCCCACACCGGTTCCCGCTCCAAGAGCCAAAAAAGGGATTACTAAGGCTCCTCCTAGAAGAGGTGGCCTACGCTCTTGTAAAAACAAACCTGCAACCCCACCTAGACGAATAAAGAAAAGGATAGAGGATGGGATAAGGGAAGAGGAGTATGAAAATGAAGAAGGGGAGGACACCCTCTTAAATAAGCTTATGGGTACATTAGAGTCTAAACTATTAGGTTTAATGAAACCCCTCATATCAAAAATTGACCAACTAGCTAATAAGGTCAACAAGTTGGAGTCCCTGTTAAGGAAAACTAATGAGGGGGTGGGGGAAATATCAAATCTAGTAGTAACTAAATTTGAACAACTGGAGACGGCGTGAAAATCACTCGGGGTGAACATGAATACTGGCCTACAAGCTCCTTCTGAGCAAGCCCAACAAGCCAGCTCCATGCTCGATAATACTCCTGATATGGCCCTAGTTCCAGAGGCAGCCCAACTAGTGGGCAATATCATCCCTGAGATTTTAAACCCAGAAACTGCCCCAGTTGAACTAATTGTTGAGGCCTCGCCCCTTATTCTAGTATTAGCAAACACACCCTTGCTGAAAACTGGACAGATTGAGTCACCAGATTTCTTAAGAAACAAGGCCCTCCAGTGGCTCAGTAGTAATATGCATATAACTCCCTGGGGCAAGGAAAAACTATCTGACGATCTGCTTACAGCAAGAAGGGTTAGGTGGATAGGTACTAAGGCGAAGAAATTCCAAGGGGACTGTGTGGTCCTGAACTTTAAGGGCCCTGAAGTCCTGCCTGATGTCCTACGGAACATCCTCCCCCCACAACGTAGGACAGCTGAAATAGTTCCACTGACACTGGATTTCTTCTATAGCAGAAGAGGTCTAGTAGCCAAACCGAGCATATTAAGAACAAAATGGACAGTTGTGGGAAATAAAAAGGTCAGGTCCAATCCAGTATGTGAGTGGGGGCTAAACTTGGACAACCAATATTCTGTGTTAACTGACCTAAATGAGTGTGATTGACTCGCATGTGCCTCCCCCGTCACCCTAGATATGCAGCTGGGCCAAAGGCATGTCAAGACTTCCATGCTAGACGAATCTACATTAGTCCCAGATGTATTTCGTACCTCCGTCCTAGAGGAAGTAAATAGGGTTCAGGTGGAACAGAAAAGGTTATTGGAGGAAATTGAGATGTTACCAACACTGAGTAATAATATAATACTAGGAATAGATCCTACAGAAATAGTAAAAACCCCTGATATTGATCATGCATACACCCAAAAGGCTAAACCGAAATTATCAATTATTTCATGGAACATAGCTGGAATTATTAATAAACAAAACATCCCAGACTGGGTCGACTTTACTAACCATTACGACATTGTCATGTTCCAAGAAACTTGGTCGCTTACACCAATTTTCAGGCAAGGGTATTTGAATTTTTACGTCCCGGCTTTAAGAAATCGAGTGGGACGACCCTCGGGGGGCCTGTTAATTTGGGTACGCCAAACTCTGAATTGTTCGGTTAAACAAAGGTCCATACCCTATAACGACATTTTGGCACTTGATATCACCTGGCAAAATGGTCAACAACTAGCCCTGTTTAATCTCTATTCGAGGGGAGTTGCCAGGGGTAAACCATCAGAGACCCTAACGTGCCTCGAGAATCATATTGAATTGCTGCCAGACCCTACCCATATATTAATAGGCGGGGATTTTAACACTACCTTTGAACCCTTGGGTGAGGAGGACAAGATCCTGGCCGAAGATGAGGATACCAAGTGGGGAATCCCCCAACTAGATATCCCAGTAATTAGGAAATGGAGCACGGTAGCAATCCAATTGAAAAGTTTTTGTCTTTCTAGAGGACTTAGAGCAGCCAATGGGCGGGCATTGTCAGATTCTATGGGGAACAATACCTTTGATAATGGTCGATCGGCCAGCAGGATAGATTATATACTCCTGGATGTAAGGGCTTGGGACAAATTGGTAGATATGGAAGTGAAGGATAAGATTGAAAGTGATCACAATCCATTGTGTCTGACGCTACATACCTACCATGACAAACCCGAACATCCTATAGAGGAGCACATGGTTACGCGGGACCTTGTAAGCTCAAATAACACTCGATATTTGAAGTGGAGTATGCTCCTAGAAGACATTGCTAAACTAGAAACTCTAAGGAAAGTAGTGGTGGGCGAAGTTGCTAAGATTAAGTCTCATTATGGACAGACCGATTTTATTGACTATATGATGGCTGCCCATGAGATACTTTTTTCTAGAATCCAAAGCTTTTTTCTTAAAAAAATATCCACAAATAAAATAAAGAAAGCCCAAGAAACTAGAGGGTGGTATGATAAGAGCTGTAGGGCAGCACGAGATAATCTTAGCAGGGAACTAAGATCAGGAAGGCCAGAAGTAGTAAGGCTGGCAAGAAACCAGTATAGACAGGTTCAAAAACTAGCAAAAAAGCGTTGGGACGAGGATTGCTGGCGAGAACTCAAGGAGGTATGTGCCTCCAAGGATTCTAAGCGCTTCTGGGCTTCAGTAAAATGGGCAAAGGGTGGCATAGCACCCCAGCCTGCTAATAATGTCGCAAAAAACAGTTGGATAGAATACTTTCAACCACAGTATGCCTGTAACCCCATGTTTAATAATGTTAGTCTTCCTCCGCAAGTTTACTACAAAGCACCTTTATTTGTTGAGAGGGACGTGAGTATTGTACTGGATTGCGTAGCAGGGGGGAAAGCACCAGGCATGGATGGAATTCCGGCTGATATTTTCTTATCTGATCGGAAGTCCTGGTGCAGCTACTTTACAATGCTGGCTAATGCAGTGGCTATGGGAGGGAAAGTGCCTGCCTCATGGAAGGGAGCCGAAATAATCCCTATATATAAGAAAGGTGACCGATCCCTGGCTAAAAACTATAGACCCATTAGCCTGATTGATACAGCACAAAAGCTAATGGGTCGATTACTGCAAAATAAACTGCAACAATGGATCGACGAAAACAACATTCTGTCATCTTATCAAGCTGGGTTCAGGCCCCTAACTAGTAGCGTCGACCAAGTCCTCCATTTCCTAACAATCTATTGGAGAAATGTTATCCTGAAGAAGGGGACATTGTATGCAGTTTTTGTAGATCTAAAAGCCGCTTTCGACCTGGTCCCCAGGGAAAAACTCTGGCAGACCTTGGCGGACGCAGGCTTAAACCAGGAATTGCTCACACTCCTCGTTCGCCTGCACGAAAATAATTTTGCAAGGATACGATGGGGCAAACAAGGAGATGTAACTGATCCCTTTCCGGTTGAACGTGGGGTGAGACAAGGGTGTGTCCTAGCGCCAACCCTCTTCTCTATTTATATAAATGGTATCGTTGAACATTTAGAGAAGATTGCTAGTGACGCCCCTGTAATAGCCGGCTCCCGTGTGCCAGTCCTCATGTTTGCGGACGATACACTTTTACTCTCCCGCACCCCTAGTGGGTTACAAAAAGTAGTTGATGCCTTTGGTGTATATTGTGATGAAAGGGGCCTAGAATTAAATACTACTAAAACGAAATTCATGTGCCTCAATCTGCAGTCCTCTTTTAAGGGTGTAATAAAATACAAAGGAACACCATTAGAAAGAGTGGACTCTTTTTCATACCTAGGTATCACTCTGCAAGAAAACATGAGCTGGAAGCAACACATAACCACAACCTTACTAAAGTTTAGACAGCTAGCAGGCGCTATTTCGTTAAAACACCGTACTTCACTGACAAAGCCTGTAAACTGTGTGATGGAAATTTATTCCATGAAAGTCCTGGGGGTTTGTTTATATGGTTCGGAACTATGGGGTTTTTCAAACCTGAGCGAATTGGGCCGAGCAGAAAATAGGTTTTTAAGAGGGATCGCAATGGTCCCCCAAAGCACACCAACAATCCCGTTAAAACTAGACCTGGGGAGAAAATCTGTTGAGGATGTAGCGAGGCTCCGGCCCCTCCTATACTGGAGACGAGTTATGGTGACCCCAGAATTAAGCCACTATGCAGCAGCATTGATGGATGTCATCAAATTTGATCGTTTCCATATTATCCCATGGTTAAGGGAGTTGCGGGGGCTCCTTACAAAATTGAAATTGGACTATTTATGGGACAACAAAGACCTAGCTTGCTTTCCTACTAAGGAAAAGCTAAAAGAGCTATACTGGGAAATGGTATATTTTACAATGTTTAGTGACAGCACAAGCGTAAATTTAACATCTCGCTTTTTAAATACAAAAATGTACCCCTCCTATGAACCTTTTTGGGACCTTATTGAAAAACCATACGACAGAAAACTTTACTTTCAATTTCGCATTGGTACACTACCTTTGAATGCGTTCAAGAAGCATTGGTCCCCGGCATGGGATGAGAATTGTCACCATTGTAAAGAAGAAACTGAACACATTGCCCATTTCTTGTTTTGCTGTCCACTGTACTCGTCCCCTAGACGTAAGTGGTTAAATCCAGTGTGCTCAAAGTTGGGTACCCGAAGCCATTCCGAAGCCCTTAGGATACTCGAAACAGATTGTTCAACATTGTTTGTGGTTGGTGTAGCAAAATTTTTGGCTTGGTCATGGCTAATCCGTACCCGATCATTAACGGCTATTGCATTACAATGAAATTATGTATATCCTTAATCTTGCTTTTGCGACATGGACCATTGTCCTTTGTTTTTTAACCTAGAGGAATGTTACTTTTTTAAAATCTAATAATGTGTTGTAATTTTGACGTACTTTTTACTATGTATTATTCGACATTTAATGTTTAATATGTATTTTTAGAAGTATTTTTATATGTAGTATTTATTGTATAGGGTTAGGTGAATGCTTTTATGACAAATGTCGAATAAAGCTTTATAAATTGAAATTGAAGAGTGTTGCGGGGCGGGGGTCTGGTGGCGGCACTTACAGGCTTTAGAGGCTAGCGTGCGTACCCCGAGACCATAAGGCCGACGTAGCTTTGACTACGGGTTAGTGGCTCTGTGAGCACGTTGCTCAATTGTTTGGATGGGAGCGACTCTTTGGAAGTTAGGTCCTATTCTGGGGGAGGGAGGGCCTGGAGCAGTTGGGGAGACTCTGGGAACTGTCCGGGGAGGGGGGTTTGGGGGTTGGGAGGGGAAGGGAAGGGGCGGGACCGGGCCTGTAGTCCGGATGCAAACTGTTAGTTATTCACTTTACGTCCAATGGGACAATGGCTAATGTGGGCCCGTTGAAATGTGTGACCTGGAATGTGCGGGGCCTAAATACCATGACGAAGAGACACAAAATCCACTCATACCTAATTCGCCGTGGAGTGCATATTGCATTCCTGCAGGAAACCCATTTAACCAAACAGGAGGGACTTGCGCTTCAGCGTAGATGGAGGGGCCACTTATTCTGTACTACATACTCTGCGTTCGCTAGGGGTGTGTTAATTTGGGTGAGGGCGGGTATACCCCTCCAGGTCACTAGACACACGGAGGACCCGGATGGGAGGTATGTGGCAATCGAGGGTCTGCTTAGAGGCCGACACATTGTGCTCTGTAGCGTATATGCGCCGAATGTAGATCAAGCGACCTATTTTACAAAACTCTCCGGGGTACTTGCCAGCTATATCATAGGTCCAGTGTTAATGGGTGGGGACTTTAATTCCATAGCGGATGTTACACTAGATAGATCACACCCACCGCTGCGCACCTCCCCAGTGTACCGGTTGGCGAAGTGCAGATCGGAATGGCAGGGTACGTGGGACCTGACTGACTGCTGGCGCGTACAGCATCCTGCCGAGCGGGATTACTCATTTTATTCTGGTCTGCACGACTTGCACGTGCGCCTGGATTCCTTTCTGTGTTCCCCTGCGGTACTTACTGCAGTGGCCCGGACGGAATACTTATCACGCACATTATCGGATCATAATCCGCTCCTCCTGACACTGGATTGGATGACTGTACCTCCCAGGATCCCGTCGTGGCGGCTGCGGCCGGACACACTGGACGACCCACCCTTCCGCGCTGAGCTGGGGGATCGGATCACCCAGTACTTTGGGGAGAACGAGGGCACCGCCTCCTCCAGAGCAATAGAGTGGGATGCATTTAAAGTAGTGGTGAGGGGACACTGTATTGGGAAGTATGCGGGAGTACGCAGGACACTGATAGAAGACCTAGAGAAAGCTGAGTGTACATTGCGAGAAGTAGAACTAAACCGACCTAATCACCCTGAGTTACAGGAGAAAGTGAGTGGGGCACGGGAGGCGGTGGCTGTGGAGGTGGAGCGCCTTCGTAGCTTTGATTACAAGACGTACCTGACGAAGACTCTTGCTGAAGGGGACAAGACTGGATCACTCCTGGCTTGGCTTGCAAACCCCAGCAGAAATAGCCAGCCTATTCTAGCCTTGCGGGGATATGGGGGCCACATCCACACCACACAACCCGCAATACTGGACTGTTTCAGATCGTACTATGAGAGGTTGTATAGGTCTGAGATGGGTGACAACACTGAAGTGCTGGGAGCCTTTCTGAGCGACCTGCAGCTCCCGCACCTAGACCAAGAACAGGCTGATACCTTGGGAGGCCCCATTGCCTTAACTGAAATAAGGGGCGCAGTGAAGCGAATGGCGCGCAATAAAACACCGGGGATGGATGGGTTGCCCGTTGAGTTCTACTGGAAATATTTAGACCAAATAGCCCCGAGGCTCCAGGTGATTTATAACGAGGCCAAAGAGGCAGGCCGACTCCCCCAATCAATGAGCGAAGCCATAATGATCCCTTTGTTGAAACCGCGTAGAGAGAGCACGGATCCTGCATCCTACAGGCCGCTCTCTATGCTAACGACTGACTACAAAATACTGAGCACGGTGCTGGCCACCAGGCTGTTGTCCCATATGCAAGATCTGTTCCATAAAGACCAATCAGGTTTTATACCCACGAGGAATACCACGCACAACATTCGCAGACTACTACGGCTGGTGGATGCCCCGCCTCCGGAGGCAAGATCCCCCCTAGTATTGGCCGTGGATATAGAAAAGGCCTTTGATAGTCTGGAATGGAGCTACCTATACGGAGTGATGCGCAGGTTTGGCCTAAGAGAGGGATACATACGATGGACGAGGGTGCTCTACTCCTCAGCGAAGGCCAGGGTGAGGGTCGGATCGTTGGTATCGGACCAATACGAAGTGACTCGGGGAACCCGACAGGGGTGCGCACTCTCCCCCCTGCTGTTCGCACTTGCGGTAGAACCACTCGCACCAATGGCTAGGAGAGGAGAATACTATAATGGACTGGTCTTCAGGGGAGAACTTCATTACATCTCCTTATATGCGGATGACCTCCTCCTCTTTCTAGATAATGCGGAAGAGGCTGTGGAGGGTGCCAAGAAATTATTGGAGCGCTTTGGCGATCTTTCGGGACTGCGGGTAAACTGGACGAAAACCTGCCTTTTCCCACTTCGGAGGGGGGAGGAAAGCCCTTCACTCCGCTCAAATCTTCGATGGGAACCCCGCTGCCTGAGCTACCTGGGGGTGCACATATACCACGATTCAGCGGATCTCCTAGACGGTAACGTGGGCCGATGTATCCGTGCCCTGAGGGGTTGCATGTCCTTCTGGGCCACCCTGCCCCTTTAGACGGCGGGCCGAGTTGCACTTCTGAAAATGATTGCCCTGCCGCGACTATTGTATTTCTTCCGGACCCTTCCCATATGGATACCCGGTGCGACCTTCAAACACTTGAAATCAATATTAGTATCCTTCTTATGGGGTACGGGCAGGCGCAGGATTGCACTGGCGACGCTTACCCGCCCTAGAGATGAAGGGGGACTGGCTGTTCCGGATTTTGAGCTATATTACTTAGCAGCTCAGTTGCAATTCTTCACGCAGGAAGTGGCGAGAGCGTATCGTGGGCCGGAACAGGAGAGAGAGAACGGCACTCCCCGCCATGTCCTGGCGTATATCACCCTACAACAAAAATTGCTACTGCGGGGGCTATCTCAAGAGGAACGGACGTTCCGTTTGTGCTGGAACCGCTCGCAGAAGCGAATCGGACCCGGTCTCCCTTATGCTACTTGCTGCACGCGGCAGTGGTGAGAGCCATACAGGTGCACCGGGGGGGGGGGTGCTGATGGAGCCTGCAACAACACTGGCGTGTCAGTATACAATGATGGCGGCGGGAACATTTAAAGCCGTTACATGCCTCTATCGCAGAATGATCTCGGAAACACTACTACCTCTTACACCACTTAAAAATAACTGGGAGGCGGACCTGCAATTAGACATCCCGGACACGACATGGGCGCAGCTGGTGCGGAGAGCCAGAAAGAGCACCAGGAACGCACGCTTCCAACTAATACACCTCTATATCCTCCACAGAGCCTACCTCACCCCGAGTAAACTTACAGCGTACTTTCAGGTAGTAGACGCGGCTTGCCCTAGATGCAACCACATAGGAGCTGACCTAGTACATATGTTGAGGGAGACTGCCCCAATCTACAAGAATATTGGAAGGACATTGAAGAGACCCTGAACACAATCACAGACAGGGAGTTGCATTATGACAGCGCGGTCACTATTTTACATTGGTTCCCTCACACAAAAAAGAACAAGTTATCGAGTAAATTTATAGACATGGGCTTACTCATAGCGAAGAGAGAGCTGACTAAAGGGTGGAAGTCAAGGGTGGGACCGACACATAGAAGATGGATAAATGAATTCCTGAAATGGGCAACTGCGGAGAGCACAATTCGTTACCAGCTGGCCCGCCGCAGCTCAGATGATAAGGCGCAGGAGGCAGCAATGGCTTGGGAAATACTGGTACAGGCTCTCAGAGATAACACACTCGATGGAGAAGGGGAGGAGGAGGCAGTAGAGGGATCAGCCCCAACAGTAGAGGGCATGCCTGCAACACTACCACAGGATACACACACGCAGTAAAACACAATAGATCCGAATTCCCACAATATAAGTATTTGCATTTGCACCGAACACAGACGCAGGCACCGGGAGGGGTGGGAAGGGCGGGGAGTTATGTGTTGGGGGAACACCGCAGTGGTACAGGTACATCTTCGCTAGCACAACAGGGCTACACAGTCCACCGACAGGATAAAAGCAGAGGGCGGAGAACACTAAACGTTGTCAGAGATGAACAGGACGGCTCAGAGAGAGGCCCGTATGGAGCATTGACGCCACCCTGCCTCCGGGATGTGGGCTGAATGGCTGTGTTCACCATATCTAGAAAGCATCCAATGAAAGGCGACTCAGTATTATGTGACACTAATTATGACTCTGCATGTAGTACGTAACCCTGCAATAAAAATTGTTTTACAAAAAAAAATGGAGCTGCTTCGTCGAGAAGTCATAGCTGGGGACCCGGTTTGATCTCACCAATCAATGGCCAGCACAGCTGCCCCCTGCTCACCTAGCATGGTGGGAGCCT
The DNA here is from genome assembly GCF_964261635.1 of Lissotriton helveticus. Taxonomy (NCBI): domain Eukaryota; kingdom Metazoa; phylum Chordata; class Amphibia; order Caudata; family Salamandridae; genus Lissotriton; species Lissotriton helveticus. The sequence continues at coordinate 1,044,602,957 of NC_136072.1, forward strand.
TGCTCTCTACTTGATGCACACTCTTCTAGTGAACACCCCTACGTCCAGAGCGGCACCTCCATTTCAGTGGAGGAGTGTCGCCCTACAAGGATAAGCCCGAGGCTAGAGCTGAATAATTAAATGGTAATAAACTTTATTTATTACCATTTTATTTTTCAACAATCGACCATCCTGAGAGGCAGGACGGGGAGGGGCTAGTGCTACTGAGTGGCATCAGGGAGCTGTGCGCTTTAAAATGTGCATGTCTCTTGGGACAGCCAGCCAGCATTTTAAAATTCTCTAATCTATCTATCTTAGACAGCTGGGTTAGAGAGAGCGCAGGCCTCCAGTGCTCTTGTGAGTGCTGAGAGGCCACCCATACCAATCCTGGTGCTGCTCTCATGCTGGTGAGAGCAGCGGCAGGATTGGTTAGGGTAGTTGCCTGGGTCCTGCGTTGGAGTTTGCCTGCCTGTCTGCCGGAGAAGGGCGGAGCGAAGAGGACGTCACGTAGGAAGATAAGTGGTTTTTTTTTAGGTTTTCTTTGTATGCCTCTCCCGCCCCACAACACTCGGTACATGCCAGACGCCATTGCACTACGTTGCACCACAAGTTAGCTTGGCTGGTAAATGTACAGCACCAGAACCCACCTTTGTACCCCGCTTATGAGAGAAATTTCTTAAAGGCTTCCAACTTGTAAGGAAGTTGGCAGTCATCTCAAAAACACAGGGCCTTTCCATCAAGGCAGCATGTCAAGCCTGGTGTGACCAATTCTCCCTTGAGTCCTGAATCCTACAAGATTTTCATGGGCTCTAGACTATTATGAACTGCACTTACATGACCCTACAGGTCAGTCAGCTGAAGCTGCTTGCTTTAAACAGCATTTTTTAAATTTCTTTTTTTTTGTTAATGTATCTTTTTACATTTTTAGAAAGTAGACTTAGGCATTGGAACATTTTGTGAAACATTACCTGATTCTTCTGCTCCTGCTTCTGTTGGGCCACAGACTCTTCTCTCTCCTTCTCAAGGCGCAGCTGTCTGGCTATCTCAAGCATCCGTTGATGATTCTGCACGCTCTCCACCTAGAGCCAAAAGTGCAGGCCACATCAGATGCTGAAGACATAAACGTGACCCACAGCCCCATAGCTGTTCCTTTCCCTGTAAGTTACTCTTGGCAGATCATGACAAGGCATGAGGCTCGCGACCCTTAAGACCTGGAATGTTGCCCATGCAGGCTCGCTTTCCACCACTTAGTATTCCAATCCCCTTCTTACATGCAAGGCATGCCCACCCTAATCCTTGTTTGCATTCCTAGAGCCGAGCGGCATGCCAAGGGCCGTGCCACTGACAGTTAGCAGCAGTATTTCTGTCATTACCCTCTTCTTAAGACGCTCCACTCTCTTTATCAGCTGGTCCTTCTCCTCTTCCATGGCGCTGATGTCCTGGCAAGAATTGAAAGGAAAGAAACACGTGTCAAGTGTGGATTCAGCGAACACATTTCAAAGAAATGAAAGATAAATAGAAAAAGAAAGGGGCGCTAAAGGCACGGTAATACAACTGTCAGTGAAAAGGATTGAGTGTTAAAGGCACAGAAATTAATACAACTGTTAGTAAAAAGGATCGAGTGTTAAAGGCACGGTAATTAATACAACTGTTGGTGATAAGGATCGAGTGTTAAAGGCAGGGCAATACAACTGTTAGTGATAAAGATTGAGTGTTAAAGGCAGGGCAATACAACTGTTAGTGATAAGATAAGGATCGAGTGTTAGTAAAAAGGATCGAGTGTTAAAGGCACGGTAATTAATACAACTGTTAGTGATAAAGATTGAGCGTTAAAGGCAGATTAATACAACTGTTAGTGAAAAGGATCGAGAGCTGAAGGCAGGGTAATTCAACTGTTAGTGAAAAGGATTGAGTGTTAAAACTATCATCGAAAATAACAGGGCAACTAAATGCAAAGTAATACAACGGTCAGTGTTGATGATAGGGCACAGAAGGGGCAATAGTACTATTAATAGTGGAAAGGATTGTTCGATGGAAAAAGAGAGGGACTAACCTAGACTTACAAGAAGCCACACACACGCATTACAAGCAGCCACTCATTAGCACACATCACTACAAGCTGCACACGTGTCGCACAGACTAAACAATGCAGTTAAAGAGAATTCAGCAATTATATCTCAGAGTAAAATTGTATGTTAAAAAATACAGAGTTTCCAAATCTGAATACACAGTAGCATTAGGCTAATTACAGTTTTCTGCTTTTCAAGTAATCGTACAAAACAAATTTAAAACAATCCATTTTGTAATCATCCCTGTTAAGTCACTAGGCTTTCCTTATCAATGCCAATTTATTTCTGAATCAACACATTGGCAAAACTGCACAATTAGCAAACTTCACTTACAGCAGTAGTTCCCAAACTGTGCGCCGCGGCACCCCAGTGCGCCGTCAGAAGTCACCAGGGGCGCCGCGCACTTCTTGGGAATGCGGGAAAAGTTCTGCTCTGGTACCGTAACTTTAACTAACCTAACGCTTTTCTTTCATTGGTGATGCAGACTGCCTTGCGTTTGTTTTCCCTACGATTCATTATTTGTCATACTTTAGCCCCCTTATAGAGTCATGCACTTACCTTTTTTGTAATGTGCATTTGCAGGCCCCGAGTAAACAATGTGTGAATGCCAGGAGTGCACTGGTCATCGTGTGGATTGGTTTAAATGAGGTGTGATGTGTGACAAAAAGCGCGTGGGCTTAGGCGGGGCCAGGCACAATCAGGACAGTGATGCCGAGCAAGTGCTATTTCTGCCGTCAGCCACTGTTGTAATTGGAAAATCGGGTAAAGATGATCATATGAAGCGAAGGAGTTAAATTACGATCAGCTGCAAGTGTTTCTGGAGTTTTGGACGGGTGTTTGAGATTTTTGGTTAACTGTGCTATGGAAGTTGTATGCTTTCCTGCCACTGAAAATACCATATTCTCAGTTGGCTTTCCTTATTTTTCAAAGTTAAAAATCCAAACTGCTTATGCTCTATTTATTCAAAATGTTCTCCATGCTGTGTGTACTGTAAAACGAAGCACAGCAATGCAATGGCACAAGCATGCTTGAAAACACCCACACATCCATTGAAATGAGCTTATCTAAGCACATGGGATTTTCAATGCTATTTTGGAGTAGCTAAAAACTATTGAATGACGGGCTGTGGCTATTATAACTGAATTTTGTTTACTATAGCCCGGTGCCACGGTTATACACATACAGTGCTTTATTTGAATTGAACGGCAGGTGTATGCAGTGATGTCTTGAGCATTACGTGCAACTGGCAGCATGTTAATTAATTGAGAACACAAACATCTCCTGCTGCAGTCCAATTTACCCACTGAGCTACCTGCAGAGAAAATGAATAGGAAAGTTCTAAGTAGCAATATTATGCCTCTTATCTAACCACACTCAGTTCTAATACCATTACCAAACTACTGCAGCTCATGGTAATGAAGGTTGTTATAGGTCAGTCAGGAGGTTTGCAGGGCATCCTGAACGATGTAGTAGTCACAGTGGGTTTACCATTACAGTGCTTTCAGTGTTTAAACAAAACAAGCAAAAAATATGCGGTGTGCGAGGGAAATTGGGTACTCCTTGGCATCAGGAAGCACTACTATGCTTTTAAAACCTGTATTTACAACATATTCAGGAATATTGTGTAATGCCCGAAAAAGAAATGTCAGGTTTTACCCAGTAACATTGGCATAGATTCCCTGCTGCTGGTAATGAAACAGAAACCACAGGTTAAAATAAATAATTTTGCAAATCTGGACACAACATTTCCTTGGCTGGACAGAACTGTTGCTGTGTAAACGAAAGTAGATTGCCATCTTCCTATTAAAAAAAACCTAAAAAGTACTTGTAGAGACAAAACCTTACGCTGCACAGAGACATCAGCAGTAAAGGAAAGAGTGAGTAGGTCTTCTAACCTTGACTCGCACACTGAAAGGTTTACTGAAGAAAGCTGCAAGTCTCCACTGATGCCACACAGTTAGCCCAGAATACTTACCCTGAGGTCAGCACTGCAGAAATGACTGGGCTGATTTTTTTATTTTACTTATCTTTTCTTCCCCTGATTACACATTAGTTTACCTTACAATTCACGTCTACGGTATGTGTTTGCCCACAACACCAGTAAGCCTCCATACCAAATGTAGGTAGGTGGCATAACATTTTCTCATTTATAACATCTCCTTCTTAATCACTGTACATTCCAGTGCCTGTGGTCAGGCTTATATCACCCCACCTAAAAAAAATGGACATGATGGGAGCCGTGGCCAATGGCCAATTATGTCAAGGGAGCCCAGGTTGAAAAAGTTGTACAGGCACTCAAGAAAATAAAAAACATTTCTTCCTCAATGAACTACAAACCACTGCACCTGGCCTAATCTTCTTTAGAATTCATTACAGCAACTCAAACTTAGCTTGAACCCCAACCCCTTCCAGGAGGCGAGTTGTCCCCCTCCCTTGCTTCAAACAACTGCGACCCTCATGCCCATCAAATCAAACCACTGACAGTGCTTTGGTACCATAAAAGGTTGCAGTTTATTCAAAATAATATGTTTATACCTTTTCAAAATCATGGTTATCCTATTCTTAATCTTCATGGGAATATGCTGCCATTTCTTTGCAATTCCTTTTGTTGCTACGTGGACCCAGCCTCCTCAAGTTCCAGGGACGGGAGGGGCCACCTGTCTGGGCTTCTATTTTCCAGGTCAAGGCTTCAACTTTCTACTGATTTGGGACCTGCCTGAGCTGCAAATGCCGTCCCGCTTGTCCTGCCCTTTCATGGGCCCTCCCTGCTCCCCGGTGGTCCCTGCCATGTGGCATCCCAAGGACCTTGCTTGAGCATCTACTCTATCATGAGGCTGAGTACTTCCATTTTGCTCCCTCAGCATCCCTGCCGTGAGGCATCCTAAGGGTCCTGCGGGAGCATCACATCTACTCTTTCCATGGCGGTAGGCCGCTCTTGGCTCCCTCAGTGCCCCTGCCATGAGGCATCCCAAGGACACTGTGTGAGCCTTCCTTGTACCTTTTAGTAATTCTCTCTTTTTTATACCTTTCTTGTGTTCCTTCTGCCTCAACTCTACCCTTGCGGCTGCCACGCCCTTTCCTTCTGGTGTGGGTGGGTGGGTGTATCTGCGAGGAGGGGGGTGGTTTGTGTCTACTTGGGCCTGTAGCCCCCTATTTATCCCCCCTCACCTCGTCAGCCCCCCCCCCGGATTGGGGGGGTGGTAATGCTTGCCCTAGGGTGACCAATCCTGGCCACCCTCTTTAGAGCTGGCTATTTCAATGTGCGGGGGAGGAGCTTCCCGCCTCCGGCCGGCGTTTGGGCCAATTTATATTGGCCACATAACACACAAAGCTATCTGTCAGAGAAGACCGGACTGCATACAAAACCTTTTGACACACTATAGGGGCTCCAGAGACTTCAGAAGAAAAATGACCCTACTATAGAACCACCCAAGTTTAAAACAAGACAGACACACAATATAGATTCTTCACAAGACCAGCGACTAGCTTCTGGAACGCTCTACCATCCCACCTGAGGCAGCAATTGGATTTTCACTCCTTCAGAAGGGGCTTAAACGCATTTCTTTTCACAAAATACTTAATGTAAGTTTTATCAAATGGATGCTTAACCCGATCTTCTTTTATCCTGTAATTCTCTCACTCAATACTAATTCCTCCACCTTACTAACCTTCTTTGACATGAACACTGTGACAAGTCCTAATCTATATATTCTTTATGCAGCCGCTTGCATATTCTTTTATCTCTTTTAGTAAAAAGTGTGAAGTTTTAGACGTGTGTAGAAATGTTAGTATAATGTCTGCCTCCTATCTAGGCTGTTATATTTGATTGTTTTTGCTATAGACCCCGCCTTACATCATGTGCACTGACTGTGTAAGCAGATATGTTTTTATTGTCTTAATTATAGGAGCAGATAATCTATATGTAAATCGAGATGATTCATTTATCACCATAAATGTTAAGTCTTGTTGATGCTTTAGTGTCCGCAAGTACTCTTTTATTTTATAAATATATGATATGGCAATCCGATACTATAGAAACCCAAGTGTCTAACCATGAGTTAGAGTGTCTTTGCGCTAGTACCGTCACGTCAGAGGTCACACCGATTTGCAGTGACAACCAGCCTATGCGGAGGTGGCTCCTGGAGCAGTGCAGAGAGGCAGCCTTCGGCCATGCAATTCTTATCATTCCACGGCAAAAGCTGCAATAGAGAATAGCTAAACAGCTATTTTATATAGTGGCAAGGTATGTTGTGCAATCCATCTTAAGAAACTCAATTTATAGGCTTGCTACATTTGCTAAAATTTGGCATAGCGCTTAAATTAACTAAAGGGTGTTAGGACGTTAGGAACTTGCTAAACTCATTAGGAATGTTCATATAGTTTTTGCGGGCCATGTCATGTATTGCTGCATTTATTTTCGCATTCTGTGTGTTTGCCATACATATTTTATGCTCGAGGCTTGGGTCTTAGAAATAAACATTTTGAAGTACATCCCGTTTCTTAGTGCTACTATTTTGTGTGTGTTATTCTTGTACAAAATTAGGTTTGGAGTTCCACTTTGTCCCTGAACTCATCCATCAGGGCTCACCGTGACAAGAAAACACTCCCTACACAGTACTGCCCAGTGGGTTGTGTATAGGTCACAGTCGAACTGGATTTCTAATTTGCATTGGTGCTTTGAACTAAGTCCTTTACCAGGGGGGTAAGAAATCTGCCCCCCTGCAGCTCTTGATGGAGGGGTTCGGAATATTGTGACACCTTGTTAGTTTACCATTATTATAAAAAAAAAATTCCACCCCTTTCGCTAACCTCAGCAACATGATATTGCTACTGCTAACATGTTAATAAACATATATTATTGCATTGTTGAAATTGTAAAGCATACTAATGCTAGCTGGTGCAGCTGCACTACACAAAAACATCAAATATTTTAATAAGGCATGTCAGGATTCTACTCTTGAACCTGTCGAAAGAGGTGCTGTCTACGATTATGGTCTGGTGACTCAGCAAAAAAATAAGGCATTCATGACAGACCAAAGATGAGGCGTGTGCAGTATTACACCATATCCTCTCAAAGGGAATGGAGAAATCTACGATTATCAGGGGGCAGAGACAGAAATATACATCTTTTTAAAGAACCATGACATTTTCCTGAGCAAAAGGATTTGAAAATTTTTAAAGGACGTTAGGCAACTTACTTATTTACATTTTCAGAATTATAAATGGATACTGTGGTATTGTGCTCAGAGGCTGGCCTGTGGAATTTTATCATGTATGGTTCAACATCTGGTGTCCTAAATAGTTGTCTTTTGAAGGCAGAGTTGGTTGGAACTATTAGGAAATGGTTCGGACTTGCTGCTGCTGCTCCTTTTTCCAGCATTATAACTTGCTCCTGTCTCAATAAAACATACCTATCGTCTTTTCCACACTCAAATCAAACAAAATATTGATTAAGAACCAACATTTTCACTGAAGGCCCTGCTCTATTGCTCCTTTATTTTTAATTGTCCATTTCTTTTCCAATTCAATATGCATCTATTACAAGGGCATTTAGAGTTAAAAGGTCAAAATCCTTACCCACCCACCTGATTACAAAGGGAGTGGCACTGAGCAAAGACCTCGTCGAAGGCCAGGGCTTTTGAGTAAAGGCCACAATTGAGGTGCTTGCACACCGGTTTTGGGGAAAGTGGTGAATGTGAGGTCCTTCACCCTCGGTGTATGTGACATAGCCAAAGGCCGACCCCGCTTGCTCTTGAGGAAAGAATGCTGCTAAGTGCAGGGGCTGACCAAACCATTTAGGCTGATTGGAAAATGGCATCAGACAAAGAAAACGAGCCGGTATGTTACTCATGTATGTACCCTTCTAATTTCTGCAGTAGACAATCCAGAGGCCTTCAGTTGTTCACACTCCTTGTGCAAGTTTTTGAAGCCTTCCATCAATTCCTCATACTGTAAAATGGAAAAAGATTAAATCAGTGAAGGCCTGTGTTCTGTTGTATATTCTTATTCATATAGTAAAACGTACACAAAATATGTCATTTTAAAATTGTTGTTCTCGCTTTTTAAATACATCTTCCGAGTGTAATGCAGTCCAACACTAGGTTATACAATGCACAATACCATTTTTTTTCACATAGGGTAGAGGTCCCACCTACATGTTTATCGTTCTCCAGACCCCTTTCTGTAATCATTCTCAGCTACCTAAACACATCACAGATGCTTATAGTTCTCATCAAAAAGACGACGAAACAACATAACCCTCGTGGGCTAGGAAAGCAATGAAAGTTCATAAAAAGACCAACCTGGTTAGAGAACACAAATTGTATTGTATTGTAAATGCATTTATATAGCGCTTACTACCCCTGACGAGGCGTCAAGGCACTGCATCACTGCAGTGACATATAAGAACGAGGAAACAGTGAAGAAGTTAAGTTCATGTTTAATGTGAATAACTGTGTTACTACTGACATCTCTTTCTCTTATGTTCTCTACACCATTAAAAATGACTAGCCTACAAAATTAGCAATTGGTCCACTTTCAGCCCAAAATTAAAGTTTTTCAGATTAAAACACGTGTGGCACCAGAAAAGCAAAATCCTAAATGCTCGGTTGAACTTGAGCTAAAAGTTGAATATTCTTTTCAATCCCAGTATCAAACCAAGTAAGTACAACCAAAAGAAAGCACTGCTGCTATCCAGGGCAGGTTGCAGCCCTAGATTCTGGAGCCACAAAGACCAAAAGGGTGTCCAGTCCAGATGCTTGTGAAGCCCAGGAAGGGGCTCTAGTAGTCCAGATGCTTATGAAGCACCGGAAGGGGCTCCGGTAGTCCAGATGCTTGTGAAGCACAGGACGGGGCTCCGGCAGTCTAGATGCCTATGAAGCACCGGAAGGGGCTCTGGTAGTCCAGATGCTTATGAAGCACCGGAAAGGGGCTCCGGTAGTCCAGATGCTTGTGAAGCACAGGAAGGGGCTCTAGTAGTCCAGATGCTTGTGAAGCACCGAAAGGGGCTCTGGTAGTCCAGATGCTTAAGAAGCATCGGAAGGGGCTCCGGTAGTCCAGATGCTTATGAAGCACCGGAAGGGGCTCCGTTAGTCCAGATGCTTGTGAAGCACCGGAATGGACTCTAGTAATCCAGATGCCTGTAAAGCACCAGAAGGGGCTCCGGTAGACCAGATGCTTGTGAAGCACCGGAAGGAGCTCTAGTAGTCCAGATGCTTGTGAAGCACCGGAATGGACTCTAGTAATCCAGATGCTTGTGAAGCACCGGAAGAGGGTCTCTGGTAGTCCAGATGCTTGTGAAGCACCGGAAGAGGCTCTGGTAGTCCAGATGCTTGTGAAGCACTGGAATGGACTCTAGTAGTCCAGATGCTTGTGAAGCACCGGAAGGGGCTCTGGTAGTCCAGATGCTTGTGAAGCACTGGAATGGACTCTAGTAGTCCAGATGTTTGTGAAGCACCGGAAGGGGCTCTAGTAGTCCAGATGCTTGTGAAGCACCGGAAGGGGCTTTAGTAACAAGCACTGGAAGGAGTTTTAGTAGTCCAGATGCTTGTGAAGCACCGGGATGGACTTTAGTAATCCAGATGCTTGTGAAGCACCAGAAGGTGCTCTGGTAGTCTAGATGCTTGGAAGCACCGGAATGGACTCTAGTAATCCAGGTGCTTGAGAAGCACCAGAAGGGGCTCTGGTAGTCCAGATGCTTGTAAAGCACCGGAATGGACTCTAGTAATCCAGTTGCTTGTGAAGCACCGGAAGGGGCTCTGGTAGTCCAGATGCTTGTAAAGCACCGGAGGGGACTCTGGTAGTCCAGATGCTTGTGAAGCACCGGAAGGGGCTCTAGTAGTCCAGATGCTTGTGAGGCACCAGAAGGGGCTCTAGTAGTGCACATGCTTGTAAAGCACCAGAAGGGGCTCTAGTAGTGCAGATGCTTGTAAAGCACCGGAGGGGACTCTGGTAGTCCAGATGCTTGTGCAGCACCGGAAGGGGCTCTAGTAGTCCAGATGCTTGTAAAGCACCGGAATGGACTCTATAGTAATCCAGAAGCTTGTGAAGCACTGGAAGAGGATCAAGTAGTCCAGATGCTTGTGAAGCACCGGAAGGAGCCCTAGTAGTCCAGATGCTTGTAAAGCACCGGAGAGGACTCTGGTAGTCCAGATGCTTGTAAAGCACCGGAATGGACTCTAGTAATTCAGATGCTTGTGAAGCCCAGGAAGGGGCTCTAGTAGTCCAGATGCTTGTGAAGCACCGGAAGTGGCTCTTGTAGTCCAGATGCTTGTGAAGCACCGGAAGGGGCTTTAGTAGTCCAGATGCTTGTAAAGCACCGGAGGGGACACTGGTAGTCCAGATGCTTGTAAAGCACCGGAATGGACTCTAGTAATCCAGATGCTTGTGACGCACGGAAGGGGCTCTGGTAGAGCAGATGCTTGTGAAGCATCGGAAGTGCATGTGTACTTGAACACGACAGGTGTGAACTATAAAGATTAAACACCAGAACTAAGGGACATATCTTTTCTGAATAAGAAAACTTAATTTCAACATAATTTCTACCATGCATGATATCTAATTGCTTTAACGCACTTGAGCAGAGGAGCTTTGTTAAAAGGATGAAGAATGGTCCACGCTGCACATTGCCATTAGGTCTCGCCTAGCGAACGCAGCGCATGCGCTGCTTCGCCTTGGCGAGACTATCGTTGTTGGTTTGGTGAGCGAAGGGAGACAAACCATGTGCGCGCATGGACAGGCCATGTGCACACGCATGGATCCCCTCCTCTCTGGCTCACAAGCTGTGGAAAAGTAAATTTTGCCATGTTCTGTGTCCCTACGTGTTCCCCATCTTATGTTATATGTGCATGATTAATATGCATATGTATTCCCCATGATCGATTAAAGACGCAATTACAGTTGTGTCCATCTCTAGTATGCCAGTTTCCAGTTTTCGTGAATACAACGAATATCAGGCCTATGTAAAGCTGCGTTGCCACGTTTCTCAGTGTGCACGTTATTTCATTGTAAAATCCCCGTTTCTAGGCCTCAAAAGGGCCCGGACTCAGATTCAGCTCCTGTCTCCTGAACCCTCTCCGAGGAGCGATACAGCCCCTACCTGTATCCCTGACCCTTCACTTACTTCCTGCCTCACAGTGCCCGGCTCGGCCTGGCTCTGCCTGCCAGTCTGCCAAGAGTATGTTATGATTCCAGTTATCAGTCCAGCCCTCCTTCTCTGCATTCCTAAGCTACTGAAACGTATCAATAGTTTCCGTCATGGTCTAGCCTTTACGTCTCCATGTAAGAGAAATACTGTATTTATGGTCATTTAATATTCCTCAACACACACTACATGTAGAATAATTCATGCACCAGTCTTAGTGTCTGTTAGCCTTTGCCCTGATAACTTTTGGATTCTATCAACATGTTCTCTAAACATCAGATACTAGATAGTGTTTAGGTACATGTCGCTCTGACTCTCCAGACTTCAGTCTCTTCTTCTAGCTCAGAAGTCATAGCCCCCAGCTTCTCCCTAGTCACACGTCATTGCCAGCTTGCGCGCACCACTAGGTTAGAGGTCCCGGCTCCTTCGGTAGCCCCCTCCATGTTTCCGCCCCATTTATGACATATTCTGTTACGTCTACATCACATGTCTATGTATACGCCTCCTGTTACACCCACTTTCATCCTTATCTTTCGCGACTGTTGCTAACTCCACCCACTGTCACACCTACTGTATGTACTGTAATGCAATTGTTTTAGTATATATACTTGTGTATTGTTATTAAAAGCCAGCGCGCTCATTCCAGCTCCTGCCCGACAGCTGTCGGGGCCCCCCTGTTGGCTAGCCATCCCAGATCTTGCCCGTGCAGGTTGTCCTGTTCCTGTCCTTTATGCTGTATTAAAACCTGCAAACTCCTACTACCTCGAATCTTGACTCTTATTTATTGAGCTATCTGTTATTGTTATGTCCAGTCAAAAAAATAGAGGTATTATTTATTTATTTACCACATAATGGCGCCCGAATAGGAACTTGCCCTTTCCCCACGCGCCGGTGAAGCCACGCAAGCCCCCTGATCCTCTGCAGCCGTGACGGAACCATACCGTGCACGTGCAGATATTTCTGCTTCAAGTATCCCTCAGGCCCACGGAGGAGACGGAGGTTGCGGTCCAGCATCCAGACGAGGCGGTGGAGGAACGCGGCGAGTCCCGACCAGAGCCCAAGCCGAGAGTCCAAGGTCCGAGGTATCCGGAGGCCCACCCGTAACAGAAGTCCGAAGTTCGTCCGTCCGTCGTCGTAGCAGTCCAGTCCAGTCCGAGGCCTTCCGTTCTTGCTGCCCGGTGAGTACCGTTGCTGGGGTAGTATCTAGACAGGGTCAATTGCATTGTCTCTGGTCCGTGGGTTTGGGTACGCAGATCCAACACGAAGTGTCCACTTAGGTGGATGCGGGTCCTGACGTGTCTCTTTATGAGACCGGTAAGTTTCGTACTGTTTTAGCAGTGCATCTAGTTTCTGTTCTAGTCCGTTCTGTTCTCGAGAAATTCATGTATTCTGTTTTCAGTATTCCAGGTAGTATTTTGTCAAAACTGTTAATTTAAATGTCATTCATGTATTTCAATGTCGTGGTATGAAAGTGGTGTAATTATCGTGTTCATTGTGTATTGTATTGTGTCTAGACTACAGTTCAGTCATGCCGCTGCTCTCAAAACTACGTCAGTTAAAAACTAGAAAAGGTCTGTTAGAAGAAGCAGTTCCTGTCCCGCCTAGGGACAGTCCAGGTCATTTTATGTATCAAAAGCATGGCATAAGTGCCATATTATATCTAGATTTATGGGTGGAGTACACCAAACAGTTAGAAGAAAAGTATAGATGGCCCGTATCGGGTACATGGGATGCCGAGTGCATCATGCGAGTAGAAGAAGTATTATGGAAAAAGAAAGCCAGACAGTCACAGAAAGATGCCATCGAGTTATGGCGCAAAGAATCTCATAAAAGAACCGAAAAAGAAATCAGAAAGTCAGAATTAAGTAGAGAATCCTTAGAAAAAGCCCAAGAAAAGGAACTAATCGAAATAGGTGAACGAGTTAAAACCGAACAGTCAGACAGGCAGAGAAATGCCCTTATTAAGGGTATGTACCCTCTTCTTGCCGAGGGCTTGCCAAAAGCAACCCCGGAAGCATCCAGTAATTTTCCGCCACCTTTAGTTCCGACCAATCTGCGTCACAAACCGACCGCAGCTGAGATTTTTCTCTCGTCCTATTTGGACGACACAGTCCCAGAATATGCAAATCCTGTTCCGCCAGCTCCTGTAAATAATGTAAATCCTGCTCCTCCAGTCACTGGGGCACCTGTTGCAGTACCTGCTACGGTACCCCCGGTCCAGCCCGTAGTACAAATTCCCGCCACATCAGTCACTTTGCCAGCACGAAGAGTATCAGTCGACGATTCCAGTTTAGGGGCCGCGGGAGGAGGTCCTCCTGGTACCCCGCCGCCAAGTAGACGTTTAGGAGCAGTCGAGTTACATGAACGTGCGTTACAGCGTACGCCCAAATATAAGACTATTGCAGAAATCAGGCGACTTCTTACTGAATGCTGTTATGATCCAGTCCCAGGCGAGGATAGTATGGTTATATATTCCGTACGTATAAGGCAGGTGTCCGAGTATTTGGTCACCCTACCGAATATGAAAGAAGATCTAGACAGAATGTATCGTTTCATTCGTACAGGACAAGATCCAGAAAGTATTGGTGAAGTCATGTCTCTCAGGAAATCTGAGATCCAGTTCATGCTGTTAAAGTTTCTGATCAATTGTTTAATACGGGAACAAGATTCCCCGACTAAAGATCCGACCGAAATGAGAATTCTGACAAAGTGGAGTGATAATATAGCCGAGGGTAAGCACAAGACACTCAATAGTATTGAGAATATGTACAAGAAAATACGTAAAGAAATAATAAGGTTACACGAACAACGCAAAGAAGCACAAGTAAGCGAGAAAGAAAATGACTCTTCTACTGAAGAGGTAGACGACGAGAATACCGCCAGAATAGCGTATGTAGGTAAATCTAGAATTCCAGACCGTCATTTACGCCTAGAACACAAGAAAACTGTTCCTCTTCCAGCACCAGAACAAGGTTCTCTAGAACAAGTATTTCAAGCTACCGATCAAATTCTGAAATCACGAATCGGTTATAGTGAATTAAGTACCATGCATGAACAAGAACTAGCCCGATCAGCAGTCCGATGGATTACTGATTCTACCACTTTTCCAGACGAAATAGTGGCACAAATGTTTCTGAAACTGCCCCCAGGCGAGCAGCGACTGGTGGGTATGTATATGATCCAACACCTCATTACACTGTATGAGGGTCAACATTCTGATCCAGGTCCGTTACATGATGTCCTGAACGAGTTACTCCAGTATAGATGGAAAGGTTTAGGTACTGATTTAATTAGTGTCATTCTAGAACAGCGCCACAAATACAGAACGTTTTTGAACCCGCATTTTGTTCATGTCTCACCTCCAGAAAGTAAACCGCTGCAACACAGCATGTTACACAGCAGATGTACCAGTATGCACAGACAGAGTATCCAGAGTATCAAGCGTATTCATGAAACAGCCTAGAGAGGGAGGTAGGCTTGCCTCTCATCGAGATTCCTGTAGATCAAGAAGGTCCCTATGTTCACAGTCAAGTATTAGGGAAAGACAGAAAGTTTCTGATTGATACAGGGGCAAGTAGGACTACCATTAGTCACGACGAGGTTCCAGGGGCTCCGCTCTCAGGCTCTAGAAATGTTTCCCTTGGATTTTCAGGAAAGCCAATTGTTAACGAGATTTCCAAACCAGTTACTCTAGAAGTAGGTCCATTGTCCCGAACTACTGATCTACTGCTTACGAAATCATGTCCAGAAAATTTGTTAGGCATTAAGACACTGAAAGAATTAGGTGCAGTTATTTGTTGTTCCCCAGAGGGAATACGTTTGTTTTTACGTGACTTCAAGGGTCACTATGTTTTACGAGATTTTGATCCGAGATTGTCTAATGTTCCGCAGCATCTATGGGCGCAAGGTCCAACTGATGTTGGTTTCATGCAAATCACACCCCATCGTGTGACTCTCAAGCAAGGTGTAGTGTTACCACGAATCAGACAGTACAGATTGCCACCTGAGGCTGTAGCAGCCTTATCCAAAATTATTGACGAGCTCATTGCTCAAGGAGTAGTTGTAGAAACTGACTCCAATGTATGTAATTCTCCTATCATTCCAGTCATGAAACGTACTGATCCAAATGCACCCCCAGTATATCGATTAGTGATTGATCTTCGAGAACTCAATAAATGTATCATTCCCCAGTATCCAGTTGTTCCAGATATCTCATCCCTATTGACAGCCATTGATTCTGAGGCTACATTTTTCACAGTCATAGACCTCAAAAACGCATTTTTCAGTGTTCCAATTCATCCAGACAGCCAGTACCTTTTCGGTTTTTGTTTAAATGGAAGGAGCTATAAATTCACACGAGCTCCTCAAGGTTTCACAGAAAGTCCTAGTATTTACAGTCAAGCACTTAAGAGACAACTAGACAACATTCACATGCCAACTGACACTGCCCTGCTCCAGTATGTCGATGATCTACTGATCACAGCCCGTACTGAACATGCTTGCGAGCGAGCATCGCTTACAGTCCTGTATTTCCTAGCCGAGATGGGGCACAAGGTGTCCCCTTCGAAGCTTCAATTCTGTGTCCAGCAAGTGATCTACTTAGGCCACTTGCTGTCCAAGTGGGGTAGGCAGTTGACACCTGACCGTATCCAGTTAATAGCGAGTCTTCCTCAGCCCAAGACCCAGAAGGAGGTACGTGCTTTTATCGGCCTCACTTCTTATTGCAGACAATGGATTCCTCAGTATGCATTTCTAGCCAAACCACTGATACAGTTAACGACACAGGAGGCAGCCGTATCGACTGTTCTCCCTTGGACATCTGAACATACACTTAGTTTTAATGAATTAAAGAAAGCTTTATGCCAAGCTCCTGTTCTAGCTACACCGAACTACAGTAAGCCTTTTACACTTTTTGTCACAGAACGCGATGGTACAGCATTATCTGTTCTCACACAAGATCAAGCCGGACAATACAAGCCCTGTGCTTATTTTTCGAGTACACTAGATCCAGTAGCCCAGG
Organism: Lissotriton helveticus; assembly: GCF_964261635.1. Taxonomy (NCBI): domain Eukaryota; kingdom Metazoa; phylum Chordata; class Amphibia; order Caudata; family Salamandridae; genus Lissotriton; species Lissotriton helveticus. The sequence continues at coordinate 1,044,619,167 of NC_136072.1, forward strand.
CTCTGCCTGCGTGCCTCAAGTCAGTTGCAGCCACAGCACTAGCTATCAGACAAAGTGATTCCATAGTATTAGGACATTCCCTGACAGTACAAGTTCCACACTCCGTGGAAGTTCTTCTAAACCGAACACAGACTCAGCACTTGACAATTGCACGTTTAACAGGTTATGAACTGACACTGTTCCAGCCACACATAGAAATCAGACGCTGCAACGTTCTAAATCCTGCTACACTGTTACCGTCAGTTACTTCAAATCCTGCCACACATGACTGTGTGGAAGTTGTTAACACTATGACTAAGCCAAGACAAGATCTGACATATTCCATTACCAGATCCAGACCTGACACTTTATGTGGATGGTTCATGTATGAGAACGAGTACAGGAGAACTAGTAGCCGCGTATGCAGTGACTACTGACACTGAAGTTATTGAAACACACCGTATTGACACCCTGTCTGCTCAAGCAGCAGAGCTAGTCGCTCTGACACAAGCCTGCATACATGCCAAGAACCTGAAAGTTAATATCTACACAGATTCACGCTACGCATTCGGAGTCGTACACGACTTTGGAGTGCTCTGGCAAGAGAGAGGTTACATGACTTCTCATGGAACCAAGATTCAGCATGGTCTCCTTATTCAAGCTCTGTTAGATGCAATACATTTACCGACATCTATCGCTATCATGAAGTGCAAGGCACATACAAAAGTTACTGACATTATTTCCCAAGGAAATGATCTAGCAGATCGAACAGCCAAGCTTACAGCACAGACACCAGACATACCAGTTAACAAGACACCGACATCCACTCTAGAACAGACTACTTGTATGACAGTTAAGGACCCTACTCAGGATGTCATAGATATCCAGTTACATGCTACTCCCGAAGAAATCAAGAAATGGTCCGAACAAGGAGGGGTCCAGACAGACCAGGGATGGGTGACGAAGGGAAAAGCCACATGGTTTCTCCCCGACTCAATGGTTCAAGTCATTATCAATACCGCACATAGTCCTGCACATTTAGGAGAAAAAGCCATGATAGACAGTATCCAGAACATTTGGTTTAACAAGCATTTACGAGCTGCAGCCAAGCAGAAAGTCCGTACCTGTATGATATGTTGCCAGTTCAATCCAGGTAAAAGTGTCCCGGTGGAACAAGGTGGATTCCAGCCCCCTGACCACCCTTTTGAAGTCCTCCAGATGGATTATATTCAGATGGAGGGATGTCGAGGTTTCAAGTATGTCCTTGTAGTTGTATGCGCTTTGTCCAGATGGACAGAAGCATATCCAGTCCCAGATTACACAGCCGCGACCACTGCCAAGCAGTTGGTTCGTGAATATTTCCCCCGTTATGGACTCCCAAGGGTCGTGTATTCTGATAACGGTCAGCCATTCTCATCTGAATTAATGAAGCACGTTTCCCTTTTGTTAGGGTACCAGTGGAAGTTCCATTGTGTACGCCATCCAGAAGCAGCCGGTCTCGTAGAGAGACATAACCAGACCCTAAAAATCCGTATCGCCAAAATCTGTCAAGAACAAGCATTTACAATGCAATGGTCTCGGCATCATTAAAGGTAGAGCTATTGGCATTGCTCATGACAATTTTTTTTTCTTTAAATCATAAATAAATGGCATTGTCATTTACATTGTCAATACACACCACTCTGCACTCAACTGCACTCACCAGCACTGCACTCACCTGCACTCCCCTGCACTGCACTCAACTGCACTCACCTGCACTGCACTGCACTCACCTGCACTGCACTGCACTCACCTGCACTGCACTGCACTCACCTGCACTGCACTGCACTCACCTGCACTGCACTCACCTGCACTGCACTCACCTGCACTGCACTCACCTGCACTGCACTGCACTCACCTGCACTGCACTGCACTCACCTGCACTGCACTCACCTGCACTCACCTGCACTGCACTGCACTCACCTGCACTGCACTCACTTGCACTGCACTGCACTCCCCTGCACTGCACTCACCTGCACTGCACTGCACTCACCTGCACTGCACTCACCTGCACTGCACTCACCTGCACTGCACTGCACCTGCACTGCACTGCACCTGCACTGCACTCACCTGCACTGCACTCACCTGCACTGCACTGCACTCACCTGCACTGCACTCACCTGCACTGCACTCACCTGCACTGTACTGCACTCACCTGCACTGTACTGCACTCACCTGCACTGCACTCACCTGCACTGCACTGCACTCACCTGCACTCACCTGCACTGCACTGCACTCACCTGCACTGCACGCACTGCACTCGCCTGCACTGCACTGCACTCACCTGCACTGCACTGCACTCGCCTGCACTGCACTCACCTGCACTGCACTGCACTCGCCTGCACTGCACTCACCTGCACTGCACTGCACTCACCTGCACTGCACTCACCTGCACTGCACTCACCTGCACTGCACTGCACTCACCTGCACTGCACTCACCTGCACTGCACGCACTGCACTCACCTGCACTGCACTCACCTGCACTGCACGCACTGCACTCACCTGCACTGCACTCACCTGCACTCTACTGCACTGCACTCACCTGCACTGCACTGCACTCACCTGCACTGCACTCACCTGCACTGCACTGCACTTACCTGCATTGCACTGCACTCACCTGCACTGCACACACCTGCACTGCACACACCTGCACTGCACTCACCTGCACTGCACTCACCTGCACTGCACTGCACTCACCTGCACTGCACTACACTCACCTGCACTGCACTGCACTCACCTGCACTGCACTCACCTGCATTGCACTGCACTCACCTGCACTGCACACACCTGCACTGCACTCACCTGCACTGCACTCACCTGCACTGCACTCACCTGCACTGCACTGCACTCACCTGCACTGCACTCACCTGCACTGCACACACCTGCACTGCACACACCTGCACTGCACTCACCTGCACTGCACTGCACTCACCTGCACTGCACTGCACTCACCTGCACTGCACACACCTGCACTGCACTCACCTGCACTGCACTGCACTCACCTGCACTGCACTGCACTCACCTGCACTGCACTGCACTCACCTGCACTGCACTCACCTGCACTGCACTCACCTGCACTGCACTCACCTGCACTGCACTCACCTGCACTGCACTCACCTGCACTGCACGCACTGCACTCACCTGCACTGCACTCACCTGCACTGCACGCACTGCACTCACCTGCACTGCACTCACCTGCACTGCACTCACCTGCACTGCACTGCACTCACCTGCACTGCACACACCTGCACTGCACTCACCTGCACTGCACTCACCTGCACTGCACTGCACTCACCTGCACTGCACTGCACTCACCTGCACTGCACTCACCTGCACTGCACTCACCTGCACTGCACTCACCTGCACTCCACTGCACTCCACTCACCTGCACTGCACTCACCTGCACTCCACTGCACTCCACTCACCTGCACTGCACTCACCTGCACTGCACTGCACTCACCTGCACTGCACTCGCATGCACTCCACTGCACTCACCTGCACTGCACTCGCCTGCACTCACCTGCACTGCTCTGACCTGCACTGCACTCACCTGCACTGCACTGCACTCCACTGCACTCACCTGCACTGCACTGCACTCCACTGCACTCACCTGCACTGCACTCACCTGCACTGCACTGCACTCACCTGCACTGCACTCACCTGCACTGCACTGCACTGCACTCACCTGCACTGCACTGCACTCACCTGCACTGCACTGCACTGACCTGCACTGCACTCACCTGCACTGCACTGCACTCACTACTCTGCACTCACTACTCTGCACTCACTACTCTGCACTCACTACTCTGCACTCACTACTCTGCACTCACTACTCTGCACTCACTACTCTGCACTCTGCACTCACTACTCACTACTCTGCACTCACTACTCACTACTCTGCACTCACTACTCACTACTCTGCACTCACTAATCTGCACTCACTACTCACTACTCTGCACTCACTACTCACTACTCTGCACTCACTACTCACTACTCTGCACTCACTACTCTGCACTCTGCATTCACTACTCTGCACTCACTACTCACTACTCTGCACTCACTACTCTGCACTCACTACTCACTAATCTGCACTCACTACTCACTACTCTGCACTCACTACTCACTACTCTGCACTCACTACTCACTACTCTGCACTCACTACTCTGCACTCACTACTCTGCACTCACTACTCTGCACTCACTACTCTGCACTCACTACTCTGCACTCACTACTCTGCACTCTGCACTCACTACTCACTACTCTGCACTCACTACTCTGCACTCACTACTCACTACTCTGCACTCACTACTCTGCACTCACTACTCACTAATCTGCACTCACTACTCACTACTCTGCACTCACTACTCACTACTCTGCACTCTGCACTCACTACTCTGCACTCACTACTCTGCACTCACTACTCTGCACTCACTACTCTGCACTCACTACTCTGCACTCACTACTCTGCACTCACTACTCTGCACACTCACTCTGCACTCACTACTCTGCACTCTGCACACTCACTCTGCACTGTGCACACCACTGATATCATGGACTCTTCCACCACACTTTCTAAAACTCTATAGTCCGAAGCATAATAGGCACAGAACCAAAAGAAGGGTAGACATTGCTTAAAATAATCTTCTTGTATTTATGAGAAGCAAAAGCGAGACTGTGAAATGTGCTGAATATCAGTTTGTTATGAATCAACAGAGTGGAGTTAGAGAACCAAGAAATAGTAATTTGGAATCCGGGTTAGAAGGAGTAGTAATCACAAGCTGAGCATCAACGGGCGCGAAACAGCGTGGTGGGCGCGCAGGAGACGCAGCGTGAGCGTGCACATCAGCTGAAGATCGCCGGAGAAGATTCCGAGTCTGCCTGCTGCCCTGACTGACCCGCTGCGGAGGGAAAGAGCCCGGTGAGTTGGGGTAGAGGGGGGGCGGCAGAGAGGGAGTGGGCAGAGAGGGAGGGTGTGTGTGTGCGTGTGTGTGTGTGTGCGTGCGTGTGTCTGTCTGTGTCTGTGTGTGTCTGGTGTGTGCCTGCCTGCCTGCCTGCCTTTGTGTGTGCGCGTCCACAGACCCTGGTCGGCTCGTCCACCTCTCTGTAGTCCCTTGCTAGCTTACTAGGCGACAATAGTTCTCGTTGCCGAGACCTAAAAAGGTGTAGACTGGTTAGTTGCCCTGCCAGTCGCTCTGTTCTATATGCGCATGGTCGCACATTCCAGATCAGGTCTGTCTCCTTATGAGGTCGTATTCGGCCGTCCCCCGAATGTATGGGGTACACCTAGACCCCGAAGTATTACAGATGTTTCCAGTAATATGCTGACAGATTACCTAGCTTCCTTGATGTCTGCCCTACACTCTTGTCGTTCACAGGTTGCCGCCGCATTTCCAGATAATACTGAGGTGAAACCGCATGAAATCGTTCCAGGAAGTCTGGTTCTCGTCCGGAATTTTGATCGTTCAAGTCCGCTGGAGCCTCGCTGGAAGGAGCCGAAGTTGGTCCTCTTAACCACCCGTACTGCCGTCAAGTTGGAAGGCAGGAAGGGGTGGGTCCATTTGTCTCATGTTAAGAAATTTCACGGATCCCGACTACAAACTGTTTCCAAGAACTTTGCCAAGGATTGCATTTTTCCTAAAGACTGCCAAGATACTATTCTTAAGGACTGTCCCGCAAATGACAATGATACCAAGCCTCCCCTGTTAGAGAAAACTCCGCAGCAGGAGTATAAACTGAAGCTCCGGTCTAGTAAAATAAGTCAGCCAGTTTAATTGTCTAAGTCCTCCCCTAGGTGAAACGGTTAGACAGGCATCTGACATGTATGAAATAGACCCCCATAGTGAGAGAGTTAGTCAAAACTCTATCCGATGTATCGTTTTTCTAAGTTTTATATTGTTTTTAAGCTTAATGATTACCTGCACGAGTTATGCATTTCATTTATGTTTTCCAACTTCTCATGTAAATAAGTTTTCTAATGCTACAGTAGAGCACACGTTTAGTGATCTGCCTCCTCATGAACTATCTTATCGTCTTGCTATGCGCAACAATTCATTTATCCGTATGTTACATTATTCACACCAGACCAGCAATGCCACTAATTGTTGGGTGTGTGGTCGACTCCCCCCTTTCCAGACACCGAAGGGAGTTCTGCCACTGTTTCCTTATCCGTTCTCACATAATGGCTCATGTGGAGCCTGGTCCATGTTAACGTCATCCTCAACTGATATGTCCCTTCTGAACAGTACATGTTTTCCAGACAAGCAAGGTCTTCCCGACAGAACAGGGTTAGATCTAGAAAATGAAGTTTATAATTTGGGTAATTATTCTTCGAATTTCATGGTCCTGAATGTTCAGTCTGATCCTACTCCAGACTTACCTGCTATTTCAGTACTACCAGTCAAAGGTGAATTATGTGTCAGAAATAATGGTTCCATACATGTAGGACACAGTGATTGTACTACTATTGTCAAGTATAGTGACAGTGGGAAATCTATTTTCAAAGCTTCACGTCATTCTTATTTTGTTTGTGGTCAGACCGCATATGTTCGTCTGCCCCTCGATTGGGAGGGAACCTGTTACATTGCCTTCCTACTGCCACCAGTTTTTCTAGCCCCATCTGATTATCACAGAAACACACATCTAGTACACATTAGACATAGAAGGGAGATCGAGTCCCCGATTGTCGATCAAACTGAAACTGCTCTAGAACAGTATACAGACTTCAATAAAGGATTCTTTTTCTTTTCAGGACCTATCCAGAATAGTAAGTTAATCCGTAGATTAACCAGAACCCTTGAAGCAGTAGTGAATGAGACTGCCTCTGCCCTAGGTAACTTAACCGAAGAACAATCTGCTATGAGATTTGTCGTGCTCCAAAATCGTCTCGTTCTTGACGTCATACTGGCCGATAGAGGAGGAGCATGTAGAGTCATCGGATCTAGTTGCTGCATTTTCATTCCAAATAACGCGCCGTCTGTTTATTCAGCTATAACCAGACTTCATAAAATTGCCCATCAGTTACACCAGAATCCAGGAACCTGGACATGGTCCGGTTGGTTCTGGAGTATAATTTCTGCCTGGGGATGGAAAATATTGTCCTTTCTAGGTATTGCAGTAGCGATCATATTCAGTTGCTGCCTCTGTATACAATGTGGCCCTGCGATTTGCGGCATTTGTGCTACCTCTTGTATTCCTAGTCCCAAGTCCCGTCCTAAATCCCGTTCCAAGACAATTCGAGACGAGCAAATGATACTGTATGAAATGATAGATGGTATCATGAATATTGATGTTTCCTGATGGAAACGTAGTGACAAGGAGGGAATGTGGAAAAGTAAATTTTGCCATGTTCTGTGTCCCTACGTGTTCCCCATCTTATGTTATATGTGCATGATTAATATGCATATGTATTCCCCATGATCGATTAAAGACGCAATTACAGTTGTGTCCATCTCTAGTATGCCAGTTTCCAGTTTTCGTGAATACAACGAATATCAGGCCTATGTAAAGCTGCGTTGCCACGTTTCTCAGTGTGCACGTTATTTCATTGTAAAATCCCCGTTTCTAGGCCTCAAAAGGGCCCGGACTCAGATTCAGCTCCTGTCTCCTGAACCCTCTCCGAGGAGCGATACAGCCCCCCACCTGTATCCCTGACCCTTCACTTACTTCCTGCCTCACAGTGCCCGGCTCGGCCTGGCTCTGCCTGCCAGTCTGCCAAGAGTATGTTATGATTCCAGTTATCAGTCCAGCCCTCCTTCTCTGCATTCCTAAGCTACTGAAACGTATCAATAGTTTCCGTCATGGTCTAGCCTTTACGTCTCCATGTAAGAGAAATACTGTATTTATGGTCATTTAATATTCCTCAACACACACTACATGTAGAATAATTCATGCACCAGTCTTAGTGTCTGTTAGCCTTTGCCCTGATAACTTTTGGATTCTATCAACATGTTCTCTAAACATCAGATACTAGATAGTGTTTAGGTACATGTCGCTCTGACTCTCCAGACTTCAGTCTCTTCTTCTAGCTCAGAAGTCATAGCCCCCAGCTTCTCCCTAGTCACACGTCATTGCCAGCTTGCGCGCACCACTAGGTTAGAGGTCCCGGCTCCTTCGGTAGCCCCCTCCATGTTTCCGCCCCATTTATGACATATTCTGTTACGTCTACATCACATGTCTATGTATACGCCTCCTGTTACACCCACTTTCATCCTTATCTTTCGCGACTGTTGCTAACTCCACCCACTGTCACACCTACTGTATGTACTGTAATGCAATTGTTTTAGTATATATACTTGTGTATTGTTATTAAAAGCCAGCGCGCTCATTCCAGCTCCTGCCCGACAGCTGTCGGGGCCCCCCTGTTGGCTAGCCATCCCAGATCTTGCCCGTGCAGGTTGTCCTGTTCCTGTCCTTTATGCTGTATTAAAACCTGCAAACTCCTACTACCTCGAATCTTGACTCTTATTTATTGAGCTATCTGTTATTGTTATGTCCAGTCAAAAAAATAGAGGTATTATTTATTTATTTACCACAAAGCTCCCATCACGTGCTTGACATGTGCGCACCCGGACAAGCGATAAGTATGCGCATGGCGTCTCCCGCGCCCGCGACGTCTGAGCAGAACGCTTTCACTCTCCCGGTGTCAGCTTGTTTAATTCTGCCTCCTTCTACAAACTGGAGAACCTCGGGGAGTTAATGCTCGTGAATGAATGGTTTGTAAGCATGTGTCATGTTAACTTAGTTCTATCACATGCTATGTATTGTTATGGGTGAAGCAGTGTCTGTCTGACTGACCACTCTCACGCACCTCAGTGTGCACACGGAGCGCAGCGCCTAGAAACGGACGAGGAGCTCATTGTGAATCTGGACCTCGGTTGCGAGTACAAGACACATACAAGGTGTCGGAGATCACGACGTGGGCCGGAAGCACGGTGAGGGCACGGTGCATAAGGAGCTCCGTGTGAACGGGAAGTTCATTGTATTCTCTCAGCACGTAACAGCATTACGTTGCGCTCAGTGTGAACGTGGTGTTCAGCGAGCAAGCTCGGTTCATACAAAATGCACCGAGAACTCAGTGGGCATGGTGAGTCCAGCACGTGAAAGGTGCTCGCTGAGCACAGCGGGCATAGGGCCAGCAATGTGCACAGGGATGTTAGTGTGAGTGGAGATGCTCATTTTGCGTAGAAGGGCACGCGCCCTCTTTTACGCATGCGGGTTGGCAGGAGATCAATCATAACACTTGTATAGCGCACTCGGTAGGCGGAAGGAGGGCTACTGGAGGTTAATAAGTATCAGGGGCTGGCTTAATGGCAGGGAGCAGAGAAAGGGCCCGGGGTCCAGAAACATGACTCAGTTAAAAGGCCCTGAGGAAAGTAGCGGCCCCAGGGACAAGGGCTCGACAACACGGTACAGGGGCATGACTCGGGCGAGGCTTGGAGCACAGGATGGGCCCAGGGACCGGCTCCTGTATCCGGAATCACGGAGAAGGCAGAGAAAATACAGCCAGGTCCATAGCTCACGGATTGGGGCCCATGGGCGGAAATCACTAGATGGTGTTTATCGGCAAGGCTCATCACAGGGCTGGCGGACAGGGTCCACAGGCAGACATTCTGGGCAGTCGACAAACGAAGCTCGCCGCCTCGCGGGCAGCGCTCAGCAGCAGGCCTCAGGAACGGGCCTCAGGGCTAAGAGGCAGGGAGTAGAGACAGGGCTCAGGAGCAGGCCTTAAGAAGAGGCCTCAGGAACAGGCCTCATGGCTCAGGAGCAGGACCCGGGAAGAGGCCTCGGGCTCAGACACAGGGCTCAGGGGCAAGCCTCATGGAAAGGCTTGGATGCAGCGCTCAGGAGCAGGCCTCAGGGAAAGGACTTGTGTGCTTTGTTCGGGTGCAGGCGTCAGGTACAAGCTGAAGCGCAGGTCTCAGGAGCAGAAATCAGAGGTAGAGCTCATGGGCTTGGCTCAAGAGCAGAGTTCAGGAGTAGGTCTCTTGGGCAGGAATCACTGGATGGTGTTTATTTGCAAGACTCATTAAAGGGCTGATCTACAGGGCCCACAAGCAGGCATTCTGGGCAGAGCGGAGAAAAAGAGATTAGAGCCTTAGGGGCAGGGTTCAGTGGCAGCCTTCCAGAGCAGCCCTCTCAGGGGCGGGATTCAGGAAAAGGGCCATGGGCTTGGCTCAGTTGGAGGGCCCATTAACAGGCCTCAGGGACACAGGACTGGAAAAGGCCTCCGGGACAATGCTCAGGAGCAGGCCTTAGAGGCATGTGTGAGTGATAGGGCTCCTGGGCTTGCCTCAGGGACACAGCCCAGGAGCAGGCCTCAGGGGCCGAAATCATGCAGGGGGTCTCAGGGAGAGAATCCGTGATGAGCAAGGCTGACACACCTACAAGCAGGGCAAAGGCCTGATCCTCACGCATCCTGACCAGGCTGGCCATTAGGGGTAGAAGTGTGCACCTCTCACCCACAATATGCATGATATCAGTGTGCTGGAGGTTGGCCTAGCCCTGATGTCCTGGCGTAGTTTCATATGCTAGATTTACAAAAGCCAGTGGGGATTCATGTGGACCAATAATATGTATTATTATCTGGCCCAGATGTACTGAATAACACTGATTCAGTCTTTATTGTAACAGCTCAAATGCCACATTTCATTTTGTTACCATACATAGTCCAGCATAACTGAGTAGTACAAGCATTTGCAATGCAATAGGTCACGCATTTACGCAAGTTTAAGCTATTGGCATTGTAAATGACACTGCCTTTTATATTTTTTTTTAAAACAAATATAAAAGGCATTGTTATTTGCAATGTCTATAGCTCAAACTTGCATAAATGCGAACCTATTGCATTGCAAATGCTTGTTTTGATTGTTACAGATTCAGCCCCCGATGAAGGGACACATATCCCGAAATGCATTGGGCATTGCTAGTGGAGAAGTTAAGGCATGACGTCATGCCAGGTGAGCGCTGTTGGGGAAGGGAAATCCTTTAAAGAGAGTCGTTTTCTCTCTGGATTTCCCTTCTCTTTTTTGCAACACAGGAGCAGCAACATTGTCGTGGTGTCACCAGGGCTTTAACTGGAAGCTTTTTCAATATTATATACAACACGCCATAGTTGCTGCTTATTTATCTTTTGCATCTAACGACCATTGATAAAGCCAATAGTTCTGGCTTGTTGAAGGTATGATGTTACTTGTATCATATATCTGTAGGCAATGACAGAAACAGCAAAATACAAGTCGGGCAGCACACTATGCTAAGCACAAATGTTTAGCTTATATGTATTAGGCCCCGCCCTTAATTACATTGGCCACGCCCCTTTGAGAGACCCCCCCCCCCGTTTTTTCATCCCACTTAAAGCCCTGCAGTAATCTTTCCTACAAGTGCATTGACCATCTGAGCGGTTTTACCAGCTTTTATCTTGTGACTTGCTGGATGCACAGCGAACTCTGTAGCAGATAACCTACCCCATTAAGCTACCTTAAAATGCTTGCAGTTTGTGGTCTATTAAATAAGCCAGAACAGTATCACCAACCACTTCCTTGTAGTCCGTTTCTTCGAGAGGACAGCATGTGAGGATAATACCCACGGATTTTGAGTTTTATACTACAATTCATAAGTCTGCCTGTTAAAACTCTGGCCCCCCTTGAACCCACTGCTTTTCTGCAGCAACTCAATTTGCGGGTTGCCAGATTACCTTTTGTGCCAGTGCAGCGCTCACTAAAAGTTTTTACTTTCGGTCCCTTCCTAGCATCACAGCAGATTCTAAGTAATAGACAATGTGTCAATATCACAAGAAGGGAGATGTGTGTGTGTGTGTAAACCCAAAGTATAAAACCTAACCGCAAAGCGTGAGAAGAAAAATCCTACTGCTTCAGCTCACTACTTAAGAGTAAGTTACAACCCCTGCTGTCAGTGCCAGGATTAGCTGCGCGCACTTTTTACTACTCCTAAACTTAACTCGAACTTACAACCCGACGCTTAACACACAGATACACCCCCGGCACCCCATAGAATGAAGTCGATGACGCGGCCACGAGTGAGTGAAAGCTCTCGTTAATATCCTTTGTACGCGGCTGCATGATGTCAGCCTCTCTGCCCCTGCCCGCCTCATCTGAAGTGCCTCACTTCCATACATGGGCAGCTAGATAAACAAAAATACAGCCAGAGTGTCGGGGGTGGGGGCCTGTGGAAAGGAGCAAGGGTCAAAGTCTGATCATCCGTGTTCGGCTGGCCAGGGCTGGGTTGTGTGACCGAAAGCCTCAGCCTGTCAGCACCGAGGCACGTCACTGCTACTTTCTAGGGATGTTCATTTCTCCAAGAAGAGGTTAACGCATTTCTAAAATGCACTTTAGGCAAATTAACTTACGCCTATCGAATGCTCTAATCTGATTTTACGGACAAGAAGAACTATCTAATAAAAGCACTGGCAGGACTAAAAGGAGGTGTATCTTACAATATAAAATGCGATAGAAATCCATGCAAGTGCATAATACCTGCTTGCTTGTGTCAGCCACAACATCGTCTTGAAGGAACTCAGCGGGGACCTCCAGTTTGACGAGAAACCGTGCCAGGTACGCTCTCTTTTTCAGTTCATTGGTCCGCTGAAGCAGCCAGTGCAGCACTGGGTGAATGACAGGCTTACTCCCGACAACCAGGCCCTGGCGAAACGTACTCCTGCAGGGGTGGAAACAAACGAGACTGCTGACATTCAACATTGTTCATTTTGGCTTTCAAACATTGGATCTATTTTCAGCCAGCTTTCAAATGTCTGAAACAAACCATGGACACGGTCAATGAAATTCTGCGCTGGGGCAAAAGAACGGGGCAAATGTATCTGCACCATTTTTGCCGCGTGTGTAACACAGACTGGAGCAAACAGATGTGGCTCCGGTGTAGATCGCGGAAGCGTTTGCACCGCGGCAATACTGGATAAAGGCATCGTAAAGCTATGTGCAACACATGTTTGGCCTAATAAAAGACTGCAATAGTCAAAGATTTTAAGAAAGAATTTCATGCCATTAACACAGCCCGTTTTAAGACAAACTTTAAACGGTGAAGCCACCAGCTATCAAACAGCGCACTCTGCTGGCACATCTTGGACACAGCATCAGTTCTTACATCAAATAGGCACAGAGAAAATGTAAAAGGCAACTAACTATTCTATTGTATCACTACTGCAGTTATATAGCGCTTACTACTCTTGACGGGGAGTTGAATGAAGCGCTTTACAGTGAGCAGCACATTATTCGCAACTCAAGGTTAGTGGTTAATCCAGTGATTATTGTTTGCTATTGGGATTAGTCATGTGCTGTCCAGGAAAAGAATAACATTTTATCAATTTAGTCCAGATTCTCAGTGCTAGATTACATTAATAGGAGTTAGGTGTGATAATTAGTGGTGGCTTTGTGGGTTCATACAAATGGTAGGCGAGTTGAATATATAGGTTGATGGAGTTTAGTTACTGGTAGTCGGTGATCATTTGTAAAATGCCAGGGCCCAAAGCTCTGTTCAGAAGCCCACGGCTGGCGCTATTATGTGTCAGTGCACAGGATACCAACCAAGGCTGCGTAGTTTGCAATGGACTTTGTGCCTCTTTAACTGACAACCCTTTCCCTTTCTCTCACTCTCACAAGTATGTACTTTCTCTCTATGTTACAGTTTTCTATCTTTCTCCTTATTCCCCTTTGTGTGTTTTTCCCCTCTTGCTCTAGTGAAATGTCAGATGAGGAAAAATAAGAATCGGTTTAAAAAATGAGTGTGATTGGGACCCACCGGCTCAAATTAAGCAGTATTGGTAGGTTGCAGTGATGGGGATTTTAAAGAAGAAGTTGTGGTCTTTGAAGTGTGGGGTCAGTCATATGCAGAAGTACAATAATTGAGATTACAGTAGACAGACATGTGACTGAGAGAAGGCTATACTCCGAAAGAGAAGGTATACAGATGATGAAAATTAGGGAGAAGCTCACTGAAGAAAGAAAGAGGGCGACTTCAATCAATATAAATTATATTCGTTTTATGAAATACAAACCATAAAAGTGGTACAATCCATAATAAGTTCATCACATTTAAATCATCCTTAATAAAATCACATTAAAAGACAATCAAAGTAGATACCAAATAAAAAACCTCAATGAAATTAAAGGAAAATAGAAACTGTCCGGCCCTTCCCAGAGGTTAAATCACAGCCGTTTCTCAGTCTGATAGCAATTTTTAAAAAGCTGAGAACGTCAAAAAGAATGTCTCCCGGAAGCATTCGCAGATATATCAGATGGGGTCAGGCCTGGATACATTTGGGCCTTTTCAGTACTGGAAGGATACATTGTTTCCTAGGTGCACTGTCAAAACTACAAAACATGGTCAAATGTAATGTGTCCTGCGGAGATTTACTATTTCAGCCGCAGGATGGAAGATTGGCACACATATTTCCCCCACGAGGGTAGGCTAAAAGAAAAGGCAGTAGGTCCAGCCGGAACCTGGTTAATAGAAAGCCATTGTACCTACTTTTAACACACAATATGCAAGGGTCGGTAGAGGGCACTGTTTTTAGGATGACAAAGTCGAACACTAGGCTTCATAAGGGCTCTCTCCTCACTATCCAGCTGCCTCCTTCTAAAGAAATGTTCTTTCACCCGGTTAAAATCCTGTTTGCCAATCCTTTCAGGGTTCCTAAAGAGATCTCCCCATCCAAAATTAAAAAAACAGTCCCTTCTATATTTAAGCCAGGGGGTGTTAAGGGAGTGATCAGGGATAGACAATCTTTTATATTATCTTTACTCAATTGGATCCTAGGCATAGTCCAAATATTTATTCAGAGGGAGAGAGGACGGAAGGCAATAATGTCTGTTAAGTAGGCCATTCCCTTTTTTTCGTGCACTGAGAAGGTTGGTGTACTTTGCAGAAGATACAGAAAGTGTTTCAGAAAAGCATTTTCTACAATTTGCAACTCTTCCGGCATAATATATCCTCAGATATCGCTCTCGTAAACTGTCGTGGATATGCACTTGGCCGTGTAAATCTGTAAAAGAGCTCCTGTGGGTCTGCTGCCCAGCCATGTGACAAAATTAAATACGGCACCATTTGCCCTAACCAGGGGGAGCCAATTCAGGGCAGAATCAAACAATATGCCCAGGCAAGAAAATGCTCTGGTCTTAGGCACTGGGAAGGGCGTGACTTTAAAAGGGATTGATTTGGTAGATGGTGGCCCTACAACCATCACAAAAGATTTTTTGTCATTCACCGACAAATCCAACACCTCGATGAAATGAACAAAAGAGTTTAATAAAGTCTGCAGACCCTCTGGCGGTTCTGGCCATAAGGACCACATTATCTGCATATAATAAGACCGGCAAACGCCAGGGCCCCACCTGTGGACAATCTACTTTTGAGTTGGATAAAACCAGCTCCAAGATGTTAACATATAGGTTAAAGAGGAACTGGGCCAAGATACTGCCTTCCAGAACACTCCTCTGTAATCGAAAATGGCGGGTGACCTTTACATTTTTAGACTATCGAACTGCTGCCTTTATATCCCTATGAAGGTCCCTCAAACATAAAACAGTGTCCCGATCTACCCCCATTGATAACATAATCTGCCATAGTTTGGTTCTATTTACTAGGTCAAATGCAAATGATAGGTCCATAAAAGCCAGGTGGATGGAACCGGGCCATGCAATGGTGTATTTACTGAACACTAAATACAGGTTCAAACACTGGTCCACAGTTGACCTCCCGTGTGGAAACCGACTGTGATTATGATAGAACGTTATCAGCCCCGGCCCATTTAGAAAACCTAATCAAGATGATATGCCCCAACACCTTGTCCACTGCATCCAGCAATGAAATAGACAATGTAACAAGAGGTGCTATCCCTATCGCCCTTTTTTAAAACAGGTACTATGATTGACTTAGCCCATGACTCGGGTGGCCTGCCTCTCCAGCTGTGTTAATCAAGGGTGTCAGGACTGGGATCCAAACATCCACATCGTGTACGCAGAGGTCAGGAGGGATTCAATCAGGATCCAGGGCCTTGTTCTTAAATACCCCCAATACACCTTTCCTCACCTGCTCAAGAGAGAAATATAGAGAGACTTTCCCTTCTATAGGCCTGTATCCCTCTTGATGCAGTGGGTGGGAGGTTATAGTTTCCCATCTGTCTTCAGTTAATTAGAACGACTCCTCAGAGTACTAGCCTCCTCCTTTATAATGTTCTTGCGTATAGTCAATTCTTATTTATAGAAGCTTCAACTAGTCCTAACTAATGAGGGACCCTTAGGTTTGGCCCTCAATGCTCTCTTAAAGGTTCTCTATGCCTGAGAACAGCTTGAGTTGAACCACTTCAGCAACATCCCCTGATGCCACGGTGCTGGTACCCACAATAATTTTGAGATGGTGATCGAGATCTCGGAGAAGTCTCTAGGATGTTCGCGGTGTTGTTCTGCGGAGCGGTGCAGATATCAAACGCTTTCATGCACCTAGTATACAATGAATTGTAACAAGAATCTGGGATTATTCGAGACCACTTAAGTCTCCTTCCTCCCTCAACGGCCCTGTGACTCCCACTTATTCCCACCTTGAGGGATTTGGCCAGCGGGGACCAACAAATCTGTGGCACATACCAGATTGTGATCACTAAAAAAGGACTTGAGGAGATTAAAAATTCAGAAATAAAACGGAAGAAGGGTGCGGAAACAAAGATAAAGTCAATAAATGACTACCTGTGGAAGTGGGATAGATGTTCTTCATCAAGAGAAGCAACTTACACATGGCTGAAACTAAATCAAACTCATTTAAAATATCGATTAAGGCTTGTCCCCTGTAAGGTGTGATTCACAGGCATACCTGTTAAAAGAAAACAATCTGGCGCTTGCACTCCCTCCTCCCTTGCTTCCCCTTATACATGAACATAAAGTCGCAAGTAATCATGTTTGCGCTAGACACGTTGAGACCTTACATCTTTCTTAAGTATGAACCCAATACTTATATGTTAACAAAACTCCATGGACATGGATGTAGCATTACAAAAGTCCAACAGGAGCAAATTACTCGACCATCTGGAAAATAAGAGAGCTTGCATGGTGAGGGCTTCCATAGATAAAACATTAAAACTACACCAGAGTGCTAAGGATACATGATTATCAAGCCCCCATTGGTCTGCCTGCTTATGCGGGAGTTGCGGGTAGAAAAAAGGTTTTGTAACCCTCCAAGAAGAAACAGTTGGTGGTGGCCCATGTCTCCTGGAGACAAATCACATCGAACCCTTTTGCTATAACTCAGCCACTTCAGGTCACTAAACTTGCCAGCAAGACCAGCAATGTTCCAACTGATGAATTTGCACTCTTTGCACTCTGCCAGAAAGTATAGGCACACGTGGGCTCAAAGATTGGGATGCAGTCTGGACCACATCAGAAGGATTAGTCCCAACGAGTCAATCATAACCAACCAGATATGATAAGAGGGCAAAACTATTTTACAGAGCTAAATCTGAGGCAGCCTCATACCAAAAACCATGGGCCAAGTCCACAAGTTCCAGGGTTATCAGATGGCTAAGTTGTAGCGAATAAGCCGATGGCTTATATAAGAACCCAAGGTGAATAGCCACGATGGTGGAAGTAGGACACCTGTTGGATGCTAGAACTCTCTTTGCTACATGGGGGCTATTCAAATTAATGATGATACAATCCCCCACTCGATTTTTCTGGGCCCTGCCAATCCAGATCACTCTTCGAAACATGTTGTGTCTTGCCTTCTGGGTCCCCAAGGTGGTGTTTAAATTCAACCAATGAAGAACCTTGTTTTTAAGTTTATCAAAATTGTCTATGATGCCTGATGAAAGTGTGGGGACATGCCCCAGCACTACCACATAAGGAGGTATATTGGGGAGGGAGGTTGAGGATAACTGGTCTGGAACTAGGAGAACATGAGATACCATTTCGCAACCTGTTGTCTTCTCATTCAAGCGTTCCAGCTGGCACCCTCTTTAATGCTTGCTACTCCCACCACAAAACGCACCAGCGCTGGAGGGTGGGGGAGCAGTATTTGGCTTCGTTGTCTGGGTGGGAGAACTTGAGATGACCCTGCTATTTCGAGGTCTCAACACCTCTGCTTCCCTTACCAGGCATGTAGATAGCAGAGCTTGACTGAGGCGGGTGTCCCTAGGGAGGGGTGATTATGAGCTTAAGCTTCCACATCACATACAGGCTGGAGCTGACTTTGATTAAATAGCACCTTTTCAATTGCTGCTAATCGGTGACTTCTGGTGTGCAGTTTGGTCTCCAGTGCAGTCATTAAGGATTCGCGTAATTAATCCAACAAAACTACCAGATCAGACTTTGCCATGTTAGGGGTGATGGTGCTAGTTTCAGTAAGTCACCAGTGACCCTAGGGCACTTGGATTTACTCCAAATTGTCGCCCTCTTTCTTTTGCCTCCCGCTTTAGTTGCCTCCTGCACTCCAACCTGATCTTGCGAGTGAGAGCACATCTCCACCAAAGGTGCTGGTGTAATATATTCCCATGCGTAATCAAGAGAGAGAGGTAGGACCAGAAAGCTAGTCCATGTCCCCGGTTAATATATGATTAAATCAAAAAGAGACTAGCTCAAGTTACTTAAGGGGAGGGGGAAGACTCTGGTATGTTTTGTCACGGAGTGTGAACACCCAGCAGGTGTGTTCAAAAAGCCCTCACCCACCAACCTAGTTGGTGGCATGCTTCATCATCGGGCCCACCCAGTGGCACCTAGCGTGCCCCGGGTGTGCTTCAACGCCTGACTACAGCGGAGCTGGTATATTGCTGAGTGTGCGGTGAAGATAGTTAAGGAAGTGATGTTAAAACGGCTGGACGGTGGTCCCAGTACCCGAAGGTAAAATTAGACTTTAATACCTGGGCCTCCGTCAGCGGTTAAAAATAAGGCAAGGGGATGTAAGGGGCGAGTTACGACCTCTCACATCCAATGGGTCAACATGTTTCAGCCAGTGCCTTATGACTAGACTGGCTTTCTTCAGGACCTAAAATAAGTGAGTGCAAATTACCTAATGGGGGTGTAGGGGAGACTATGTGTCTACACGCCCTAAAGTGTATCTACGTGTGAGAGGGGGATTCCCTTCTCAAGACCACCTGTACACATAACATGAATGGACAAAACAAAACACACAGGGAGAAGGTAGAGTCATTAGGATGTACAGTTTTACGCACATCTGATGCCGTCACTATAGCGAGTGCTGGTGGGCTATAGGCGGCTATGGTGTGATGGTATTGGTGGTACCATCACAGTGGGAATCGCACTGATAACTCGAGAGTGAGGTGATTTAAGAGACGGAGAAAAACAGGGTGCATTAGTGAAATGCGGCGCAAGGAGGGATTCTTACGCAAGTTTTTGCTCAGTCTGACCTCAAGGTTGGGAGGTGGCAAAGGCTTGACCCTGGGGGGACAAACATTTACCATGCTGATTAGGGAGACCTGTTAGGAAAGAAAATAGCGCTTACCAGGAGTCGTGGTGGTGGTTTCTCATACTCACAGTAATTCTGGGTTGAGCCTGCTCTGGACCTGTAGTGCCTCCTTCGCATACCGGTGGGGAATGAGTGTTTTCCCAGGTCTTAAGTAGTCTTATTAATTGGTCTAATTAAGTGCACCTGTGATGTGGAGGGCAATGGTGAAAAGACTCACAAGCCTGAGTCATGCTGCCTGTAGTAAGTATGGGCGCCTTAGGTGCGCGCGCGCTCTAGCGTCCTGTCGCGCTGGGAGGCATCGTTATGGGCCACTGAGGAGTCACCCAGGCGCTCGCGTCTATAATTAGCGCATGCGCAATAGGTCCGAGTGCATGCTCATCCGGGGAACAGCCTGGATGGTAGTGTGAGTTGTTCGCGCATGCGCATTGTGACCGGGCTGGTCTGCGCATGTGCGGCGTATGACGGGTGATCGCCCGCGCATGCGCGGTGTGTTGTTCATCGGGCACACTTGATTTTGTCCATTGAGTGGACATGGGGCATGCAAGTTATTGCGTTTCGTCCATTGAGTGGACGTGGGGCCTATAAAAACATTCAAACAAATGCATTATGATTCAATGGGGGACAATCTTTGGCAATTTCAAGGAATAGACTGCTTGGAGGACGTAGTCTTTCCAGTGGTACTGTGCCCAATCATATATAGTTTGATGATGGGGGTAGGGTGATCACTGGCGGGTCAGGGAATTCCACGGGATGGCATTATTCAATCCCTGGGTGGATGTGGAAAGGCGGTAGATCCACCGTTGTTCTGCCTGCAGTAGTTTTTGGTCATTGTCCACAGCGCCTGAGGTGATCTGCTCTATCACCGTCCATGATAGGTCATTTGGTGTGTGGCCTTCGGTGATGAAATGGTTGGTCATTTTGCTTATGTTCTTTTTGCATCTAATGGTACTGCGGTGTTCGGTTATGCGGGTTTTTATTTTTCGTGTGGTCATCCCAATGTACCGGAGTCCACATCTACATGTAATTAAGTAGATGACGTTGCGGGAGTTGCAGTTAGTGTGGCTACGCTGGGTCCACACCTTGTTTGGTTCCAAATCCAAGGTTTTGGTGTGAGAGGTGAGGTGGCACACGCTGCAGTCATTGCACGGATAGTGCCCGCTGACATTGGGGAGGCCCCATATGTTGCGGAGGGTGTTGGTGGCAGGTGAGGGTGGTGGTCTGGGACGGGTATTGACAAGGCGGTCTTTTAGATTGGAGTTTCGCTTGTATGCGAATCTTGGAAGGTCCCATTTCCTCTGTCCTGAAGTGATGATTTTCCAATGTTTTTTTATGATTTTCGACACCTCATTGGATGCTGTGTTATAGGTCGTTACGCAGGTGATGGGTGGGTTGTCTTGGACTTTGGTGACAGTCTCAAGGAGGGCCTCCCGATTTTGGTTTCTTGCTCTTTTCTGTGTTTTGTTGATGATTGGTCTTGGATAGCCCCGTTGTGACAACTTGTTGGTCAATTCCATCGCCTGTTTTTTATAGTCAGAGATGTTCGTGCAGTTCCTGCGTATACGCAAGAACTGTCCATAGGGCAGGTTCTCTCTGAGGGGGCGTGGGTGGAAACTGGTAAAGTCAAGCAATGAGTTCCTTGCTGTTGGTTTATAGTACGTGGTAGTGGTCAGGGTGCCATCTTTGGCTCTGATATCCAAATCTAGAAAGGGGAGATGGCTGTTGCTGGCCGTGCTGGTGAACTTGAGGTAGGGGTCCCTGTTGTTAAGCCATGTCATGAATTTGTCCAGGTCGGAGTGGGAACCTTGCCAGACCACCAGAATATCATCTATATACCTGCGCCAACTCAGGATGTGGTTGATGTAGGGGTTGGTGTCTGTAGTTATATGGCACTCTTCAAAGTGGTGGACGTATAGTCCAGCCACGCTTGGAGCGAAGACACTGCCCATCGATGTCCCATTGGTCTGTAAGTAGAGAGTGCCGTCGTACTCAAAGAAGTTTTCTTTGAGTGCCAAGGTTGCGCATGACAGTATAAAGGCTCTTGGCGTGTGGTGTTCCCAGTTAGTAGCCATAAGGATGTCATGGAGTACTTTGAGAGTGGCATCTTGTGGGAGGCTGGTGTAGAGGCTCTCCACGTCTAGACCCACCAACAGTTGCGTGGTAGGGTTGAATTCTTTGTTGTTGAGGACTTGTAAGAGGTGCTTGGTGTCCTTGATGTATGTCGGGGTCGACTGTACCAGGGGGTTTAAGAAAAAGTCGCAGTAGCGTGACAGTGGTTCCAATAGGGAGTTGATTCCTGATACTATGGGTCTTCCAGGAGGGGGAGTGACCCCCTTGTGAACTTTAGGCACAGTGTAGAAATATGGGGTTCTGGTGTTCTGTGGGCATAGGTAATCTGCTTCCTGTTTGGATATGTGCTCAGCATCCGCTGCCCTTTTGACCAGTGCGTGGATCGTGGTCCTCAGTTCATTAGTGGGGTCTTGTTCCAGTCGGCGATAGTTCCTGTTGTCGCTCAGTAATCTACGGCACTCAGTGTCATAGTCCTGCTTGTTTTGGAGGACGATGCCTCCTCCTTTGTCCGCCGGTTTGATAACGATCAGGGGGTTGTCTTGCAACCGTTGTAGAACCCACCTATCCTCCCAAGATAGGTTGTTAAAATGGTTGGTAGGTTTTAATCTCTCAATATCGTTGTACACGGCCTGTTCAAATGTCGTGATTTCGGGGGGAATGGCAGAGGGAGGTGGTACAAACGTGGATTTTGGTCGCAGACCAGTGATATTGGGATTGTCGTGGACTGGTTCTATTTCTGGGATTGGTTTCTCGAAGAACGACTTCAGTTTCAGTTTCCGGAAGAATTGCGCCAGTTCCACATGTAATTTGAACTTGTCGAGTCTTGTTGTCGGAACAAATGATAAGCCCTTCTCAAGTACCGACTGTTCTTTGGGGGTCAGGGGTGTGCTAGACAAGTTGAAAACCAATGAGTGTTGTTGTTCTTGAGGAATCATTGTTTGCTGGTTCCCGCTGTGCCCTCTTTCGCCTTCTGGCGTGTATTCGCGCTGACTGGGTTCTCCTCTCCGCCCCAGTGTACTTGTAGTTGTTGTGGGTTTGCTCTTCTTCTTCCCCGTGTTCTTCTGCCCTGTCCTAAAAAAGGAATGTGTTGTCCCTGGTGGCCTGTAAATAAGGGCATGGGTCCAGGAGGGTACATGGGCGGGAAGCCAAAGTAGGGGTTTTGCATCGGGCCGTAGTTGGGTGGGAAACCGTGGAATTGTCCAGGTTGACCTCCTTGCCAGTTGTTCTGCCAACGCTGTCCACGTCTGCCGCGTCCTCCTCGTCTCGCCGAGCCAGTGCTGGAATCACTGGACACGGAGCTGTCATCTCCGGAGGTGTTTGACATACTGGTGTTTTTGTTCTGAGGGGTGTAGTCATCCTCTGAATATGGGTAGACTTTGGCGTAATTGAATTTCTTCAAATCCTTGTCGAATTTCTTTATTTTAGCCTGAGTCAGATATTCTTTATATTCATTTATGTCTTTATTCTGGTCCTCCAATTTCTTTTTGTAGGCGGTTATTGTGGCTTTAAAGTGACTTTCTGTTGCTTGGATTTCTATCAGAAAGGCTTCTGAAAGGCGTTTTGCGCGAACAACTCACACTACCATCCAGGCTGTTCCCCGGATGAGCATGCACTCGGACCTATTGCGCATGCGCTAATTATAGACGCGAGCGCCTGGGTGACTCCTCAGTGGCCCATAACGATGCCTCCCAGCGCGACAGGACGCTAGAGCGCGCGCGCACCTAAGGCGCCCATACTTACTACAGGCAGCATGACTCAGGCTTGTGAGTCTTTTCACCATTGCCCTCCACATCACAGGTGCACTTAATTAGACCAATTAATAAGACTACTTAAGACCTGGGAAAACACTCATTCCCCACCGGTATGCGAAGGAGGCACTACAGGTCCAGAGCAGGCTCAACCCAGAATTACTGTGAGTATGAGAAACCACCACCACGACTCCTGGTAAGCGCTATTTTCTTTCCTAACAGGTCTCCCTAATCAGCATGGTAAATGTTTGTCCCCCCAGGGTCAAGCCTTTGCCACCTCCCAACCTTGAGGTCAGACTGAGCAAAAACTTGCGTAAGAATCCCTCCTTGCGCCGCATTTCACTAATGCACCCTGTTTTTCTCCGTCTCTTAAATCACCTCACTCTCGAGTTATCAGTGCGATTCCCACTGTGATGGTACCACCAATACCATCACACCATAGCCGCCTATAGCCCACCAGCACTCGCTATAGTGACGGCATCAGATGTGCGTAAAACTGTACATCCTAATGACTCTACCTTCTCCCTGTGTGTTTTGTTTTGTCCATTCATGTTATGTGTACAGGTGGTCTTGAGAAGGGAATCCCCCTCTCACACGTAGATACACTTTAGGGCGTGTAGACACATAGTCTCCCCTACACCCCCATTAGGTAATTTGCACTCACTTATTTTAGGTCCTGAAGAAAGCCAGTCTAGTCATAAGGCACTGGCTGAAACATGTTGACCCATTGGATGTGAGAGGTCGTAACTCGCCCCTTACATCCCCTTGCCTTATTTTTAACCGCTGACGGAGGCCCAGGTATTAAAGTCTAATTTTACCTTCGGGTACTGGGACCACCGTCCAGCCGTTCTAACATCACTTCCTTAACTATCTTCACCGCACACTCAGCAATATACCAGCTCCGCTGTAGTCAGGCGTTGAAGCACACCCGGGGCACGCTAGGTGCCACTGGGTGGGCCCGATGATGAAGCATGCCACCAACTAGGTTGGTGGGTGAGGGCTTTTTGAACACACCTGCTGGGTGTTCACACTCCGTGACAAAACATACCAGAGTCTTCCCCCTCCCCTTAAGTAACTTGAGCTAGTCTCTTTTTGATTTAATCATATATTAACCGGGGACATGGACTAGCTTTCTGGTCCTACCTCTCTCTCTTGATTACGCATCACACGGCAGCGCGCAGCTGCGAGAGTCACCCTTACACCATGGCAGAAAACCATGGATTGACATACCATGAAAGCGATGTGGCCGACATACTATCCGACCCATCGTTCCAAGCTGACTTTAACATCTCCAGCACCATCGCACAAACCACTGATTGGGACAGCCTTACGGAAAAGAAGCGCAACAGGATACGCACTATCCTTCACGGGACAATCTTAACACAATACCTCAGAACTAATACTGCACCAAGAGGACTCCTAGTAACCAATGCCCCCAGGATCTTCCTAGATGACGCTACCTTCAGGAAGGACTGGGCCCAGATCGCCTGGCACTGCACCAGGGACTGGATGATCCTTATCATCAAGACAGCAAAACGCCTTTCAGAAGCCTTTCTGATAGAAATCCAAGCAACAGAAAGTCACTTTAAAGCCACAATAACCGCCTACAAAAAGAAATTGGAGGACCAGAATAAAGACATAAATGAATATAAAGAATATCTGACTCAGGCTAAAATAAAGAAATTCGACAAGGATTTGAAGAAATTCAATTACGCCAAAGTCTACCCATATTCAGAGGATGACTACACCCCTCAGAACAAAAACACCAGTATGTCAAACACCTCCGGAGATGACAGCTCCGTGTCCAGTGATTCCAGCACTGGCTCGGCGAGACGAGGAGGACGCGGCAGACGTGGACAGCGTTGGCAGAACAACTGGCAAGGAGGTCAACCTGGACAATTCCACGGTTTCCCACCCAACTACGGCCCGATGCAAAACCCCTACTTTGGCTTCCCGCCCATGTACCCTCCTGGACCCATGCCCTTATTTACAGGCCACCAGGGACAACACATTCCTTTTTTAGGACAGGGCAGAAGAACACGGGGAAGAAGAAGAGCAAACCCACAACAACTACAAGTACACTGGGACGGAGAGGAGAACCCAGTCAGCGCGAATACACGCCAGAAGGCGAAAGAGGGCACAGCGGGAACCAGCAAACAATGATTCCTCAAGAACAACAACACTCATTGGTTTTCAACTTGTCTAGCACACCCCTGACCCCCAAAGAACAGTCGGTACTTGAGAAGGGCTTATCATTTGTTCCGACAACAAGACTCGACAAGTTCAAATTACATGTGGAACTGGCGCAATTCTTCCGGAAACTGAAACTGAAGTCGTTCTTCGAGAAACCAATCCCAGAAATAGAACCAGTCCACGACAATCCCAATATCACTGGTCTGCGACCAAAATCCACGTTTGTACCACCTCCCTCTGCCATTCCCCCCGAAATCACGACATTTGAACAGGCCGTGTACAACGATATTGAGAGATTAAAACCTACCAACCATTTTAACAACCTATCTTGGGAGGATAGGAGGGTTCTACAACGGTTGCAAGACAACCCCCTGATCGTTATCAAACCGGCGGACAAAGGAGGAGGCATCGTCCTCCAAAACAAGCAGGACTATGACACTGAGTGCCGTAGATTACTGAGCGACAACAGGAACTATCGCCGACTGGAACAAGACCCCACTAATGAACTGAGGACCACGATCCACGCACTGGTCAAAAGGGCAGCGGATGCTGAGCACATATCCAAACAGGAAGCAGATTACCTATGCCCACAGAACACCAGAACCCCATATTTCTACACTGTGCCTAAAGTTCACAAGGGGGTCACTCCCCCTCCTGGAAGACCCATAGTATCAGGGATCAACTCCCTATTGGAACCACTGTCACGCTACTGCGACTTTTTCTTAAACCCCCTGGTACAGTCGACCCCGACATACATCAAGGACACCAAGCACCTCTTACAAGTCCTCAACAACAAAGAATTCAACCCTACCACGCAACTGTTGGTGGGTCTAGACGTGGAGAGCCTCTACACCAGCCTCCCACAAGATGCCACTCTCAAAGTACTCCATGACATCCTTATGGCTACTAACTGGGAACACCACACGCCAAGAGCCTTTATACTGTCATGCGCAACCTTGGCACTCAAAGAAAACTTCTTTGAGTACGACGGCACTCTCTACTTACAGACCAACGGGACATCGATGGGCAGTGTCTTCGCTCCAAGCGTGGCTGGACTATACGTCCACCACTTTGAAGAGTGCCATATAACTACAGACACCAACCCCTACATCAACCACATCCTGAGTTGGCGCAGGTATATAGATGATATTCTGGTGGTCTGGCAAGGTTCCCACTCCGACCTGGACAAATTCATGACATGGCTTAACAACAGGGACCCCTACCTCAAGTTCACCAGCACGGCCAGCAACAGCCATCTCCCCTTTCTAGATTTGGATATCAGAGCCAAAGATGGCACCCTGACCACTACCACGTACTATAAACCAACAGCAAGGAACTCATTGCTTGACTTTACCAGTTTCCACCCACGCCCCCTCAGAGAGAACCTGCCCTATGGACAGTTCTTGCGTATACGCAGGAACTGCACGAACATCTCTGACTATAAAAAACAGGCGATGGAATTGACCAACAAGTTGTCACAACGGGGCTATCCAAGACCAATCATCAACAAAACACAGAAAAGAGCAAGAAACCAAAATCGGGAGGCCCTCCTTGAGACTGTCACCAAAGTCCAAGACAACCCACCCATCACCTGCGTAACGACCTATAACACAGCATCCAATGAGGTGTCGAAAATCATAAAAAAACATTGGAAAATCATCACTTCAGGACAGAGGAAATGGGACCTTCCAAGATTCGCATACAAGCGAAACTCCAATCTAAAAGACCGCCTTGTCAATACCCGTCCCAGACCACCACCCTCACCTGCCACCAACACCCTCCGCAACATATGGGGCCTCCCCAATGTCAGCGGGCACTATCCGTGCAATGACTGCAGCGTGTGCCACCTCACCTCTCACACCAAAACCTTGGATTTGGAACCAAACAAGGTGTGGACCCAGCGTAGCCACACTAACTGCAACTCCCGCAACGTCATCTACTTAATTACATGTAGATGTGGACTCCGGTACATTGGGATGACCACACGAAAAATAAAAACCCGCATAACCGAACACCGCAGTACCATTAGATGCAAAAAGAACATAAGCAAAATGACCAACCATTTCATCACCGAAGGCCACACACCAAATGACCTATCATGGACGGTGATAGAGCAGATCACCTCAGGCGCTGTGGACAATGACCAAAAACTACTGCAGGCAGAACAACGGTGGATCTACCGCTTTTCCACATCCACCCAGGGATTGAATGATGCCATCCCGTGGAATTCCCTGACCCGCCAGTGATCACCCTACCCCCATCATCAAACTATATATGATTGGGCACAGTACCACTGGAAAGACTACGTCCTCCAAGCAGTCTATTCCTTGAAATTGCCAAAGATTGTCCCCCATTGAATCATAATGCATTTGTTTGAATGTTTTTATAGGCCCCACGTCCACTCAATGGACGAAACGCAATAACTTGCATGCCCCATGTCCACTCAATGGACAAAATCAAGTGTGCCCGATGAACAACACACCGCGCATGCGCGGGCGATCACCCGTCATACGCCGCACATGCGCAGACCAGCCCGGTCACAATGCGAATGCGCGAACAACTCACACTACCATCCAGGCTGTTCCCCGGATGAGCATGCACTCGGACCTATTGCGCATGCGCTAATTATAGACGCGAGCGCCTGGGTGACTCCTCAGTGGCCCATAACGATGCCTCCCAGCGCGACAGGACGCTAGAGCGCGCGCGCACCTAAGGCGCCCATACTTACTACAGGCAGCATGACTCAGGCTTGTGAGTCTTTTCACCATTGCCCTCCACATCACAGGTGCACTTAATTAGACCAATTAATAAGACTACTTAAGACCTGGGAAAACACTCATTCCCCACCGGTATGCGAAGGAGGCACTACAGGTCCAGAGCAGGCTCAACCCAGAATTACTGTGAGTATGAGAAACCACCACCACGACTCCTGGTAAGCGCTATTTTCTTTCCTAACAGGTCTCCCTAATCAGCATGGTAAATGTTTGTCCCCCCAGGGTCAAGCCTTTGCCACCTCCCAACCTTGAGGTCAGACTGAGCAAAAACTTGCGTAAGAATCCCTCCTTGCGCCGCATTTCACTAATGCACCCTGTTTTTCTCCGTCTCTTAAATCACCTCACTCTCGAGTTATCAGTGCGATTCCCACTGTGATGGTACCACCAATACCATCACACCATAGCCGCCTATAGCCCACCAGCACTCGCTATAGTGACGGCATCAGATGTGCGTAAAACTGTACATCCTAATGACTCTACCTTCTCCCTGTGTGTTTTGTTTTGTCCATTCATGTTATGTGTACAGGTGGTCTTGAGAAGGGAATCCCCCTCTCACACGTAGATACACTTTAGGGCGTGTAGACACATAGTCTCCCCTACACCCCCATTAGGTAATTTGCACTCACTTATTTTAGGTCCTGAAGAAAGCCAGTCTAGTCATAAGGCACTGGCTGAAACATGTTGACCCATTGGATGTGAGAGGTCGTAACTCGCCCCTTACATCCCCTTGCCTTATTTTTAACCGCTGACGGAGGCCCAGGTATTAAAGTCTAATTTTACCTTCGGGTACTGGGACCACCGTCCAGCCGTTTTAACATCACTTCCTTAACTATCTTCACCGCACACTCAGCAATATACCAGCTCCGCTGTAGTCAGGCGTTGAAGCACACCCGGGGCACGCTAGGTGCCACTGGGTGGGCCCGATGATGAAGCATGCCACCAACTAGGTTGGTGGGTGAGGGCTTTTTGAACACACCTGCTGGGTGTTCACACTCCGTGACAAAACATACCAGAGTCTTCCCCCTCCCCTTAAGTAACTTGAGCTAGTCTCTTTTTGATTTAATCGTAATATATTCCCAACCACTGTCATGCACAAAGGGTGGTAAAGGCTAACCCCTCCTCTGAACGAGGGGGGGGCGAGTAATCGGGCACCTGAGAATAGACTGGGAAGAGGGGAGCGAGAGAGTCTGCGAGTAACCATCTCAATTTCCTTTTCAAGCACCTCTGCGGACGCTGCAAGAAGGCGTCCATGGTGGTGGTCATGTTTGAAGAGATCCACGGGTCAAGAGCAGGAGTCTTACGTTTTCCCATGGTACACAAAGGCTATCCTCTGGTCAGAAAGACCAACACAACACAGGGCTACTTGTGACCAGTCAAAAGGGACTTTGCTATGATGAGATGCACCGGTTAGGCTGACAACAGGAATTATCCCCTGGTCTAGATGTCAAGAAAATGATTAGGCCAATACCCAAAGCAGTGGGATAATACCCTGGAAGAGTGAAGGATAAGCCAGGGTGGCACACCCCAAGGTATAAAGACCCTAAAGAGAATATGGTGTGTCTCATACCGGAATCTGCAGACTCTGGTTTCCTCCAAGAATGTGGGCAAAACCCCACTTGTCACAGGAGATATAGGACCGACCGCTGAATGGAGAAACTGAGAGCCAAGAGGAGGGGCCCAGCCCAGCATCCTCTGGGTTGGGATGGGCGTGGATGGGTCCGACCTTGGCCCGGGCACGGGCGCGGCCCGCACGCATCCCACGCTGCGGGGTCTACGCAGCGCTATAAGCGTGAGAAGGCCACGCCTCACCCCAGCAGCTGTAACAGGTGCTTGGTCTGAGAGTCCCACCAGGGTGATACAGGCTTAAAAAGAAAGAGCAGGCAGCCCCAGCAAGATTGTTAAAATGGCAACTTAGTTACAACTTGTAACTCAAGGTCAATGTTTCATTCAGGGTTTTAGGAATACAGCAGGACACAGCTTTCTGAGATAGCATGCATTCTGGGGGTGTAACATTGTAAAAAAGAAACAATATTATGTAGGGTTCTCGATACAGGGCAGATTGTTTAAATGCGAGCCCGCGTGTGCAGATAATTTAAAAAATATGGGCCTGAGCCTTGTGTGAGTTAAGCATAGGGTAGCCTTTTAAACACAGTCTGGAATATACCAAGCTTGGTAGTGGGTTTCTATATAACAAGAGGTGAAGGTGACGCAGATTCCTTTGTTGGGAAACGTTTCATTTAATAATCTCCACTCACTATTCTGACATCATTGTGCTACAAGATTGTTTTGGTCACTAAAATGAGTTCTTTGGCACTGGCTGAGAGCATCCTGGAAACACACAGTCAGATCTGGGCTCTATTCGCCTAATCCTATTCCAGGTTGTTTCTCCAGCACAGCAGAGCAACTGCAGATACAAAAGGAACTTAGTGTTAACATACCAAGTGTACACTGGTCTATGGGGCCTGCATGGTACTTGAAGAAAGTTACTTATCTTCGGTAATGCCTTATCTGGTAGAGATAGGATCTAGTCGCAGATACCTTATCTTAGAATTCTCCCCAGGCACCAGACTGGATCCGAACTTTTTTGTACAGCAGTACCTCTGCGCGTTGGTAGAAGGCTATGAGCGACTCCGTAGCAACATTGTCTCCGGATGTGACGTCGATGGAGTCCATGTAGGCCCTCCCCTGACGCGCGCACGTCAGTTTCTTCTGTGACAAATTTTCACACAAACAACGCAGAGCCACTTATAGAAACAGCCTATGGAAACAGTGTGCCAAAAAAGAGACAGGCCTAAAGAAGGGAATCAGAATGCCAAGAAAGGAATCTTGTAGGTACCAGGACTAGAAGTTCGCAGCGTTAGGTGTATCAGATTGCCTCTTGTTTGCCTCCTGTTTGAAGCCCTCAACGTACCTTCGGGGCGGGATTGCGGATTGCGGACTGTGGAGCTTCGCCAGCAATACACTTGAGACCGGGAGCCAGCGTGTGGGAGACGCGCATAGAGACACAGGACTACGTCTCCCAGGGGTCACTCTGAGGCACACACCTGCAGCGGGGTTTGAGCGCCGCCCCCTACTGACGCTATATATTGTGGGCTGCTAACCGCTACACGGGAGCACGCGGGAGCATCCCGGGAGAAGCTCGGGACAAGGGCGGGACAGTCTGCGACAGTCCGCGACTGGCAGCGTCTGGTCTGGGCCAGGAACTCTGCTGGAAACCTGCTGTGAGACTCAAGACTCAAGGCCCATCTCGGACAACATTTGCTACAACTAGGTACTATTTTGTGTTTTAGCATAGTGCACCCAGAGGCACTCACTAACTTGCTACGGTTAACCATGCCACCCAAAAAACAATCACCAGCTAAAAACACTATGGAGAACTATCTCGTCCAAGTAGTGGCAAAAATAAACAGCGACAGAAGATCTTCGCTGGGCTTAGATGTACCTACTGAATTCCCTCCCCGGGACTTAGAGCTGGCTGATCCTTTTGACCAAGAAAATAGTGGGCTAACTCCTGATTTTCCCACCGATGCTGATATCGTGCAGCCCAGTGGTACAGTAGATGGTATAGAAGATAGCAGTGACAGTGAGGGTGAGGTTGTGATCGAGGCCACCCCTCCTGACCCAGTGCCTGCCCCGCGTACCACCAGGGGTGGAAAAAAGGATCTGCCGAAACGTGGGGGGCTTCGTTCAAGTAGGAAAAAAGTTGCTACTCCCCCTAGAAAAATAGTTGAGGAGGAGGAGGATGGGTCTAGCGACGAAGCTTGCGTGACTCTAACTAATACACAATTCAATAAGTTGTGGGGTATGTTGGATGCTAAAATTAGGGGCATCGTAAAGCCCTTGGTTGGTCGGATTGAAAAGTTAACTGCTGAGGTTAATAGATTGGGGGGTTTGCTGAGTAAAACTTTAGTGGAAGTAGAAAAACTACCTGAGGAAGTTGTGACTAGAGTAGAGTCCCTAAAGAGTAGCTCTAACCCTCAGGGTGGTATTGATGCCATCCCTTTGATAGCTCAGCCAATGGCCCCGCAGATAAACTCTAGCTGGAAGTGTGCAAGGGCTAGCAGCCCCATTACCTACACCTAATGCCACGAACCTTGGGAAAGGCTCATGTGAGCTTATTGTTGAGGCCTCTCCCCTCGTTCTTGTCTTAGCTAATGTTCCCCCACTGGCCCCTGGTCAAGAAGAAACCACCCCATCTTTACTGTATAAATCTTTATCCTGGCTAACCAATAACATGGTGATAACTCCTTGGGGGAAAGAACAACTATCAGAAGAGCTAGTGATGGCTAGAAGGGTTGAGTGGATTGGAAACAGGGCTAAAAGATTTAAGGGGGATTGTGTTGTTCTTAATTTTTCTAACGCTGAGGTGCTGTCAAATATTTTACCTAACTTACTACCTCCACAGAGAAGATCGACCACTATTGTCCCATTGACTTTGGATTTCTTCTACCCATGTAAAGGAAAAGGCCCCAATCCCTGTATGCTAAGGACAAAATGGAACGTGGTGCCTAGTAGGGGGAGTAATGCTCTTGTATTTAATGACTGGGGACTAAGTCTTGATAACAGGTTTTCTGCTCTTTCCAACTTGAACGAGTGTGATTGACTTTTTGCATGCTCAAAGTTTGCAACACAACCTCCATTTAATCCATGTGCTAGCAGGCCTATTGTGAATGACCGCCAGGTGGTTTGTGGTACAGCAAGGAAAGCTTGTGATTTAGTATCCGCTCCTCAGGGAGTGGTAAAGTCTGTTGTTTTGGGTAATGCATGCCAAGATAATGTCAAAATTCGAGGTGATGTTCCACCAACTAATCCTGTTACGATTTCAAAGCCAATAGGTGAATCACTGCCTGGGATGGGGAGCTTAATCTCCTGGAATGTGGCTGGGTTAAGCTCCAAGTTAGTATGTGGAAACTGGCTAGGCTTCATCAGCACATACGATCTTTGTATGTTCCAGGAGACCTGGGCTTGTGAACCTGTTTATGTTTTGGGATATCTAAATTTTTATGTACCAGCTATTAAGGGACCAAAAGGGCGACCTATGGGGGGACTCACTATTTGGGTTTGTCAGTCCCTTAAATTGTCAGTAAAGAGCTTGGCGACTAGCCAAAAAGATATCCAGTTAATCAGGATTACTAGTGATACCTCTGATGTTCTAGACATTTATAAAATATATGCTAGAGGCAGTAAGACTGGTAGATCTGATGTCCTCCTTGCTCTTTATAATCTCCTTGACACATATTCGCTTGGTCATAGGATTGTAATAGCTGGTGACCTGAACCGAACTTTTGAGCCTCTGGTCGCTGGTGAAGCTTTTCTAGGTGCTGAGGAGGATTTACAATGGGGCATCCCTATCTTAGAAACGAATCCAGTATTACGCTGGACAGAGGATATCTTAGGTCTGAATGCCATGTGTCTAGAACTAGGATTAAGAGCATTAAACGGCAGGACTATGTCAGACAAGACAGCCTCCATGACATTTGATAATGGGAGACACAAAAGTCGAATAGATTATGTGATCTGTAGCATGACTCTATGGTCGACTGTCTGTGACATGGAAGTTGTGGTAAGACCTGAAAGAGATCAAAACCCTCTATGTGTGGTGCATAAATGGTGGCTTACTGTTGATGATTTAATTTGCCCTAATGCTCTTGTTCCACCGCTGATTATTCCTGAAAACGATATGCGCAGGCTACGGTGGGCTAGCGTTATGACTGATCAGCAGGCTATTGGAAATATTAAAGAGGAAACAGATAAAGCTATCTCGGCCCTGGAGTCAGTTGCAGGTGTGTCTCCTGGCCTGGGTGCCGTGGCCAAAATTCACGATAACCTTTTTGGCAAAATTAAATGTCACTTTTTGAAACCGGCAAAAAACCATGGGTTCCGTGCATGCAAACCTGCTAAATGGTATAATATTGATTGCAGGTTGGCTCGAATTGCATTGGGACAGGCAATCAGGCTAAAGGGTGTAGAGGATATCCGCCTTGCTAGAAAGAACTACAAAGCCTGTATTGCGAAAGCCAAGAGAACCTGGGATGAGGCCCATTGGAGTAAATTGAAATATGCTAGTGATAGGAAAAATTCCCGGTTGTTTTGGAATATCGTTAAATGGGGTAGCGAAAGATCTGAGGAGCAACCTAATAATAATGTCCCACAGGATGACTGGGTGGAATTTTTTAGCTCCCAGTATGCTGCAAGTGCCCAGGTGGAAGTTGGGAATCGCCCTATACAGTCTTTAGCAGAGGATAATATATTCACACATAATGAAATTCTGTCTGCCCTCAAATCTGTACATAGTGGGCGTGCACCGGGCTTAGACGGCGTCCCCGCGGACGTTTTTCTAAATGACAAAGAGAGATGGTGTAAATATATTCATCTGCTTATCAATCATATCGCTAAAGGTGCTGACATTCCGGCATTATGGCGGGGGGCTGTGATTATACCTGTGTATAAAAAAGGTGATCGTGCTCAGCCAAGTAATTATCGACCAATAAGCTTGATCGACACTGTACAAAAAATAGTCGGCCGAGTGATTGTTAATAGATTGCTTGAATGGGCGGATGATAATAATATCCTATCACCGTTCCAGGCTGGCTTCCGAAGGGCAACCAGTACAGTGGACCAAGTTTTTCGCTTCCAATTGATCCAGTGGAGGACCGTGGTATTAGGAGGAGGCAGCCTTTACGCGGCTTTTGTAGATCTACGGGCTGCCTTCGACCTGGTGCCAAGGGCAAAATTGTGGCAGGTTCTGGAGGCTCTGGGGGTTCCCATGGTTCTGCTGACCGTGATTATGAGACTTCATGAATTAACCTACGCAAAAATTCAGTGGGGTGGTTATGGTAAGGACACTGCTGAATTTCCTGTTGAGCGCGGGGTTCGGCAAGGGTGTTCAATGGCCCCAACCTTGTTTACCTTATTTATTAACGGTATTGTCCCACGCATGTTATCCCAGTCAGTGGATGCTCCCTCTCTTGCAGGTGTAAAAGTTCCTATTTTAATGTTCGCGGATGACAGGTTAATTTTATCCAAAACCCCAAGTGGTTTACAACATGCACTGACCATCTTTGATACCTTTTGTGTGGATCACGGTTTGGAGGTGAATGTGTCTAAAACGAAGCTCATGATTTTTAACCCACATCGTAGCTTTAAGTCCAAAATTGTCATGAGTGGTCGTCCTCTTGATGTGGTAAAGTCATTCACCTACTTGGGGATTCATATAGCGGATAACAATAGGTGGTGTCATCACATTGATATAGCAACTCTACGTCATAAACAACTAGCTGGTGTTATCAATCTGGAACATAGGAAGTCTTTGACTAAACCAGTTAAACCAGCTCTGATGATTTATGAAGCTAAGGCAATCGGGTCTGCGTTATATGGGGCAGAGATGTGGGGGTATGAAA
Source organism: Lissotriton helveticus (assembly GCF_964261635.1). NCBI lineage: Eukaryota > Metazoa > Chordata > Amphibia > Caudata > Salamandridae > Lissotriton > Lissotriton helveticus. The sequence continues at coordinate 1,044,654,807 of NC_136072.1, forward strand.
ATCTGAGTGCGCTTCAAATATCCGAGAATACATTTTTGAGGTCAATTACTGGTACCCCGAATAGCACTCCATTACTGCCCTTGAGATACGATCTCGGCAGGAAGCAAATTGTGGACTTAGCCAGACTACGGCCAATCCTATACTGGCGTAGGCTCTGGACTACCCCCGAGCTTTCCCACTATGCGGAAGGCTTTACTGACGTTATTAAAGCAGACTGTTTCCATAAGATTACCTGGTTTAAATCGTTAAAATTGATGTTGTTTGAGCTCGGGTTAAGTGAGCTGTGGGATGACCCATCAGGAGCTTTATTTCCGTCCAAGTCAATCTTAAAGAATATGTTTTGGGAATATGTTGCTAATGTCAGCTTGCGTAATTCTAATAATGGGTCCATGTCTGTTAGTTTTCTGGAGGTCAAATTGTTTCCTGTATTTGAAATGTATTGGGATTTTATATCTAAACCCTTAGACAGGAAACTTCTATTCCAAATGAGAGCGGGTTCACTCCCTCTAAGAATACTAACAGCAAAATGGGGCCACGGAGGGTCCACTATCTGCCCTGCTTGTGGTTTAGGAAGAGAATCTCTCAGTCACTTTTTGTTTTCCTGCAAAGCTTACAGAGACCCTAGACGAGTCTGGCTGGCACCTATGTGCAGGAACCTTGGTACCACATGCAGTAGAGTTGTGTTGCGTATTTTATGTTCAACCTCCCTCACATGGATTATAATTGCCACTGCAAAATATCTTGGCTGGGCTTGGATAATTAGGCAGAGACTGCTAGTTATGTAACTATTCTCTGCCGATATTAGGCAGAGACTGCTAGTGAATTGACTATTCTTTGCCTATGTATTGTATTAGTGTCTCCACGAAATGTATATTAATGTTTTTAACTTATTGGTTACCCAAAAAAGTTTTTAACAAAGAACTTTTACACCTTCTTATTTGCTTATTAATATTGTGGTTTATCTTTGTATAACTGTTCTTATGGATTTGTAAGTGCTCTGTAACTTCTGATTACTTGTATATTTAATCGTTTTTTAATATGTTTGTATGTCTTGCTTTTATGAGTAATTACTCGAATAAAGCACTTTTGAGAAGTTCGCAGAGTGGGGAGGATGAGTGAGTCGTTAAGGAATCTGCGGCTAGATCCTGTCTCTACCAGATAAAGCGTTACCGAAGGTAAGTAACCTATTCATCTGATAGAGAGATCTAGACACAGATTCCTTATCTTAGACTTAGATACCCCAGTAACACTATCCTTGGAGGTGGGTCTGTGACCTCATCTGCCAAAAGAAGATCCCTGAAAAAACTAGACAGTCATAGTAACCCGGCTGTCGAGAGAAGCACAGGTGGAGCAAATAAAATGATCCACTAGAAGGACTGTGGGAAACCCACATGAGATATCATGTGGAAAACCTTACACACATCAGAAGGATAAGGAAGTGTTGGAGAAATACTTCGTAGAAACCATAACACTATGTAGCCCCGCCGTGGGCAATCAACCCAAGACTGGACATGGGTAAGGGGCCAAAGACATCAACCCATACCACTGAATTAGAGCATTAGCTCCTTATTGTGTAAACTAGTACATAATCTAACCCTTTCCTGTGACATGGAGGAAGAGGAGAAACTCAAAGCACGAGAGAGAGAGAGAGAGAGAGAGAGAGAGAGAGAGAGAGAGAGAGAATCCTGTAATGCATGGAAAAAGTGTCCAAGGGCACAAGAAGTATTGATAGACCGCAGTGCAGAACATGTGGAGGTGCAGCTATACCTACCACATGTATCTAATTTATTGGCCTCTCTTTCTGGTGGGGCAGCAGGGAATGTATCAATATTTCGGACGGCCAATGCAGCCTGAAACACAAAACAATGATGAGCCGGGTGCCTAAGGAGACACGTTGGCTCTCCAGGGGCCAGCTGGGGTCTGTAAGAAACAGAGCGATCCACAGGGGTGCCCGTTTCAGGCTTAGGCCAAGCTGCCAACAGAATATGAAAAAGAGCCTTACTATAGGGAAGCACCGGCTCTACTCCTGATTGGCCCTGATACAGGACTCCAAGTTACGGCTCTTTCGCCAATTCCACAGAGGGAAGCATAACATCCAGAACGGCAGAGACTTGTCTAAGCATATCCGCCAGAAAAGAGTCCACCTCTGTAGCCAAACCAAGAAATGACAGGAGGCCAGAGGCTGGGGAAGACTCCAAATCACTAGCTTACCCCAAGTCAATCAACCAACTAGACTCCATAGGAGGTTGAATAGTGCCAGAAATGGTCTGTAAACACTTCGAACCCCCTACATTACCCCCATCATCATGTGCCTCAGCAGGAAAAAAAGAGGGAAGGCCTTCAGAAACAGGAGGCTCTACTAATGTTAAATCCGGCATCGACTATGCAACATCTCGGCGTCGGAGTAGACAGAAGGTGGAGCATCGAGTGGCGCCGTCATTCAAGTTAGCAGCTAGAGTTGCAAGAGTTGAAGGACCAAACACTGACGTTGAAGGTGGTAACCCCGAAAGGCTGTGCACCGGCGTCAAGAAGGATTTGGAATCCGACAACCAGACTGACGCCGTTAGTGAGCTCGCCAGCATGGACACAGTCACAGTCTTGTGCATCTCGTTGGGGCCAGAGGGCACTTCAGGGGGAGGTGAAGACCCAAAGAAACTATGGCGAGAGTTATAATATTTTCTCCTTTGGGCCAGAGTCACCCTTGCTCCCGGGTAGGCAGGAAGGCGCTGGGTAGACTCATGTTCCCAGTCTTCAACCGAAGATTGGAAGCAGGCCTTCTGCGGCAAATTTTGGAGACGCCGTGACTTTGAAGCCTGCTTATCTTACCTTTGGACGACAATAGAGAGTGATACCCACGAGAACGGCTCCTGAATCGAACCATGGCCGACCCATGGAGCACAAAGGTGACTGATCCCGATGGGAAATCATGGAAGACTGAAACAACCATGCCGCTAGAAGCTTCATCCGATATTCCTTCAGCGCCTTTGGTCAAAGCCATTGACATGAGTTGCAGTCCTCTGAGTCATGGTGCTCTCCTAAGCACCACATACATTTAGAGTGAGGGTCTGTGGCCAGCATTTGTCGTCCACAGGACCCACAAGGTTTGAACCCCAAGGACATATGAAAGGCACACTGTTCCGTTCAACAAAATTGTCGAGGTAGGCTGAAAAACGGCCTTCAGGAACTCCTGATCGGATCCGCGTTGTAAGTGCAGAAAAGAAGAAACTGACATCAGCGCATCAGGGGAGGGCTTATATGGACTCTGTTGATGTAATTTCCAGAGAACAGCATCACTACGGAGTCGTTCAACGCCATCTACTGATGTGCAGAGGTACTGCTGTACAAACATTTCCAGATCCAGTCTGGCGCCTAGGGAGAATTCTATGGAAGGAATCTGTGGCTAGATGGCTATCAGATCTGTGTGTATGAGTGAGCCAAAATAATCGAGGCCGGTGGGTTCTGTTTGGGAAGTCACTAGACTGGCCTTGTGCACATCATGGAAGTGGGGGTATATTCTCATACAGTGGAAGTGTACAACTGACATTTGCTAAGCTAGAGAGAGGAGACCTAGGCACAGACATGGAGACAGATTAAGTTTCCTTTAGAAATTAAAATCATCCCTTTACTGAGAAGAGCTGCTGAAAAGTACAGGTTCTAAAATGTCAAACACTAGCAGAATAGACATCTGACTGCTAAGAAAGAAAATGTCTGCGAAATATAAGATGAATGTACTCTTGCCACATTTAATTGGGAGGCAGCCAGTAACACAAGAAGGTATTGTATCAAACGTTCTAACATTCACCATTCACCAAACCTCACAGACCTAGACTAGAACACTTTTCATAGCTGTCAAGAGCCTTCAACGATTTTGTGATTTTACACAATCTGAAAAAATGTATTCTTCTGGTGCCTGAATCTGTGCATTTTGCTTAGCAATAGCAAAGCCCAATTTGGGTACTGTGAAACTGCCCTGACGTTCAGCTACTTCCAGAGAGGTAGAGCCTCCTAGCACAGGAATCGCAACCCCATGCCACCCTGTCTGTTGCAATACCACATGGTGGTCATGTTGTTCGTGAGAATCTCTACCTGTTTCCCCTTGATGGTCAGGAGAAAAGCTCTTAATTGCAGCAAATTGATGTGGAGGCGAGCTGGAGACCAAAGTCTTCTGATCTCCATCTCTTCCAGATGTCCCAACCCAGCAATGATGCATCAGTCACAACCATCAACTATGATTGGGGATAGGGAGAGGGGTCCAGTGCTGGTCTGTCCAACTGCAGTTCAGTAGCCACCACTGCAGGTCTCTTGCAGCCTCTGTGAAAATACAGTTTTTGTAATGGACGAAAGCTCCTCCATTTTGTATTTTCCAGCAGCCATTTTGAGTTAAGTTTTCTCTAGCCTGCCACCTCAGCACATATAACATGGCCACTTCATCTGCACGAAGAAACGATGATACATCGATCGACCCCAGAGCATATGTTTGTACTCTGCTTTATGACACACAAGTAGAGCAGGGTGCATTGCTTAAAGGTCAATGACTCATTTGTTTAACTTTCCTACTTAACTACTGCCAATGTATTACAGTTAACTAAACACTGCTGATGGTGATAAATTACTGTTGACACAGGAGACATAACCTTTTGTTCCATATCCGGATGAGTAATCAAGTGAGCGCCTGACTCTGTAACCACAGGCCCGCCTATGTTTATACTTGGCCCAAGTTATGCATAGTTCTGCTTTATTCTGTGTATCACAAGATTATTGATGACTGATGGGGTTTAGTGAGTAACCTTTATATTTGCGTTCTGCATGCCAAATATACATATTACCAGAGTGACTCGTCCTGACTAGTACGTGGGTCCCGCCTGGGATCATTCATCATCCTCGGCAGTTGCTGATCTGTGTATTCATTCCCACCTACGCTTATTCCAGCACAAAAGTATATAAGGCTGTCTATGACTTTGTAAGTTGTCCACTTCTCTCATAGCCACATGGAGCTGTGAGGTGGTGTACCCGCTCGAGCGCAATAAATCTTTTTATGTTACAGTTACCTCCGACTGCTGGTCTTCCTTTGTGAGCATACCTGGGCGAGGTAGAAGAAATCCACTTCGACAAATTGGCGACCACGAAGGGACCTCTCCGTGGGACATCCAACGGCTAGCTGAGTCCGTGGTTGAGAGGTGCGACTGAGGACCGAATGATCGTAGGGGCCCCTGCACGAAGGAGACGGCGTTTCTCCGCAGCAGCTGCCATCTGAAGTCCCGACTGGCCTCTTGACACAGGATTCCCCGGCAGAGGTCCACGAGCTGATCCCTTCTGAAACAGACGTGTTGTCCGAAGACCAACAGTCGGACGATTCAGGACACACCACAGATTGGTGAGATTGTTCTGTTGCATGCTTTATTAAAAAGAAGTTTGGTTAACTAGGGTTGTTGAATAAGTTTTGAGTAAAAGAGTAAAAGGATAGTTATAACTAAAAGAATAAATAGGAACAATGAAGAAATGCATTTCTAAAACGTTCTGTTGTATAAAGTCAGGTCACCGGTTGGACGAAAGCGTCCCCGCCCCTGTTGAAGATAGTCCAGGTTGGATATTAATGATAAAAAAGGGAATAAATGTGAATTTATACAATAGAATATGGCATGAGTACACAAAAAAGGATAAAGAATTACAGTTTCCTATTGATGGTACCTTTGATTTAGCCAAGTTACAGTATTTACAGCAATGTATGATGGAACGAAAAGTCCGACCTGCTATGTTTGAAGCATTTCAAACATGGGAGAAATATGCTAGAACTAGGAACATGAAACAAAAACAAGATAGAGAGAGAGAAAAGAATAAAACAACTACGGCCAAAGTGGCAGATTATAATAATATGAAGATAAGTGAGAATATAGAACAGCATGACAGAGAATTTAGGATGAAAACAGAAAAATGCTTTATCGCAGTAGACCAAAGGAATTGCCCTCCTCTTGATGAGGTATTAGAGGACTTGTTAGACAAACCTCCTCCATATAATGTTGTCCAAATACCGCCACCCCCACCAGGTCCGGGTATTGGGGGCCAACAGCCTAATATTGTTGCCCCACCACAAGCACAGCCTGTGCACCCTCTCGTTGTACCGGCCCAACAAGCATCCGCCCCCGCTGCACCAGCTCAGGTCCAACTAACCGCCCAACAGACAGTCTCTCCTACTAATACTTTGCAGGGCACACATGGATCTGTAGGAAGCATCCCAGCAACACCGTCCACTCCAGCACTTTCCAGCGTGACACTTCCAGTACCAATGACACCCCTCGCTTCACAAAGTGATTCCCCCGCATCAGACGCACAAAGAGCAAACATGTGGCCGAATTCCCCGTGGTTTAGATCACCAATGACAAATAGGCGAACACCAGACATGTACGTTAGACACACCCGATTAGGTCGTGATGAAAAAGAAACTATAAAAAAGATGGCACAAAAATGGATGGATCTTGGGGACATAACAAAGAGAGGAGCCTGGGAAACATTTGAGGGAATGAAGGAACTAAGAGCTAGAAATCTTGTTATTAATAGCATGGCGACTAGATTGCTTGACTACTGTGAACTCTTGTTAGAGAATAGTCCTGTTCTTTTTAGAATACCAATGTGGTTACACAAATTATGGAGGGAGAGCGAACAATCCATATTAACGAACACAGAATGTGAAAATGCATTTAATGCTTGTTATCACTATCACAAAGAGCTAGATATTATTATGCATAACGCCACCGGTCAACATATCTACCAGCATTTTGGTCCAGAACACGAGCATGATACCGCAGCTTTCCCTATGAGAGAAGTACACCCAATTCCTGATCCAAGGGGTGGAAACCTCCCCGCCATCAGGCAATATGTGCACACCCCATGGACGAGGGCTGATTTATTGGCCCTAAAGAAAGAGTTGCCTGATCCTAGAAGTAATCCGAAAGTGTTTTATGAGCATCTTGAATCTGCTCTTAGTTTAACGCCCATGATATTGAAGGATGTTGACCTTCTGTTCGATTTTTTGGTACCGCAGGAATTGTGGCGCCCCGTTAGGGATCATAATTCGGCACACATTAACTGGGGAGCGATAGCGGCTGCGGATAATCGTAGAGGAGCAGGAGAGGATGTGCCACAAGTGTTAAAAGATTTACCTGGACACATTATAACACGCATGCAGGAAATTCTGCCTAGACAAAAAGTAGACTGGGATAAAATGACTGCATGTAGACAGAAGGAGGGAGAAGAAGTGACTGATTTTTTTAGCAGAATAGAAGAGATTTTTAAAGGACACAGTGGACAGGACATCCAGACAGTACAAGGAAAGCGCATTTTTGCTAATCAGTTTGTTAATAACATTTTACCTGAGCTATCGGACAGTATAAAGACATACGAAAGTACCTGGACTGCTAAAGATCCAGCTGAGTTATTGACAATGGCGTGTTATTATGAAAATAAGAGGAATTCAGAGAAGGGAAAAAAGGATAAGCAAATGAAGGAAATTGAAGAGTGCTTAGGACGGAGCAAGCACCAACTGCCGCACTGAATAGTGCCAACTTTAAAGGACTAACTTGTGCAGTGAGGTTAGTAGAATAAGGACACTGCCAACTCTGATCTGCAAAGAGAAGAAAGGATCACCTCCGAAGCCCAGCGACCCATAGGAGGAGAGGGTGTGAGGTCGAATTTGTGTTATTTCCACCAATTGCAAGGTCTGTAACAGTGAGGCCTATAACGAACACTGTTGAAACTGCCGCACTTGTGAGATTGTATATTTCAAAATACGGAATATTTCGAATGGTATATTTGTTTGGAAGAACAACAAGACACCTTCCTTTACTAGAGATGGAGGATACATATTCCACCCTTAAATTGAACAAAAAGGGGCGTTGGTACTCCAAACTATGCATATTTTGTATGTTGTTTTGCATAATGTCTTTGGTCATTGGTTTACTATATCTTCTAGAGCTCTACCATCCTATTGCAAAAACAGCCCCGCTTCCATCAGAGCTTCCCTCTGACTTTGTCCCCTCAGTTACAGTACCACCAGAGGATATGGATCACAGAGAGGAGATGCGTCACAATTCTTTCCTTACCTTACTTCATCAGACCCACCAAGTCATTGATAAAAATAATTGTTGGATCTGTATGCAATTCCCAGCTTATGTAGATGAAGGTATACCCCTTCTCCAAGTACCCCTGCCATTTGAGGCGTCCTGTTATGCATTACACATTGCAATGCTGAAAGTTGAGTTAATAAGAGTTTTCAGTAGCTTAGTAACTCCCCGTTCTACCACCAGAACATCAACTGCCTCCTTGTATACCCATTATGACAAAGACATTCTCCAGGCAGGGAATTGCTCTGAAGTTATTTTGCCCAATGCAACATTCCCCTTTTCAAATATATTCACCCCACTGTCTTTGATAAAAAATGATAGCACACCTCCGCTCCAGAGGGACACAAGACAGGTACCATTTTTGAAAATGAGGCAGCGTAGTGTACTTGGGAGTATATGTATCAGGAGTAACGGTACCACTGACATGGGGAATAGTACCAATTGCAATATAACATTTGAAGTGTCTTCCCAGGAAATAACTGTTCCACTTTATGTTGGTGACTCAGTCTATTTCATTTGTGGTTCCAGGGCCTACATTTGGCTGCCAGTAAACTGGGGTGGCTGCTGCCACCTGGGTCTTGTAACACCAGCATTGTCTGTAAAAAGTACTGCAGAAGTGAATAGAGCATCCAGAACTCTAAGGGGCAGGAGGAGTGTTGATCAAGGAGATACAGTGGGTGAGATAGCTGGTGATGTGCTAAAGGCCTTTGTTCCTTGGTATGGCCCTGCCATAAACTCCAGAAACATACGTAGGTTGTCCCGTCTATTAGAGGCGACTATAGAGGAGACCGCAGGTGTAATTGAGAACATCACAGTTGAGCTGAAGGCTCTTAGACTCGTTGCCCTTCAAAACCGGGTTGTGCTAGATATGATGTTAGCAGAACGGGGTGGAGTCTGTAGGGTGATCGGGTCCTCCTGTTGCTCATACGTTCCTGACTCATCTACATCAGTTAGAGAAGCTGTCAAGAGACTATATGATATAGGAGCTCAGGCCCATAATGATGTTGGCCCCTGGGACCCTGTAGGTTCCTTTTGGAATGCTTTATCTGCTTGGGGCTGGAAGATAGGGATGTTTCTGGTGATTATCTTCCTCGTGGTGATTGGGTGCTGCATTTTCATTAATTGCCTGCCCATGTGCTGCCAGTGTCTGGGGCGATTGCTTAAACCACCCCCGATGCCCCCTGTGACAGTGTCCAATGCACTTATAATGAGAGATATTGAAACTCAACAATTGATGGATATTGATATCTCGGATAACAGCCCCACTGACACCAACACAGTTGACTATGTTAATGAGCGCAATGAGGCACACTATAGTAACAGCCGGCCTATCTACGAACATGTACATTAGGCCACAGCAAAATGTTGGACCTTGCGTCCAAAGGGTCGATTGTGAAAATACAGTTTTTGTAATGGACGAAAGCTCCTCCATTTTGTATTTTCCAGCAGCCATTTTGAGTTAAGTTTTCTCTAGCCTGCCACCTCAGCACATATAACATGGCCACTTCATCTGCACGAAGAAACGATGATACATCGATCGACCCCAGAGCATATGTTTGTACTCTGCTTTATGACACACAAGTAGAGCAGGGTGCATTGCTTAAAGGTCAATGACTCATTTGTTTAACTTTCCTACTTAACTACTGCCAATGTATTACAGTTAACTAAACACTGCTGATGGTGATAAATTACTGTTGACACAGGAGACATAACCTTTTGTTCCATATCCGGATGAGTAATCAAGTGAGCGCCTGACTCTGTAACCACAGGCCCGCCTATGTTTATACTTGGCCCAAGTTATGCATAGTTCTGCTTTATTCTGTGTATCACAAGATTATTGATGACTGATGGGGTTTAGTGAGTAACCTTTATATTTGCGTTCTGCATGCCAAATATACATATTTCCAGAGTGACTCGTCCTGACTAGTACGTGGGTCCGTCCTGGGATCATTCATCATCCTTGGCAGTTGCTGATCTGTGTATTCATTCCCACCTACGCTTATTCCAGCACAAAAGTATATAAGGCTGTCTATGACTTTGTAAGTTGTCCACTTCTCTCATAGCCACATGGAGCTGTGAGGTGGTGTACCCGCTCGAGCGCAATAAATCTTTTTATGTTACAGTTACCTCCGACTGCTGGTCTTCCTTTGTGAGCATACCTGGGCGAGGTAGAAGAAATCCACTTCGACACCTCCTTCAACACCTGGATGGAACCCAAAAGGTTCTCTTAGTGTTGAGCACACTGAGACTTGAGATCCAACTGCAGGGCCCGCAGGTGCTCTCTGCGTGTTCCACCTGGTATGGTTCACCAGAGGCTGCAGGAGGCCAAAAAGCCTCTGAGCCTCTCTCAATTAAATCCAGGTAAAGAGTTGAAAGATCAGGATAATAGCTAGATTGTCCCTGACTTGTATGAGGTAAAGGATTGGCTCTGAAGATAGATCCATGTGTCCACGATGGTTCCAACTAAGGGGAGCTGATGGAAAGGTGTCCGGTGCGACTTCAGCACAAAAATGGAAAAGCCCAACAATGTTGACAGTTCGGCTGTCATCTAGAGGTAGTTTACAACTGTTTGTGGTGGGTTCCCCTTCAGTAGCCAGTCATTGAGTTAAGGAACGACTAGTTACTCCCAAACTTAAAAGATGGGCTGCGACCACGACCATCACTTTCGTAAACAACCAAGGTGAACCTGTAAGGCCAAAGTGGAGCACGGAGAATTAAACATGCTTGTGGCCTACCTGAAACCACTGGTAACACCTCTGGTACTGCAGGGAAGGGATATGGAAATAAGTGCCCTGCAAATCCAACACCATCATCCAGTCTCCTTGGTCCAAGGGCAGCCATGGTGCGTTGGCCTTCCGAAGGAAACATTTCATAGGGTTGAGGCCGAAGATGGGTTGAAGGCTTCTATTCTTTTTTCAACACCAGGAAATAATGAGAATGGAAGCCAGTTTCTGATCTCCGATTCCAGCGCCCTCTCTAAGCCTCCTTTGAGCAAGAGAGCTTGATCTTCTACAATGGACATGTGGGAGGTGTTTTAGTGCAGTGGCATATCTGGGGTGCGTGACAGGAAGGGTAGGGAGTTTCAGTGTGTTTGCATAGGTAATGCAGCATTCCACTGGCCAAGCGTGCACTGCTGAGGGTGACAAAGTGGTTTTATGGCAGCCGAGGGGGGATTGAGTCTGGAAAGATCGTTGCCCCTTGGGGGGGCCTTTAGCTGGCAGCCTGATCCTGTTTATCTTCTTCTAGAGAACTGGGGGGGGGGGGCGTCCTGGTGCTGTCTCTGCAAGTATCTCCTGGTGAAACTTCAAAGGGGCCAAGTTACTGGGGGATTGCTGATTGGGCAGAAAAACAGAGAGCAGGCAGTAGCCTTGCTCTACTTAAATCTTTCCAGAGCTGAGTCCGCCTTTGCTCCAAAGAGCCTAGAGCCATCACACGACATGTCCATTAAGGCTTGCTGGACATTCTTGGGAAAGCCAGCAGAGCAAACTTAAGTGTGGCACCTAAGTACCATGCTGGTTCCGAATGTCCTACCCAGACAGCGGGTGGTGTCCAGACCTGAGGACATGGTATTCTTTACCGCATACTTGCTATCTAATATGAGTTTGTAGGGTTGGGCGAATGTCCTTCAGCATAGCTGGCAAAATGTCCCATACTCTATCCCAGAACGCATGTGAGTACCTCCCCAGGAGGCAGCTGGTGTTGACTGACCAAAGGGTAAGGCTAGCAGACAAAAACATATGTTTAGTGAATTTTCCATGCGTTTGGAATCCCCATCAGCAGGGTGGTCGGAAATCTGTTCAATTCTGCTTGTGGACGCCTGCACCACCATGCTTTTCGGGGTGGGATGTTGCATAATAATTTTTCAGCATTCAACACGACTCAAAGGCAAAGGTTTAACATTGGAACCAATGTTTACCTCTGCTACAAACAACTTTAGTTGTCGAAGAATTTCCTGTGACCAATGTTTTGAAAAAGCGCAGTAAGAAGTACAAATAAAGTGTCTTTGAGCCAGTAGCATTCTTGTGCTCTTAATGGTTTACCATTGTTTGGATGGTATGTCTATTAAAGATATCACATTTCATGGATTGTTACATTGTATCATTTGTGTACCAAATAAGTGTTAGTAATGGGCATCATGCAGTCCCCGTTTGTTATACTGCATAAGCAAAACAAAATGTGCCTTGAACCATGTCTATTTTGATGTATTTACTGACACATTGATATTCTATTTGCTGATTTAGTGCTTTTTTTGTCCAGAAGTGTGTGCTATTTGAATGCCTTTAGTTCTCATAAAAGCACAGACTTAGTCACCATTTGCCCGTGCATGTTCATTTGTTTTATTTGCTGGCACCGTAATACGTTGTTGGATGTACAGTTTTATTTCTGTTCACAAAGTAAAGACATACGCTCACATGAATGCAAGGAAAATTCAGAAACTTGGTCAAAAGTATCTACGATGCAAAATATTGTGGTCTAGGTCTTTTTATATTGAACCGTTAAAATACAAACATTTTGTGACTCGTTTACATAACACTCTTCTTCTAGTGTGCAGCTCAACTCTGCTAACGCAGTCTGTTCAGCAATGGGGTAAACTCCAGCTTCCTCATTGTTGTGGTCTGAAAATACCGCTTCATTATGGGATTACCAAACACATCCCTTACCAAAAAGCCAGACCTACTGGCTTTGCCAATTCTTGCTGAAAATTGAAGTGTAATCAAGAATGGTACTAAACAACTGATTCAGAGCAAGATTAACAAGAGTTAATGAGACTCAGTGTATTTTTTTATTTGCATATTGCTAATTTCAGACATCCAATGCCTCAAAAACTGCTTGCACGTCATCCAGATCTGGATGTCGAGTGTCTACCTGAAGCTCAACTCAACCAAGATCAAATTCATGTTATTTGCCAAGAACACCAAACAAAACCTAGTAAAAACCTGACTCAAAGACATGAACCATGATAGTTTTGAACTCCAACTTTCACATAATGCAATGTCATTTTTATTCACCCCAGACACCAACCTCACCTTAAAGGAATACATTGTTAAAAAAGGCAAGATTGAATGGTACAAGCTCTCCCTTCTAAAGAAAGTGAAACGGTTTCTTTCAGAAAGCAACTCCAGAACTGCTGTTCGCACTCTTGTATCTGGATGGTGGTAATATCCCATTCCATGGCCTCTCAGACTCCACTCTGGCATCCCATAAGTGCATCATGCAAGCCGCAGCAAATATCATTGAAGGCCTGAAAAAATAGGATTACATTATCCCCATCCTGATTTAATTCCACTGGCACCCCTTACTCTCCTGCACCATCTTCCAAATCAGTTGCATAATTTACAAAAGCAATATGACCAGCAATCCCACTTACCTTGCATACAAGCTCACCATCTCTGGTGGTTCTCGGCACACCTGCAGCCAGAACACCATCAGACTGCAGTTTGAGAAGGTTAAAAAAAGGAAGAAGAAAAACAAGGCAACATACCTTTTCCATTTATGGAAAAGGATCTGGATCAACATTCCCATATCCATCAGGGCACCCCAACACTGCTCCATTTTAATAAAGAGTTGAAGACTCGCCCCTTTAAAGCACACTACATCACAATGTTATGTTATGTTATGTTAAGGGGGTGCTTGTAAAGCGCACTGTCACCGTGGGTATCATGGCGCTGATAGGGTGCTAAGAAGAAGCAGAGGGAATTTAGCTAGTTTGCGGAAAGAGCCAGGTTTTTAGTGATTTGCGAAATTGGATGAGAGTGCCAGAGATCCTAACTGAGAGGGGGAGGGAGTTCCAGAACTTGGGGCCGAGGAAGGCGAATCTTCGACCACCAGATCTACAGAGTTTGAAGGAGGGGACCACCAAGAGATGTAAATGAAGTGATCTGAGAATGCGTGAAGGACAGTAGGGTCGAATGAGGGATTTCAGGAAAGCGGGGCAAGAGCCAGAGAGAGACTTAAAGATAAGGCAACCAAGCTTGAAGGCAGCCCTGAGGCTGACAGGGAGCCAGTGCAGTTTGATGAGGAGGGGTTTGGCAGATTGCCACTTCAGTATCCCGAGGGCCAGTCTCGCCGCCTGGTTTTGAATGATTTGCAACCTGTAGATGGAACATTTGGGCAAACCATGGTAGATGGAATTCGAAAAATCCAGGCGGGACAGAACGAGGGCCATGATGACTTGCAGCAGGGCATCGGGGGTGAGGAGGTAGGCCACCTTCCTAATCCTGCGTAGCTGGAACATGCAGGAGGAGACCACCGTCCCCACCTGCGGCCCGAGAGAGAGCCCAGCGTCGATAGTGACCCCGAGACTTTTCACCGAGGCCACCGGGGTGGGAGGGGAGCCGAGCTCTGCCGGCCAGAAATGTGGGCCCCAGTGGACGGCGCTCTTGCCCGGCAGAAGGAGCTCCGTCTTTCCTGGGTTCAGCTTAAGCTGGTTCTGGCACATCCACTGAAAGATGTGGGACATGACTGCCTGGAAGGTGGGAATAGCAGAGGGAGAGTTTAGAGAGAAAATGAGTTGTAGGTCGTCCGCGTAATTAAAAACGGTGACGTCCCACTGCCTCAGAGAGAAAAGAAGAGGGCGAAGGTAAAGATTAAAGAGAAGGGGAGATAGAGAAGAGCCCTGGGGGACCCCGCAAGGCAGATGCTCCCTGGGGGCCCTGAATGTACCTAGGCTGAGTGTCTGGGATCTCCCAGTAAGAAAGGATTTAACCCATGCCAGCGCCAGGCCCTGGATGCCGGCCTGTTCGACACGGTGGAGAAGGATGTTATGGTCCACCGTGTCGAAGGCGGCCGACAGGTCTAATAATACCAAGGCCTGGGAGGTACCCTTGTCGGCTCCGTCCCTCAAGGTGTCCAAGACAGCCAGGATCACAGTCTCCGTGGAATGACCGGGACGGAAACCGGCCTGGTTGGCTTCGAGGAAGTTGGAGCACTCGATGAACCTCGAGAGACAGGCAGTGACATGGGCTTCTAAGATTTTAGAAAGAAAAGGCAGAAGAGAGATAGGGCGATAGTTCGCCGGGACGGCCGGATCTGCTCCAGGCTTCTTCAACAGAGGCACTAAAACGGCCTCCTTGAAGGAGCTGGGTACCGTCCCAGAGAGGAGAGAAGAGTTAAGCAAAGGAAGGATGCAGTCGGGTAGGGAATGGCAGATGTCCCGTAGTATGGAAGGTGGACAGTGGTCGTCAGGAGAACCAGACTTAATGCGAACGGCCAGGCTGGCTAGGGATGTGGGATCTAAGGGGGGGAACTGAGTAATAGAAAGAGCATTGTGAGGGGGAGTAGCAGAGTCAGCGCCCAGTGAAGTGACCGGGATGGCGTCCTTAATCAAAACAATTTTCTGTAGGAAGAAAGTGCTGAGTGCATTACAGGATTCCTGAGTAGGGGCCTGGGATAGGAGCGTTCTGGAATCGGAAGTAAATTCGTCCAGAACTCTGAAGATCTCCTTCGACTTGCAGGGGGCTAGTAAGAATGCATTAATCATCCTCAGCCTTGCTACCTCTCCTATCACTTGCTAACTTCATGCTTTTCTTTGACCCTGCAGAGCGCTCCGCTGATTTTTGGCAAGGTTTACGCTATAGAAATACCATACACCTACATACATTCCAGGTTTGTAAGGCAAGGTTTGCCCTATAGAAATGCCATATACATACATACTTTTTTATTATAAACCATGTATTACTAATGATTCTATTTCTTTCTCTGACATTATCCACATAACAAAGAAGTAAGCTCATCACAAAAATTTGTTGGGCTGCATTAGTGGAGAGAATGTTTCACTTCTCTTTTATCAGCTATGTATTTTGCCCATTGATGCTTTAGTCACAGCCATTGGAGCTGCCTTGCTAAACTTACAAGATGTTAATAAGTAGGAACACCCAATAACTCTTTCTCTCATATGCTTACTTATTGTGGAGGGAATAACTGTTGGTGATTAAATTTGCATTTTTTGAGTAGTGTTGACAGGGTCTAGTTTTGAAGTTCCGACAAACCACAAGAATCTGCAGGCTTTAGGCTAGTATCAGTGCTGTAACACTTCGCAAGCTCACTCGGTGCATATTTCCTCCTTATGAGGCTTCACTATTAGCCCTTTTTTAATTAACTAGTAATGTACAGGCAGAAGCTTTATCTAGCTATTGAACAGAAGAAAAGCATGCAATGACAGAAAAAGCTTGTTGCAATCATCTCTGGTTGTCAGGTTGGTCTGGCTTTCATAAGCTAAAATGAAGAAGCTATATCCTTTGTATATGTGTTTCACCAGCTCTTCTCAGAGAATAGTTGCTGTTAAAGATAAGGATAAGGTCTTATTAGATTGTCTCTGGGAATTTCAAGAAAGAGTCCTTGCTTAGTGTCGCAAACATCTGAAGGCTGGTTTTGAAGAAAGGACTTCCACTTTTTAACTAGTTCAATGCTTTTTTTTGGTAGGCAGTAGTACATCTGATGTACAATCTATTCAGATTTGTTCAGAATGTGAACATATTAAGGTGTCTCATAACAAGCCCATCGTTAATTTTGAGTCCATGCCAAGGACCATGGACAGACAACATATTTTACTATGCATTCAGTTTGGTTTACGGATAGTTTACCGTTATATATATTTTTTTATATATGGCTCGATTTTCACTTGTCTAGAAGATTAGTCTTCATTTGAGACGCTATGAGATATTATTCTGGCATTTTGTCACGGTTTCCCCTACCACGAACATTTTTAATTGTGGCTCCTAAAGTATTGAAAAAGTTTGGATATGGGAACTAAATTAACTTGCACTTCTGCATATCATCACATTTCAACCGGTCAGACTATTTCTGCCACTTACGGGGGACACACCTGATCACGCCAACTTCCAACCCATCAACAGAGACCTTCCAACATGACATGTTGCTCATCCTGTGCACACCTTGTAGTCCTCTCCCTACCCCCTTACAGTCACAATCCCATCTCCATGCAGCCATCCCCCTAGCATGCCCCCCTACAACTCTTCCTATCTTCCCCATTATCAGACCCTTTCCTAGTCCTCATCCTCATATCACTGCCCCTACCTCACCCCACAACTCCTCTAAGCCTTCTCATCTCCAGACCTCTCCTCCACACAGGAGAGCATGCACACTCCCTCCATCCCACTGGCACTGGTGACTCCCCTTCCTTGGAGAATAAGCTTGATGAGCTCAGTCAAGACCTTCAGCTAATTAAAGCTGATATTCATAACCTGATTCGCATCACCGCTAAACTCGAGAATCTCTGGAAACTCAGCCTGACCTCCTGGGCTAATATAATCTAACTCAAAAAACAATATAACTAAATGGGAATGTTGAATTATCCAAGACATGAGACAGTATTCACTAAAAACTCTACGCACCTGAACTGGCGAGTACGCCCCTATCTAAATCCCATCTCTAGACTTCAGAGGATAACATTACTTCTCTGAGGTGGACATACACTCCCTTTTTCTTTCTTATTCAACTATTGATAAGGATTTGTCACCCACACCAGACACCATCCAAACCATTACCTCGATTCCGCTCAGATAACCTAGAACCAACTTTAGGTCCATGAACAAATACAACCTACTACAAGTGCCCATTACTCACCAAGATTCACGAGTAACCAAATATCATCCCCGATCCATGCTTCTTAACTGCAGGTTGGAGGTAAAACATGCAACTGAAATTGCAGATCTCATTCCTGTATAAGACCTTGATCTCCTAATCTTAACGGAAACTTGGTTAAATGATTCATTATCACCCAACCTGGACACTCTTGTGCCACCCAACTATGACATCATCATACTAGACAGAATGGGAAAAGATGGTGGTGGCTTAGCTTACATCTACCACTCCAAGTTTACTGTTAAACCATCACAAATCGTTCTAATGCCCTCCTGTGAATACCTAGGTATTGAAATATGAAGTAATGACAATATAGCAAGCAAACTTCACACGATTTACCACCCCCTGGGAAATAACCTTATCTTCATTGAACAATTAATGGAGACCATCTCCTCTAACTCTAAGACCAGCACATCAACCACATCTTCCTCGGTGATCTCAATATACACTGTAATGACACTAATGACCCCTTAGTGAACACCTTCAAGGCCTTCCTCAAGAACCTTCATCTTACACAATCATGCAATGAAGCAATGCACATTAGGGGCTCTACCATTGACCTAATCATTGCCAAGGACTAGGTCATTCAACTGGAATCAATAACACCATGTGACTGGTCTGACAACTATCAAATAACCTTCCTCATCCTGGCTAAGGTGTTGACTAGAAAGGGGCAACCTCTCAATGGTCTAGAGACTTGAGAAATATTAATCTAACTTCTATTAGCAATAACTTACTTCCTCCGTCCACAAGCATGACAAAGGCGAATGATCTCACGAAGCATTACTTCCAATCCATATCAGACATTCTTTTCATTTTTTAATGTCTTTTTATTTTGAAAATTAAGAGGCACAATCAATTTATTGTAATACTCGTTACATGTGAATGATCTGCTCCATTTATACTTATACAATGTTAGCAGTCTTATATATACACATCCTTAGGTGTACATATTATCCTCTGAACAGGGTAAGCCACTAAGACATGATTAGGGCTCCCCTACCATACAAGTTTTACAGCAGCTTATAGAATTTATTGTCTTTTGTTGTAGGGTCATCTATTGCCCCTGGTTGCCCCGTCAGTTTTTTGTCCTGATGAAGACTCGCATGGCCAAGGCTCAACTGACCGATAGGCCTTAAAGACGAGTCGAAACGTCGACGCCCCTACTTAAATAACCTGGACCAATTTGTTTCCGTATATTGTTGTGCAGATCTTTTTTTTGACACTGATGAGTCATGAACATTGAAAACCTTGAGTAAATTTGTTTTCCTTTTGGCCAGGTTGCACAGTACGATCAAATATATCTTTTCGTATATTGTATAATCAACTGTTATGAATATTGTATGACATATTGTATGTCACAAATATTCCCTGTGAATTCTTTTCCTTCTTAATCTCTCATACACTGTTTCACTTATACCTTTTCTATCTGCACGCTCTAATTGGGGCAGCCACTGTTATTAACTAAAATAATTTTTGAAGTGATTAACTTGCAGACCTTGAGATATTAAATATTACTCTGGGTCGGATATTGTTTTTTCCTGCTGTTTTCTTTATACTTCTTGTGTTGTGTACAATGAGAATACATTTATTGATTAGAGCTGATCCGTAGTGACAAGCTTCTGAGTCTGTTGAACTAGAAAAGTTATTGATTAATTCATGCATTGCAAAAGATAGAGGTCTTGGACCATTTTTTTATATCGTAAGAAACCCAGGTCCAGTACCTTTTTGGGTCACCCCATTA
Organism: Lissotriton helveticus; assembly: GCF_964261635.1. Taxonomy (NCBI): domain Eukaryota; kingdom Metazoa; phylum Chordata; class Amphibia; order Caudata; family Salamandridae; genus Lissotriton; species Lissotriton helveticus. The sequence continues at coordinate 1,044,674,271 of NC_136072.1, forward strand.
CTTTAATGGTGTCCTCCACATACAGCCTTCTCTTGCCACAGGTGGAACAAGCCTTGAAAAGGCTTTCTACTCCTTGTCAGTCATTTCTAGATGAAATCCCTAACAATTCTGAAGGAAAAAAGCTAGAAAATCCTCAAATAGAGTTGAAGTGAGCAGAGCCCAAAAGGAGACTCCCTTAGCACAACGTGCGGTAGAAAATCTGAGGCTCTGAAGTTCTCTCAGGAGGGTTCTATGGGATGAGGCTAATCTGATTGGCTGTTGCTTTACTTTTGCTCTCTTTTGCAAAAAGAGGTGGATATGCTACAAAAGGGAATGAGGCCTAGGCCTTTTTCTTTCTCTTTTGTACCTACTGCTATGTTATTTTGTTTACCGAGACTCCCATTCTGATGACGGGGAATGATACAAGCTATGGGAATCTATGAAAGTTCCAATACATAGATAACCATGCCAACAGAGAGAAAGAAAAAGATCACCAGGTGCTTGTGCTGTGACCAGGAATTGTAGAAAGAAACATGTAGCAGGATTACTGCTCAACCATGAAACTCGAGCATATTAACAAACAGCAAGTGTTTGAAATCACGACCTGTTTGCAGTGTCCCGTCACTTTTTGCCCCATTTGAGAACCCTGGATACTGGTTTTCTGACTCTGAGAGTGCCTTGGGCTCTGCTGGGCAGGGCCAGTGCTATGTTGAAAACACACACATGCATTAGGGTGCACTTACTATTGGCATGGCCTAACCCTATAAGATCCTAGTAGATACTTGGGGAGGGGGATTAAAACTACCTATAATTCCCTAGTATATAATAGGGCATGGCAGTTTAGAAGCTAGAAGCCTTTCCTGCACTTGCATATGTGCACTACTGAGCACCTAAGGAAATTCTAAAGGCAGCCCTGTGTTACAGTACTGCTTTTAAAAGTAAATTTGCTGCAAACTCAACTTTGATGGTAAGGGCACTTACAAAATGATACTCTACAATAGTTTTGCATATGCAGTACCTCCTGGGGTCTTCCCTAGGTGTCCCAGGGGTGGGGGGGGGGGGGGGGGGTCATGTAATTATAAGGAAGGCCCTTATAAAAAAAAAATTGGAATGCCTCTGGGGAGGGTAGAAATTGCACATTTCACTTTGCCCATTGTAGTAAAGTGCCTCCCAAAATGTACTTTGGTGCTAGGAGCACTGTGCTGTGTGGATTGATATGATTTGTTCATATTCAGAACCCCCAATATCTCCACAAGGTTTCCCAGGGGTGGAGGGTCATGTAACTATAAGCAAGTCCCTTATAAAATTGTAGATCACCAGCCACATAGGGCAGCATTGCAATAGTTTATGAAAGCCTAAATATTCCTAGGAATTCAATAAAATATCATTCGAGCACTTAGGAGAATGGCATTGATAAATCCAACAATACGCTATTATTGAATTTATCATAAAACATACAGAAAATAAGTTATAAGACTTTCTTGTCTGTAACTCAAAATTCAGCCTTCCTATGGTCCTCCCTGATTGGTCGGAGGTAACAGGATTAGTCAGGCTGCTTTGATGAAGTGATAAGTAACTCACCCAGGGAGAGGCTACTTGGTGGCGAAGGTTCTGCTACACTGGAATACCAGAGCAGGGGAGAGGGGTGGTAAAGCATGAAGCTTCAAAGGAGGAATATGGCAGGCTGGTAATACCAGGTCCATCTACTCCCATCCCCTGACCCAGCCAGATGAGAGGCTTAAGGAAGGAATTTGCAGATGTTAGGGGGTGGAGAGCTATTGAGAGTTGGTTTAGTTAGCTCTTCATGCTCTGACATTCCAGCCATGTTGAATTTTGGAGGAATAGTACTTTCTGGGAGATTATGCCACACTTTGGAGAAGTGGTTATGCTCTGGAATTTTGCCTTGCACCTAATTTGACAGGAGTGCTCTCCTGCTTGACTCCAGAGAAAACTGAATAAATATGTGAGTTGGCAGAGCCTCACATATCTGTTGCCATAAACTTAAAGAAGGAGAAGGATTGCCATGCTGGAACCTCGATTTGCTCCACCAGGCCCTGAATTCTGACTGACTGCACCTGCTGCATTATCAGGAACTACAACCCTGTGAATGTATCTTGCTTCAAAGCCGTATTAAGGATCAGGATAGAACAGTACAATTTGATACTGATAGAGCAAGGTGGGTTCAAAGAGTGCCATTCATCAATAGACCATTGCCTTAGTTTATGGGCAATGGCAAAAAAAGGCAATTGAATTACGAGGTAGTCTGTTCAGCTGTTTTGTTGATTTCCTAGCGGCCTTCGATTTGGTGGATCACAGTCTACTGTGGAATATACTGATGAAGCTTTTGAAATCAATAAAACAGTACTTTCGCTAATTCAGGAAATGCATTCACTGAATTGGGCCAGGGTAATTTTGGATAACCTTGGAACACTATCCAAGAAAATTCAGGTAAAGAATGGATTGCACCAGGGTTGTGTCTTGGCCCCACTGTTATTCTCTTTGTTCCTTTCCGACCTACCAAACATATTAAGTAAGGCTGGTGGGTTAAGCCCTAAGATGGGGGGGGGGGGGGGGCTCATATCATGTCTGCTATACGCTGACGATCTAGTGATAACAGACATGACACAGCTGGGTTTGCAAAAAAACTGGACTTTTTTTATGATTACTGTTTAAAGAAATGCCTCAAGGTCAATTTAGAAAAGACTAAAATAATGGTGCTGGGGAAAAGAAAGAGTTATTTTTACTGACAACTGGGAGAGGTCAGAGTCAAAGTAAATACTTGGGCGTGTGGTTCGATAGCAAGTTAAATTGGAGGGGTCACATACAGTCATTAAAATCAAAGGCTCTTTCCTCAGTATGGGGCCCTAAACAATTTAAGCAGAAATACGGAGACCCTTCCCTGCGGCCAATTCTATCAGCTTTTAATGCAATGGTTCGCACACAATTCCAATATGATGCAGAGGTTCTATTTTTAGGTGGCAAATTGGATTGGAATTTAGAGGAGGGTAAATGTGTGAAACAGCTCCTTGCTCTCCCTCCATCATCTATGATTCAGGCGGTGAGAGTAGAATGTCAGCTTACAGCCTGGAACTTCCAGGGAATGCAAGCAACATTGAACTTCTGGCAGCGACTGAATACAGATGAGACCCCTAAAATATCAATCCCTTGTAAAAAGAGAAATAGAGGATCGTGAACTTAAGTGGGCTTACCAAGCTAGACATAAGTTGGATGTGTGTTAAACTTTCAGTAGAACCAGATCAATGGAAATCAGGCCAGCAGATTCCCAAACAGGTGCTACATGCTATTATCAACTCCAAGGATCGAGAAGAAGATTTATATTACCTGGGGAGCAAATCGTCCACCCAGTTCTTGGTAAACGGGTGGACTAATGATCATAAGTTCCCCTATATCGAGACCATGCCTAATCCTAAGCTTAGAAATGCGGTACTGAAATTTAAGAGTGGTCCTGAACCCATGTAATGCAGATAGAACGATAAACACTGCAATGACCAATGAACAGGGTCTGTGTACATGTGGACTACAAAAAAAATGAAGTGGCTCACATATTTTGCTGGACTGTGTGTGGTTTCCAGAAAAATGGAAGGAATTTTTAAAACCTCTGTTTATTGCCTATAAAATTGATAATAGGGATCAAGCTCTCAGCTTGTTGATAAATATGAGATTTTTAAATGTGGCATGTGCACTAGGAAGATTTGAACTGCAATACAGGAGTCGTTGAATGAATTGGTAATATACTTTAAAATGGGTTAAGGGGCAGAAATTAGATTTTATCCACACCTCAAGGACATTTTGGAGCTCTGGAAGTCCGTATGCAGGCAGACATGTATATTTAATGTATATGGACTCTCTCCCTATTTGGTTATTAATTAAGAGCTATTTTATAGAGTGGTACTGCTTCTACTTTATGTTTTAACAGGATTTTATTGCGATTCATACAGTTTTTATGGTTGTACCTTTTGTATATTTCGCATCTTAACTGTGCACTGTATTGTGGCATTTTTATGGCTAAAGCTGCTAAACAAAAATATATATTAAATGAAAAAAAAACTTGCTCTGAAGACCTAAAGATTGGACTCCCTGAAAGCTACAGGTTAAAAGAGCTCACCTAGAACATCACCACCATGGCGCGTCACTCCATGGAGATCTGGGACCTCCTTACGCTCTCGAAAATCTCCTGTCTTTTTTTGACAGAGACCTGGTTGGGGGCGGGCTCTGAACCTGACATCGCTAGTGCCCTCCCCCCTAACTTCACCATCCTAAGGAGGGACAGAACGGGAGGCCGAGGAGGTGGGGTGGCTCTAGTTGTCGATAAGTCCCTGGTCTGCACTTCTTACCCTGTAGATAACATCGCTGGCTGTGAAGCTTTGGGCTTTATTCTCCATCTGTCAGCTTCACATACCTGCACAGGGATTTTGATTTATAGACCGCCAGGACCAATAGGCTCGTTTTTCGAGGACCTACAGGTGGCGCTGTCAGTACCCTGTATGCGCTCGGCACATTGTGTGCTGCTGGGCGATTTAAATCTGCATATGGATTCGACAACGGATGCTGATGCGTCTAAATTACGGGATATCACCGAGATGTTCGGGCTGACCTCTTTCATCGACAGTCCTACGCATGTGAAAGGGCACACGCTTGACTTAATCTTCTCCACTGTGCCGATTAAGGTGTCTTCCCCTTTACCGGTTCTGTGGTCTGACCATTATCTATTAAACTTTGTGTTACTAGCCGAGCGTCAGACTAGTCAAAGAACTTATAAGGACGGGTCTCGGCAATCTAGAGCTTTCCACCTGGTGACAGCGGATATGCTCGCTGATGCACTCCATGCACATCCTTGTACTATGACAGGGAATCTAGAAGTCGACCTGTCGCTAGTCCGGGACTGGCTTCAGATAAGATTTGAGGAGCTTGCCCCTCGGAAGCCGGCCAGGACAGCCCCCTGTCAGGACTCTGCTCCTTGGTTCACCGCTACTCTACGGAAAGCGCGCCAGGACTGCAAAAGGTTTGAAAGGCTCTGGCGGCGCAGATATGCGCCTGAGGAGAAATTGAAGTACAGGGGTGCGATAAAATCATATCACAAACAGATTGCCGAAGCTAAAAAGATCTACTTCGAGCATAGAATAGACCAGGCTGATAATACGAGCCGGGAACTATTCCGAATTGTGAAGGAATTTGTGGAGCCGGTGGCGGGCGCCAGGGTACACTCCCACACAGAGGAGTGGATCAGGCAGCTTGCTGATTTCTTTGTGGATAAGATCCGTAAGATTCAGGACTCATTCGATCGGGTGGGGTCTCTGAAAGTGGCTGCGGCTTTGGAAAGTGATCTGAAGGTCCTTCCATCTGCTGCAGCTGAGTCGGGGCCCACTCTTTCGATGTTTCCCCCGATTTCCTGCGAATCCTCTCTGGAGCTGCTTTCCCGGTTGAAATCTGGATCCCCCTTGGATGCGTGTCCGGCTAAATGCCTGAGCTCGGTGGCGCCAGCTATTAACAACTTGCTGAACCCCCTGCTCAACATGTCTCTGAGCTCTGGAGTGGTCCCTAGAGAGTGGAAGCATGCTCTTATTCTCCCGCTCATCAAGAAACCTCTGCTTGACCCTTTACAGTTGGCCAACTATAGACCAATCTCCCTCCTCCCCGCTTTGGCGAAGGTGGCGGAAAAACATGTTCAGCATATTCTTACCACCTTTATTGAGAATAACAAACTGCTGCATGACTCCCAATCTGGTTTCCGTGCCAATTACAGCACGGAGACAGCTCTTGTGGAGGTGACCGACGCCATCAGGGAAACGCTTGATCTGGGGGGAAAGGCTATGCTGGTCCTACTGGACCTGTCGGCGGCTTTCGACACCGTCCCACACGCTGGCCTCCTTTTAAGACTCAAGGAGGTAGGATTGCGGGGGACGGTGTTGGATTGGTTTCAATCCTTCTTAGCCGACCGTCGACAGGTGATCTGGGCTCCACCGTTCTCCGCGGAAATGCCTTCGCTAGAGGTGGGGGTGCCTCAAGGATCTATCTTGAGCCCCACCATATTTAACATTTATATGGCCCCTTTGGCGAAGGTCGCGGAGGCATTTGGAGCCCGGGTCATCTCTTACGCTGATGACACCCAGCTCCTGTTTACCTGCAGGAAGGGTGAGGTTTTTGATGGCGGCAGAATTAGAGACTGTCTGAGTGCTGTCTTTGCATGGTTTCAGCACCAGAGCCTGAAATGTAACTCGGATAAATCCGAGTTGCTCTTTTTTGGCTGCGTTGAGGACCCTGGCTGGAAATCGTGGTGGCCTCCCGATATGTTCCCTCCTGAGAAACCCTCTTCCCAAGTAAAAAATCTGGGTGTGGTGTTTGACGACAGTCTTTCTTTTCGTCCCCACATTACGGGCTTGGCGGGGAAATGCTTCGGCATTCTGAAGATGGTGAGGAAATTTCTCCCACTGCTCTCCTTACAATATCGCAAGAATATCGTGCAAGCACTTGTGGGTTCGCGTTTAGATTACGCTAACGCACTTTTCTCAGGACTGCCTAAATATCTGGTGTCCAGACTACAAACTGTCCAAAACTCGGCGGCCAGAGCCATCTTTGGCCTTCCTCGGAGAGCTAGCGCCTCTCTATTGCGCGGCAGGCTGCATTGGCTATCTATCCCTTGCAGAATTAGGTTTAAGGTCCTCACGTTGGCGTTTAAAGCCCTCCACTTCACGGGCCCGGCTTACCTCAGGAAGCGTATTGCTTTTTACGTTCCCCGGAGGAGTTTGAGATCTGCTGACCTGGCTAAAGTGGAGGTACCAGTGATCAAACGTGTGCGGATGGGAGGCCGGTCTTTCCAGTTCATGGCGGCCAGTTTGTGGAATGAGCTCCCTTTGTCGCTCCGCAAGGCTAATAATCTTCTGGCTTTTAGAAAAGAGCTCAAGACGGTCCTCTTTTCTGCCTAACCAGTGTGTCTATAGTGTTTCTGCCTCTGGGTTTTCTTGGTTATGTTCAGGACTCTCTGTCAAAGCGCCGGGACACCCGCTCCGGGTAGCCGTGCGCTCAAGAAATATAGTCTTAACATAACACCAAGATCCCCCCTGCCTGGAGGGCGCCCGTGGATTTGTAAGGGTTCTGTTCTGGTGCATTGTGGGAATTGTGGTCCCAAACTTTCAAGGACCAACATGGAACTTCCAGGCCCTTGGGTTGTGTTTTGAACTATTTGGAGCCTGAAGAGGAACTTCAGGAAGAAGTTCCAGAAGTTTAGAGCAACTTTGGAAAAAAGCTGCAAAAGGTGACCGACTCAACCGTGAGAGCCAGGCCGGCCCCCTTCAGCCGCAGCCCGGATTTGAGGATCGTCCTGCTGAAGAGCCCCGGAAGTCCGTCTTCCAGAGTTTGATTAGGAGCTCCCTGAAAGTCAAGCCGGCGAACCCTCACTGAAGCCAGACTGTTGAAGATCATCGAGGGACCCCAGTGGAAAATGCTCAAGAAAAGTTTCTAAGTCCGAAGGTAAAACTTTGACTGGGGCCTCTTGCTCAGTGTATCCGTGCAGGGCTCCATCAGGGTCAGCCTGAAAGTTTGACTTTGTCCTGGTCAAGCGCGACCAGATATCCCAGATTAGCGCTATAAGTTACTAAGTGCTAGAAAGTGTATATTCTTAAAAATTCATAACTCCGGTTCCCTACGTTGGATTTTTGTCGTTTTGGTGTCATTTTGAAGATACAAATATTTTTATAAATTGGTTCCGGATTTTTATTGTGTGTTGTGTCTTAATTATTGACTGAGTTAGTGTTTTTAAATGCTTTGCATCCCTGTCTCCTAAGTTAAGCCTGCCTGCACCCAAGCTACCCATGGATGAGCATGGGAATACATTTCTGAGACGTGTACTGAGTCCTAGACTGGGTTAGTGGCCTTATTGCCAGTGGTAGATGCATATTCCCCACCACTAATAACCCACTTTCCAACAGCAATGAAGTCACTTACATGCTCCTGTGAAATGGATGCTACTGGTAGATATAGCAGTGCATTATGGAAATGGTACCAGTACAAAATTGTTTGACATAAACACAACTTAAAGCAAGATTAAAAAAACATATATAATAGACAAATGCAATTAATAGAGTTCAATTGTTATTTAATCACAACGAACAAACGATGCATATGAAATATTTATGACAAATGAGTGCCCCAAAGGGAGAGGGTAGTGTTGAAAGAAAAAGGGTTTTTGTGGTTGGTCTGCAAGTGAAAAAGGTAGGTATAGGACAGGAGTAAAGCACAAAACTTGCCATCCTCCTCAAAATTCAATGGACAGCTCTATTTTGATCCAAAAACATCCTAACAGTCTTAATAGATTACAAAGCCATGCTACACAGCAATTAAATCTTGCTTTAAGCTGTGTTTATGTCAAACAATTTTGTACTGGGACCATTTCCATAATGCACTGCTATACACCCAGGTCCCAGGGACTTTAATTGGGTTTACCCTTACGGTAAATATAGGACTGGTTGATATAGGACATTTGTATTGAAGTTCAAGAACTGGTTAAATGAGATTTCTGGCCTCAGGGACACAGATTCACACAGCAAAGTTTAGGAATATTGCACGAAATAATGTGAAGAGAAAAATGAAATCCAGCCACCTACACATAAAAAATGTATGATAGCAAGTTGCATAAAATTCAACCAAATAAAAAAGTGGCGAAAATAATACATACATGTCTCCTGTGTTTCCTGGGGGTTTGTATTTCAGAATTCCTAGAAGAGTCAGCATTCGTTTTGCGGTCTGATCAGGCATTTCTTCGCGTATGTCTACAGCATGCTGAAAAGATAGGAGGAATCCTATGATACGGTTTACAAAATTAAAGTTGTCAAGAAAGTAACTTTCATGAGAGTTTGAGCTGCACTCTTGCTTTTTCTGATAAAGTTTTGTCAGATTTCCACTGTGTTACAGTAAAATACAGGGTTCTTCATTTTTGATTTTCACCGTATAGCCTCTAGCGGATCTTAAATGACAACTGATATATAAAGGGGGTAAAATTCAGAAGTAATTTTCAATTGTTGGGAAAATACACCACGATAAGTATGTTGGTTTCTGAGTCATTAATCTATGGCAAGACATCAGCATCACTAATATACAATAATCAATCACTTTTTTCCCCTTTCTTTAGATCGAAGCTGTATATCACCATCTCCAAAAAGCATCCAATTATTTTTCAAGTTGGGTCAATAAAATATAATGCCCTTTGATAGCAATGTTGGACTAGAGTGGAAGGTAGTCTGGTTGAAAAACAACTATGAAGCTAACTTAGACCTTGGCGCTGAATATCTAATCAAATAAATATGGGGGAAAGCAGGAAATGGACCAGTAACAATGTCAGGTAAAGAACTTGAAAGTCAATGTGTGAATCTTTCTGCTGTTTCTCTACAATTGCCTACAACATTGAACCTATTCTCTAACATGTCTTTTTAACAGCAGCAAGGCAAGTATAGTAACACTCTATTTAATTACGGGTAGTGGGGAAATGGAGAAAGTTGGTCCATATACTATCATACTGAAGATCCGAGATAGATTGTGGCACTACCACAGTACAAATTGTCTTACAGCTACATGAATCTCCTCTCCTCAACAATTCAAGCTATGCCTAGGTATTCTTAATAAGAACTGAAACCCTGAAAAAAATGTTGACAAAATAAATATAACTTTCCTGTTGAAGGAATCTTGCATAAGATACTACTCCCACATGCATTTTTTTCTGACCAGAGTGCTTAAGCAAACTTATAATTTTGCAAAATTCTGGAGTTACGTTGTTCAAACATGCTTAGGATCGTTTCCTTATTGAACATACATAGAACTTCTACATTATTTTAAATTTCGACACAAAAAAATCTTTTTATCAGTATAACTCAGTTTGGCAGTTACATTTTGCAAATCCAACCACCTTCTTACTATGTCAATTCTAAATATGGTTAGATATTAAAATTGGCTGTGATCTGCACTGGCAAGCATGGAATATTTGCACATGTAAAAAGAGATGGCAGAGAAAACGGTTACTTAACTTAAGTCATTTTTCTTTCATGGATAATTTACCTTCAAGAAGACTCCTCTTATTCCAAGACATCAGAACGGATCGGAAAATTCTATAGCAATGATGATTCACTGCAACCAGATGGTACATGTAGCTCCAGTCACAGACTCATGAGGATCCCCCCAAAAATGACAACAGAGGTCCACAAAGACACCACGGATGGTGGCGAGGTCAATTCCACTATTTATTTGCCCTTCACTTAAGTGGGACATAAAGAAAGACGGGCTCTTCTTCAGGCTCCAAAGGATACTATAGTCTCTCAGGCCCATGCTTTTTCCTCCCAGCTAGTTTCAGAACCCTTTACATTTTAAATGCAGCAGAATTTATGGTAAGATGTCTGAGTTTGCCTTAGCAAAGTGTTGGGGGCGAGGGGGGTTCTGGAGAAATTGAAGCTGCGGTGAAAGCCTTGGGTTAGCAGTGGCAGTTACAAGGTGATGCTGGAGAGTTTTGATGCACCTGGGGGTCCGCCCATGCTGGTGGGGGGTGGACAGAATTAGACTTGGAAGTGCTTGCTCCACCACAGATCGGTGTGGAGCAGAGGCGCCAACTTGAATTGCACACAGGCACACTCATAACTCCATGAATGTTCATGGACAAATAGATATTACAGGTGGGAGTGAAGCCAGGCAAGGCGGCGAGGCGCTACTTCACTGCAGCATGTCCGGTAAAGGGCAGAAGTGGTAAAAAAAGGACGAAAAGAGGCTGAATGCCAGAGGGAAATGATAGCATCTTGGACTCCACGCTCAATAAATTTGGCAATGCTCAATAAACGTGGTACACTGGAGAAGACCAGAGAAGCTGTGAAGCCCACCTCAAGGGGATTGTGCACACGGTGATGGGGTAAAATGGCGAAGACCAATAAATAGGATGAAAGAGATGCTGAAAGCACACAAGGATTATTGTGACAGAGATGGTATTGGCTGTGACAGAAGGACTGAAATTCTGGAGAATTTGAGGTACAGAGCTTGCATCATTGTAATAGGGTTCTGGCGATACCACCTGATTCATCAATAATGGAGTCAATGGATGAATTCTTCGTGGGGGACCTTGTGTTCCCGAATGACTCTGGGGGTAAATTTAAGGTACAGGGACTCCTGACCAGAAAGGACAGCTCACTGGAGTGAAAAGGTGAATGCATGAATCTGCACAGCCCTGTAAGTCCCAGACCTCAGTTAAGTCACACAAGCATGAAAAAAGGAAGTACAGGCAGTGAGGCAAGAATTACCGACATACAGGGTCAAAAACTCACTATATTATCCAGCACGACAGAATGCAGAAGATGGAGATGGCTTCTTTGGTGGATTATTTTTACTGGAAGTTTTAATTTACTCCATTGTTTCTATTCCTTTCCCTCCTATTCACCTGATCTTTTACACATTGGGGCCCGTAAATACTGGTTTAAATGATGAGTTCGCTGTTTTAATGTAGGTCAGATCCATTTGATTAAGTGAATGATGGGTGTATAATTCCTGAACACACTTATAGGCCTGGTAAAATCTGCTGTGAACATTGTGGGTTTAAATAAAACATGATTTAAACCTAAATATGAAAGACACTACCATAAGGAATGCTATAGACTAAACCCTTAGCATGTGGAAGGCAAGACAGTGATGAGCAATCTTGACAATGCCATCATAACGAACGTTAACTAAGGTAAATAGCATATGATGCTAATGGATATTCAATCCCTTAAATAGCTTTTATGAAACGTCACCAAAGCAGTACCACACAAGGAAGGGGGGGGCAGAGAATAACAGTTTTAATTATAACACAATGAAGCTTTGGAGAATTGCTCTCTTTGAGACACTGATTCAACTTCATATTCAAGAGAGAAATACTTCATGGAAGCTTAAAAAGAGGACAATGTAGAAGTTTGACAGGTTGCTTTCACTGATTGGCCTCTAAGAGGAGGCGAATTTGGCCCTTTCTCCTCAGCTGGCATGAGTTTGGATTCGAAAGGGTCTCTTATCAACAAGCTCTTAACATTTCTTTATAAACTGAAAGACCCCTCTAGCAGTTGTTTGCTTTCACACTGCTCGCTATATTTGCATGTAAAATGTGGTATTTGTATAGTGTAAACCTAGCCAAAAGGCAGAGGAATATTTTACTGAGATGCCATCCAATAATGAATAAAGGCAAGGGGTCCTAAATGTGAGAGGGGAGGCAGGCATTTTAATGTGTTGCAATCTAGTATTCTTTAAAGAGGTGTGGCTTCAGCTTTTTAATGAATTGAAAAAAGATATGGGGGGTCCTAATAGGTATAGGGGTAATATAATGTTTTTTACATAATGCAGCTGGCCTTGAAGGTGGCGTGGGCCTGCATGAGGAGCCAGTTGAATTCAACTGGGGTGGGAGTGATATGGTAACATTTCTTCAGGCCCTTGATGATACCCTAGCCAGCTTTGCCAATGTGAAACCAAGGAACAAGAAGTTGTTGGCTTACACATCTTAAGTTTTCGACCCATATAAAAGCTTAGGGCCCTTATCAGGTCCAATCTGGGGTCTAGTTCCTCCATTTTCAGATATGTGGAGGTGGACAGAAGGCCAGCAAGCAAAATACAAATGGTCTTAGGAAAAATATGAAATTCTGACACCACCTTTAGATAGAATTGCAGGCTTTTTCCTCATTGGTCCCCTAACATCAGTCCCATAAAGAACGACTAGAATTAACTTAGGAGAGCATGTGAATGTACTCTTGAATCCCCTCATTCATGAACCTTGCTCTTGTGGGAAGGTAGATTCAGTGTTCATAATGGTGGATATGTAAGTCGTCAGAAGATCTACTGAGATATCTGAACACCATTTAGCTAGGGATTCCCATCTGCTTTCTTTTAGGGAAAGTTGGTTAGTGGTCAGAACAACTCTATAACTGCCTTTCCAAAATAATTCTATAGGTTTAAAGATTGCAGGAGTGGCTGGAGGATCATCATTTTGGGCTGAAACAAAAGCTCCTCCCTCAATAGTAGCAACCATGGTGGAGACATATGTAGGTCTGGAAACCTTGACTGACCAGTCCAATCAGCATGATAAAAATTACATGAGCTGTAAACCTTTTAGATTTTATTGGAATCGGAAATCTGAGAGGAAACACACAAACAGTAATCTATGTCAATAGCTGGTGCCAATGACCCCTTCTGAGGAAACTCTACCAAACTGAAGAAATGGTGAGTTGTCCTTACCTGTGTTGCAAAGAGCATCAAATCAAGCCAATAAGATCTCTTGGAAAATACTTAATTGATTTGCCTTGACCTGCATGTCTGCTGATAAGCTCAGCTAATGCATTCTCCTCCAGAAGAGCAGGTTACATTCCAGTCCCTTTCCCTATGGTGTAAATCTGAAGAAAGATTGCCTCCTTGCATAACATGATTGAGCCCACCCCACCATTTTTGTTGATATAAAACATGATGGAAGCATTGACCTGTGAATCAGGAGCTGCTTTCCTGTTACCAAGGGGAGAATGGCCTGTAGGGCTAGATGGACCAACCTTAGATCCCATACGTGTATTTGTAGTCTGTACATAGGTAACCTAATTGGAGATAAGGTGGCTGTTATTATTGGCAGTTGATGCTTAGGAGTCTGAATGGCTTGCACTGAAAAGAACTGGATGGTTGGCCCCGCAAATGTAGCCTGAAACCAAGGTAGTAGGTAGTACCACTTTGTCAGAAAGGTTGTTGAAAAACGGATTTTATTGCTAACGAAGAATGAACTGTGAAAGTTTTCATTCTCAAACAAGCCTGAGAAACTAGAAAAAAGCACGATGTCATTTGATCCAGGAGCCTGGTTGCCAATCTAGACAAACAGAGAAATCTGGAGAGAACTTCCGGATACAATTGATGCTCTGTTTCATTTCTTATGAAACAAATGCCAATTCTTTCCCAGTGTCTGCCACTGCTCTCATAAGTTCCATGCTTTGTATGGAGATTGTGGACGACTTGTGCTGTTTAAAAAACAATCTCTCCAAAAGAATGATTGTGTTCATTAGATGATTTGTCAATAGTTAAGGTTACTTGACATTGATAGACTAGTTGTCCAGATACAAGTAACTGTCTGCGTACCTTCTGTGACGTTGAGCATTTTACTAAACAATATGAGAGCAGATAAAAGCCTAAGAGAATGTAACATTAACTGAAAGTATTCTCTCTCTATTGTAAATGGCGAACTTTTTCGATGACATGCTTGGATAGTAACAAGAAAATACAAGTAAACATAAGAAAGTATGTCCATAAAGATTCATGTGGAGTGCCTCTAGAATCTGCTATCCATTTAGACATTTTGCTTCCTCATATACTTTTTGAGGACATGCAGATCTTATATGGGGGGATATCCCCCGCTGCACTTCTAGAGAACCACAGAGTCTCCGGCACAACAGCCCTTCCTCCTCTCTGAAAGGTGGAAGAAGATATTCTATCTTCCATTTGAAGATGTTTGTATAGGGGAGGAGTAAACCTGGGACATGCAAAGTCAGCCTGAGAAAAGGAAGGGCTTACCCCAATGTTATAATGTGTGAGTCCCACTGGTCATATATGATCTACTCTCATCTCTTGCAAAAAGCTGTCACCTGCAGGGAGAAAGGCATGCCATGGCACTTCCTTATTTTGGAGTGAAAATGGTTTTGAGTTTGGATGGAGAAGGAGAATGAAGAAGGCAGAGGAGGAGAAGGAAGGGAACAAGGATGATGAGGACTGTAGCTGTTGTTACTGCACCTTGTACCTGCTATACTGGTGGCTGCCGCAGTGGAACATCTTATACTGATGATGGAATTCCTTTAGTGATAAACCATCCTCGGGCCATAGTGTTGCTCTAGGTGAACCTATTGAGTAATTTACCTGCAACTACGGTTCTCCAGTATTGGTATCTTTCATAGATTCACATGTTTGAATCCTCACCGTCGTCGAGGTGAGAGTTACACTGTAACTTCTATAAAAGCAATAAATACCTATCATACAATGAGAAATCATTACCATAGCCTATCTACATTCTTTTGTAAAAAAAATAACTAAGTTGAAACTATAACCAATCAAATGCCAGCACCCTTTAAAACACTCCAGAGAGAGGCTGAGCCCCTGAGATTTTCAAGCACAAGTGTGATAAGAATGAATCTTGATTAATTAGGGAAGCCTCTCAGTGGAGGAGGGTTGGTCGCATGTGAATCTATGAAAGATACCAATACTGGAGATTCGTAGATACAGATAAGTAGCTCATTTTCTTCTCCAGTAACTAACATATATAGCCATGAACTAGAAATAAAATACCTCCATGAATAGAGGCTTATCTTATTGATAAAGGTGACATAAAACTGCTTGTCCTACAGCTGAATCACTGTAGTTTGCCAAATCCAAACAGTAGTGCCGGGAGAAAGAGTGAGGATTCTTCCATGTAGCAGCACAGCAGATTGTGTCCAAAGGAACACCAGCAAAGAGAGCAGCCAAGGTGGAGACTGCTCTTGTAGAATGTGCTTTAGTCCTGCATTGTAGAGGTTTACCTGCCTTAATATGGTAGAGCTGGATTGTTGTGCAGCACTTTTTCAGCAGGCGTGGATGGATTCGGTAAAAAGGTTTGTAGAATCAAGGGTTTGTTGATATGAAACTTGGATGGAACCTTTGGAATAAAACGTGGATTGGTTCTAACGAGGACATACTCATTTGAAAAGTGTAGAAAGGATTCTTTAATTGTCAGGGCCTGAAAATCCCTAACCCTTCTAGCAGAAGTAAGGCCAAGCAATAATGCAAGTTTCCAAGTGAGTTCTGCTTGGTGAATGGGTTCAACGGGTTACTTCATGAGTTGCAAAAGAACGGTGTTGAGACTCCAGGAGGCAACGGATTGAAGGAAATACGCAGAATAAACCCTTCATGAATTGCTTCACAATCCTTGCAGAACAAAGTGAAGAGGAGTTAGAAGTATGTCTGAAAAGAGATATGGCAACTAAGGTAACTTTGATAGATGCATATACCAATCCTGATTTCGCCACAGAGAGAAGGTAGGGTAAAATTTGCTGAGGAGAAGAGTCAAGTGGATGAACTTTATTTTGGGAGCACCAAACACAGAAACGTTTTCAATTTCATCTTATAGGTTTTGTTTGTTTTGATCCATCAAGCGGGACCGGAGATAAAGGGGGAGATCTCAAAACACATTTTCCCCATTAATTGTTCCATAGGAAATTTAGACACAGCAGGCAGAAAGCAAGATCTCGGTGAAGAAAGCAAGCTTTTGGAATTTGGTGTAATTGCGTTCAGTAGTTTCAGAGACATTGAGGTTAAAATAATATAGGTATTTCACGCCACGTAAGATCCACTGAGCCGACAGATCTCAAGGTGAAATCTGATTGGCTACCACTACATAAACATGGATGTGGCAGCAGCCATTTTAGGACTCAGGACTCGGTCCTTGTTCTGAAAAAAGTATTAAAAAAATATAAGGGGGCAGGGTAAGTATACCGTGCCCCCCGCCCTGGAGTGGAGGGTCCCAGAAGGAATAAACCCACCACCGGGGCCCAAAATTATGTTTTACATTTTATTTTTTTACAGGAAATTCATGGTGGATAGGAGGTAAAACAAAAAAAGCATTTACTAAATACATTCACAGTTCTCATTCTTATTTAGTGTGGTTAACTGAAATCAATCAATCAACGGTTTTTAAAGCGCACTACTAACCCGTGAGGGTCTCAAGGCGCTGGGGGTGGGGGAAGCTCCGGATCAAGTGCTTAAGGCTTTGAGTGTCCTAGAGAACACTATCTTTCCAAATTATGATGCTTCAGTCTGTGCAGTGGAGCACCTTTAACTAGGAGCACCAAGTGAGACCGGGATAGTATACATAAATGCAGTCAATGTACTGTTCAGAGAGCAGGCCAGAACTCACACCGGTCCACCATTCACCGCAAACAGAGCCTCGGCCTGTGTTTCAAATGGGTGTTTGTGATCCCCATACAGGCTGGCGCAGTGAGTAACTGCAAAAGGTTGCAGAGGGTTTCCTGGGACCCACCCACACCCCTTATAAGAGGCCTCCTCAGATGCTGCATAGATTGCGCCACCTCTATAAGGGGCACAGTACAGTCCGTGCGCCTCCCGAGAGCATCTTTCTTCTGCACCCACGTCTCTAAAATGGCGCAGGCACAGAGGCAAAAAATTGCCTCTTTTGCCTAGAGCCACTCCCCCATGCAAATGAGGGCACATCCCCTTGTATCAAGCCTTCCTGTTGCACTCAGTATTGCAGAAGTAATCCCATTATGTGCCAGAGGTGCAAAAAGAGTAATGCGGCCCTAGGAGTATGTGTGAAATTTAGAATATTCGTTAATAAAAATCATAAACATCCAGCAAAAAAATCGACCAGAATATCATGACCATGTAAAAAGTGAAAAAGCTGAATACAAGCACAAACCTATAACAGATATAAAAACAAATTAACCATAGCAGCAGATGAGGAACACATTTAAGCCTCACCAAATTCATACATCATATGGTGACATATACACAGCACTTATGTTTTGACAGATGTCCTACAGATACCTCTCCCCACAGTAGTGCACATTTTTAGATCCAGAACATAGCCATATAGATATCCTATATAAAGTGCATAATGCAAACAGCAACAAAACATAATTTAAGCACAGAAGTAAACATATTTAGAATCAGTATGGCCATAGCTGCAAATGGAAAACACAATTAATATTAGCAGATGATGGTGAAAACAACATTCAGGCCTCGCCAAGTTCAGGCATCATATGGTGACACATACACAGCACTTATGTTTTGACAGATCTCCGGCAGATACCTCGCCCCACGGCAGCAACAAGTTTTGAAACCTAGAATGTAGCCTTATAGATATTATACTATAAAGTGCATTGTGCAAAGAGCAAAAAAACAAAATGCGAGCACAGATGAAAACAGATATAGAATCACTGTGAGTACAGCAGCAAACGGGAGACACATAGCTCTGGCCTCACCAGGCTCAGGGCATCATGTGGTGGCATAAACACAGCACTTAGGATTTAACAAATCTCATATATAGATACCTTTCCCACAGAATAGCAGGAGGTTTAAAAACCTGAAACACAGCTACATAGATAACATACTATAAAGTGCATAGAGCACGGCAAAGTGCTGGGTGTAACCAATCCCCTCCTGACTCTGATCTACTTGTGTCTGTCCAGGGGCCTGAGACAGTATTCAACCAAAATAAATTACTGAATTGCAGAGGAATGAACATGATCTAGGGACACAGGTTAGGGAACCTCCAACCAACAACTGTCGCAGATAATGTATAAAAGGCTGAAGTCTTGTCGTATTAAAATATCAGAGGGATCCCCTTCCCCCGTCATAACGTGGCCACACAAAAATTAAGCTATAAACGGATACGTGACTAGGTATAAAAAATGACCATCATAAATGGCATTGAAGCGCCCCCATGGATCTTGAAGTCCCTACAGACAGGAGAGAGGATAGTGTTTCTCACTCTCGTCAGCCTCACTTGCCCCCTAGCAGCCCGTCGATCGAGAGCACGCTATTCCCAGCTGCGCCAGGCTGTTAGCACCCTTCCTGGAGGAAAGTATGTTGGGGTTCTGTGTGCAAGGGCCCTTTGCCCTAGTAAAGTCCCACGCACACAAGTCCCTCCACGACCTGGGCCCCAAGTACCTTAACGACCGCCTGACCTTCTACACGCCCACCCGCCAGCTACGTTCGACAAGCCTCGCCCTCGCCGCCGTACCACGCATCCGAAGAGCCACCGCCGGAGGAAGATCCTTCTCCTACCTGGCGGCCAAGACATGGAACTCCCTCCCCACCCACCTTCGGCTGACCCAGGACCATCTCGCCTTCAGGAGACAACTCAAGACCTGGCTGTTCGAGCAATAGCAGTCCCCTTCCCCCAAGCGCCTTGAGACCCTCCGGGTGAGTAGTGCGCTATACAAATGCTATGATTGATTGATGATTGATTAAAATGGCAAGAAACTGCACCAGCCGAATGTTCAACTTGAGATTGAGGGTTTAGGGACTCCACTGACCAGCAGGTTCTTATTCCTAAGGCTAGGAATTCTTTCCATAGCAGGGTCCTCCGATACCCCAGTAGGCTAGCAGGGGCAGCTTTAGGCTCATGGAGGCCCTGGGCAGGGAGCATAGTTAGTGCGCCCCGAAGAGGGGGTCCGGGCAGAGCGCGGAGGCCAGTGAAGAGGGGGGGGGGCAGGGTGTTTTTGTAAGTGGAACAGAGCCGGAGGCCGCCAAATCCCTGCCAGGGGGCCGCCAAGCAAATATGTATCCATCTTCAGAGGATTATTATATTAAGGCTATATATTGGTGTGGTGGCCCCTGGGGTTTGGTGGCCCTGTGCAGGTGCACAGCTTGCACATGCTTAGGGCCGCCCCTGAGGCTAGGGCAGAAGATATGCAAGAAGATCTCCTTTGTCAGATGACATAAACAACACCTCTTATCCTCCAAGTGACCCTTCTCCTGGCACTTAGGGATAAGGTCCAGGGAAGGGAAAAAGTCCAAGGGGTCAGATGTACGACCTGCAAAAATAGAGCCTCGCAAATTGCGACTCATTTGCGACTCGCAATGTGCAAGGCGCTATTTGGCATGTACAACAGTGTGTTTAACACTGTTTGCAATTCCCAATGGTGTTTCAAATTGAGAGGCTCATGAATATTAATTAGTCCCTAGCAATTTGCAAGCCCAATGGGAATGGCAGGCCCTACCAGGGATGATGGGTTGCTGGGCTCAGCAGACCACCATGTTTGGGACTGCTTTTAAATAAAAAAGCACAGCTTCCGGTCCGGAGAGCTTATGTTTTGGAGTAGGGCTGTTTAAACCCGCCTCTCTGCTCCGTTCGCTTCCATTGGCTGGCTTCCTAAACGGAGGCCAGCCATTGGAAGAGAAGGGGTTCACTCCAAACAAGCCCCGTCTCTTTCGGATTCGGGGGCGTAAGTTTTGCTGTTCTTTAGCTCGTGACGTCGTCCGTCACTCAGGACAGCAAAACACGCCCCCGAATCTGAAAAATTTCAGAAGCTTGAGGCCGCCATTTTGCTGCTGGTAAGGTTGAGGTAAGATGCTCTCGCTTTCCTCGTTATTAGTTTGCTGGCCTCTTACCTCAGTTTGCAGTCTGGGAAAATAATTACAAATTATTGCAGGTGAAATGGCAAATACACTGTAGATTATGTGCCAATGGGCTTATGTCGGCACGATGCCTTCCATTCTTTGCCTACGGCAAACACCATCCGCCATAACTCCATGTCTAGAGCAGTTCTGCGTCCGTGTGCTGTGAAGCCCTAGCACACAGCCACACGGGCACGCACGTTCACTCTCTTCACGTACACCTCCAACACTTGACTGCCTCAAAAGTCTCTCACCCCTCCCACCCCCCTCCCGGTGTCTGTTGCCGGATAGAGCGCTTGAAGGCCTATAATTAGGCCGTCGCGTGTCGGCGTATTAATGTAGAAAAAAAATTAGGAGGTGCGCCTGAGGCCAACGAGCGCAGACCTGGTGCACGATCAAACGGAACACCACCGACAAACTCTATTTCATAGTTGCCCCTCACAAACGCCAGAAATCCCTCCCGACATTTCAGCTGCAGCAGCACCCGGGTTGGCAAGGGAAACAATTCACTAGAAGGGTCCGCACGTTTAACTATTGTCAATCTGAAGCAACGGGAACATAAACTGTATGTTTTTTCTCTGTACATGTATTTAAAAACAACAACAACAAAAAACACCATGTATCCGACCGTTTTTAGTTCTGTATGCCACAGCTTTAACACATCTTACAAAGTTTATGTCGTCCACACCAAAAACATTCACACTTCTGTCAGACTTCTTAAGACATTGACTTGCCTGCAGCGCTGCCATTTCAGCGTGTGATGGACTGCATGCTGTAAAACAGTCTTTATACCCCGGCCGGGAGCTTACTTTAAAAAATCAGCCACTTCAATCCTGCGCCTCTCGCTCCTTTCGCCTATGCCCGCAGCAGACACTTCAATGCACCCGCGGATCCCCTCCCCCCTCCCCGTGCGCCTTGGTTGCAGTTGGGAAATGGAATGGGGGAGGCGGGGTCTGCGGATGCATTGAAGTGCCTGCTGCGGGCATAGGCGAAAGGTGGGGGGGTGCAGACCCAGCTGGGGCCGGGTGGGGGGGTGTGTCGTCTGTGTTTAGCTACAGTGCTTAGGCGGTGCCCGCGAGCCCCTTGAGGTCAGAGTCTGAGGTCAGAGTCTGAGGTCTGAGGTCAGAGTGCAGAGTCTGAGGTCAGAGTGCAGAGTCAGAGGTCAGAGGTCAGAGTCAGAGGTCAGAGTCTGAGGTCAGAGTCTGAGGTCTGAGGTCAGAGTGCAGAGTGCAGGGTCTGAGGTCAGGGTCTGAGGTCAGGGTCTGAGGTCAGGGTCTGAGGTCAGGGTCTGAGGTCAGGGTCTGAGGTCAGGGTCTGAGGTCAGGGTCTGAGGTCAGGGTCTGAGGTCAGAGTCAGAGGTCAGAGTGCAGAGTCTGAGGTCAGAGTGCAGAGTCTGAGGTCAGAGTGCAGAGTCTGAGGTCAGAGTGCAGAGTCTGAGGTCAGAGTCTGAGGTCAGAGTGCAGAGTCTGAGGTCAGAGTGCAGAGTCTGAGGTCAGAGTGCAGAGTCTGAGGTCAGAGTGCAGAGTCAGAGGTCAGAGGTCAGAGTCAGAGGTCAGAGTCTGAGGTCAGAGTCTGAGGTCTGAGGTCAGAGTGCAGAGTGCAGGGTCTGAGGTCAGGGTCTGAGGTCAGGGTCTGAGGTCAGGGTCTGAGGTCAGGGTCTGAGGTCAGGGTCTGAGGTCAGGGTCTGAGGTCAGGGTCTGAGGTCAGGGTCTGAGGTCAGGGTCTGAGGTCAGGGTCTGAGGTCAGAGTGCAGAGTCTGAGGTCAGAGTGCAGAGTCTGAGGTCAGAGTGCAGAATCTGAGGTCAGAGTGCAGAGTCTGAGGTCAGAGTGCAGAGTCTGAGGTCAGAGTGCAGAGTCTGAGGTCAGAGTGCAGAGTCTGAGGTCAGAGTGCAGAGTGCAGGGTCTGAGGTCAGGGTCTGAGGTCAGGGTCTGAGGTCAGAGCCTGAGGTCAGGGCCTGAGGTCAGAGCCTGAGGTCAGGGTCTGAGGTCAGGGTCTGAGGTCAGGGTCTGAGGTCAGGGTCTGAGGTCAGGGTCTGAGGTCAGGGTCTGAGGTCAGAGTCTGAGGTCAGAGTGCAGAGTCTGAGGTCAGAGTCTGAGGTCAGAGTGCAGAGTCTGAGGTCAGAGTGCAGAGTCTGAGGTCAGAGGTCAGAGTCTGAGGTCAGAGTGCAGAGTCTGAGGTCAGAGTGCAGAGTGCAGGGTCTGAGGTCAGGGTCTGAGGTCAGGGTCTGAGGTCAGAGTGCAGAGTCTGAGGTCAGAGTGCAGAGTCTGAGGTCAGAGTCTGAGGTCAGAGTGCAGAGTCTGAGGTCAGAGTGCAGAGTCTGAGGTCAGAGTGCAGAGTCAGAGGTCAGAGTCAGAGGTCAGAGTCTGAGGTCAGAGTCTGAGGTCAGAGTCTGAGGTCAGAGTCTGAGGTCAGAGTGCAGAGTGCAGGGTCTGAGGTCAGGGTCTGAGGTCAGGGTCTGAGGTCAGGGTCTGAGGTCAGGGTCTGAGGTCAGGGTCTGAGGTCAGGGTCTGAGGTCAGGGTCTGAGGTCAGGGTCTGAGGTCAGGGTCTGAGGTCAGGGTCTGAGGTCAGAGTCTGAGGTCTGAGGTCAGAGTCTGAGGTCAGAGTCTGAGGTCAGGGTCTGAGGTCAGGGTCTGAGGTCAGGGTCTGAGGTCAGGGTCTGAGGTCAGGGTCAGGGTCTGAGGTCAGGGTCAGGGTCTGAGGTCAGGGTCTGAGGTCAGGGTCTGAGGTCAGAGTCTGAGGTCAGAGTCTGAGGTCAGAGTCTGAGGTCAGAGTGCAGAGTCTGAGGTCAGAGTCTGAGGTCAGGGTCAGGGTCTGAGGTCAGGGTCTGAGGTCAGGGTCTGAGGTCAGGGTCTGAGGTCAGGGTCTGAGGTCAGGGTCTGAGGTCAGAGTCTGAGGTCAGAGTCTGAGGTCAGGGTCAGGGTCTGAGGTCAGGGTCTGAGGTCAGGGTCTGAGGTCAGGGTCTGAGGTCAGGGTCTGAGGTCAGGGTCTGAGGTCAGAGTCTGAGGTCAGAGTGCAGAGTCTGAGGTCAGAGTGCAGAGTCTGAGGTCAGAGTGCAGAGTCTGAGGTCAGAGTGCAGAGTCTGAGGTCAGAGTCTGAGGTCAGAGTCTGAGGTCAGAGTGCAGAGTCTGAGGTCAGAGTGCAGAGTCTGAGGTCAGAGTGCAGAGTCTGAGGTCAGAGTGCAGAGTCTGAGGTCAGAGTGCAGAGTCTGAGGTCAGAGTGCAGAGTCTGAGGTCAGAGTGCAGAGTCTGAGGTCAGAGTGCAGAGTCTGAGGTCAGAGTGCAGAGTCTGAGGTCAGAGTGCAGAGTCTGAGGTCAGAGTGCAGAGTCTGAGGTCAGAGTGCAGAGTGCAGAGTCTGAGGTCAGAGTGCAGAGTCTGAGGTCAGAGTGCAGAGTCTGAGGTCAGAGTGCAGAGTCTGAGGTCAGAGTGCAGAGTCTGAGGTCAGAGTGCAGAGTCTGAGGTCAGAGTGCAGAGTCTGAGGTCAGAGTGCAGAGTCTGAGGTCAGAGTGCAGAGTCTGAGGTCAGAGTGCAGAGTCTGAGGTCAGAGTGCAGAGTCTGAGGTCAGAGTGCAGAGTCTGAGGTCAGAGTGCAGAGTCTGAGGTCAGAGTGCAGAGTCTGAGGTCAGAGTGCAGAGTCTGAGGTCAGAGTGCAGAGTCTAAGGTCAGAGTGCAGAGTCTAAGGTCAGAGTGCAGAGTCTGAGGTCAGAGTCTGAGGTCAGAGTCTGAGGTCAGAGTCTGAGGTCAGAGTGCAGGGTCTGAGGTCAGGGTCTGAGGTCAGGGTCTGAGGTCAGGGTCTGAGGTCAGGGTCTGAGGTCAGGGTCTGAGGTCAGGGTCTGAGGTCAGAGTCTGAGGTCAGGGTCTGAGGTCAGGGTCTGAGGTCAGAGTCTGAGGTCAGAGGTCAGAGTGCAGAGTCTGAGGTCAGAGTGCAGAGTCTGAGGTCAGAGTGCAGAGTCTGAGGTCAGAGTGCAGAGTCTGAGGTCAGAGTGCAGAGTCTGAGGTCAGAGTGCAGAGTCTGAGGTCAGAGTGCAGAGTCTGAGGTCAGAGTGCAGAGTCTGAGGTCGGAGTGCAGAGTCTGAGGTCAGAGTGCAGAGTCTGAGGTCCGAGTGCAGAGTGCAGAGTCTGAGGTCAGAGTGCAGAGTCTGAGGTCAGAGTGCAGAGTGCAGAGTCTGAGGTCAGAGTGCAGAGTCTGAGGTCAGAGTGCAGAGTCTGAGGTCAGAGTGCAGAGTCTGAGGTCAGAGTGCAGAGTCTGAGGTCAGAGTGCAGAGTCTGAGGTCAGAGTGCAGAGTCTGAGGTCAGAGTGCAGAGTCTAAGGTCAGAGTGCAGAGTCTAAGGTCAGAGTGCAGAGTCTGAGGTCAGAGTCTGAGGTCAGAGTCTGAGGTCAGAGTCTGAGGTCAGAGTCTGAGGTCAGAGTCTGAGGTCAGAGTCTGAGGTCAGAGTCTGAGGTCAGAGTCTGAGGTCAGAGTCTGAGGTCAGAGTCTGAGGTCTGAGGTCAGGGTCTGAGGTCAGGGTCTGAGGTCAGGGTCTGAGGTCAGGGTCTGAGGTCAGGGTCTGAGGTCAGGGTCTGAGGTCAGAGTCTGAGGTCAGAGTCTGAGGTCAGAGTCTGAGGTCAGAGTGCAGAGTCTGAGGTCAGAGTGCAGAGTCTGAGGTCAGAGTGCAGAGTCTGAGGTCAGAGTCTGAGGTCAGAGTCTGAGGTCAGAGTCTGAGGTCAGAGTCTGAGGTCAGAGTCTGAGGTCAGAGTCTGAGGTCAGAGTCTGAGGTCAGAGTGCAGAGTCTGAGGTCAGAGTCTGAGGTCAGAGTCTGAGGTCAGAGTGCAGAGTCTGAGGTCAGAGTCTGAGGTCAGAGTCTGAGGTCAGAGTCTGAGGTCAGAGTGCAGAGTCTGAGGTCAGAGTCTGAGGTCAGAGTCTGAGGTCAGAGTCTGAGGTCAGAGTCTGAGGTCAGAGTCTGAGGTCAGAGTGCAGAGTCTGAGGTCAGAGTGCAGAGTCTGAGGTCAGAGTGCAGAGTCTGAGGTCAGAGTGCAGAGTCTGAGGTCAGAGTGCAGAGTCTGAGGTCAGAGTGCAGAGTCTGAGGTCAGAGTGCAGAGTCTGAGGTCAGAGTGCAGAGTCTGAGGTCAGAGTCTGAGGTCAGAGTCTGAGGTCAGAGTCTGAGGTCAGAGTCTGAGGTCAGAGTCTGAGGTCAGAGTCTGAGGTCAGAGTCTGAGGTCAGAGTCTGAGGTCAGAGTCTGAGGTCAGAGTCTGAGGTCAGAGTGCAGAGTCTGAGGTCAGAGTCTGAGGTCAGAGTCTGAGGTCAGAGTCTGAGGTCAGAGTGCAGAGTCAGAGTGCAGAGTCTGAGGTCAGAGTGCAGAGTCTGAGGTCAGAGTGCAGAGTCTGAGGTCAGAGTGCAGAGTCTGAGGTCAGAGTGCAGAGTCTGAGGTCAGAGTGCAGAGTCTGAGGTCAGAGTCTGAGGTCAAAGTGCAGAGTGCAGGGTCTGAGGTCAGGGTCTGAGGTCAGGGTCTGAGGTCAGGGTCTGAGGTCAGGGTCTGAGGTCAGGGTCTGAGGTCAGGGTCTGAGGTCAGAGTCTGAGGTCAGGGTCTGAGGTCAGGGTCTGAGGTCAGGGTCTGAGGTCAGAGTGCAGAGTCTGAGGTCAGAGTGCAGAGTCTGAGGTCAGAGTCTGAGGTCAGAGTCTGAGGTCAGAGTGCAGAGTCTGAGGTCAGAGTGCAGAGTCTGAGGTCAGAGTGCAGAGTCTGAGGTCAGAGTGCAGAGTCTGAGGTCAGAGTGCAGAGTCTGAGGTCAGAGTGCAGAGTCTGAGGTCAGAGTGCAGAGTCTGAGGTCAAATCCACGTCGCCAGCGAGGGATCCTTCCATTTAAGGCTGGAATATGGCAGTGCAGATGTTTGTCCGTCGCATAACGATGGAAGTGGGGCGGGAAGGATGTCTGAGGCTAGCCAGCATTCCTAACCGGGCCCCAGTTTTGGGAGGACGGGCAGCTGGATTCCGTCAGGACAGAAGGACATCTCACGTACGGCTACTCGTCGTAGATGCTTGAAGGGTCCCCCGCTGCTTTCTATGTCAGTCGGGGACCCAACTGAGTTCCCAAGTTTGCTAGACCCTTGTCAGCGATAACCAGGCTTTGCATTTGGTTACTTGTAGCATGTACGGCTAAAGGAGTCCTATAACTGACTGAATTGAATGGGAAAAGCTAGACTGGCTCAGTTATTCGTGGCCCTGTCTGTGTGTGTGCGTGGCTCTGTCTGTGTGCGTGCATGGCTCTGTCTGCGTGTGTGCGTGGCTCTGTCTGTGTGTGTGCGTGGCTCTGTCTGTGTGTGTGCGTGGCTCTGTCTGCGTGTGTGCGTGGCCGTGTGTGCGTGGCTCTGTCTGTGTGTGTGCGTGGCTCTGTCTGTGTGTGTGTGTGGCTCTGTGTGTGTGTGTGTGCGTAGCTCTGTCTGTGTGTGTGTGTGCGTGGCTCTGTCTGTGTGTGTGTGTGTGCGTGGCTCTGTCTGTGTGTGTGTGTGTGTGTGCGTGGCTCTGTCTGTGTATGTGTGCGTGGCTCTGTGTGTGTGTGCGTGGCTCAGTCTGTGTGTGTGCGTGGCTCAGTCTGTGTGTGTGTGTGCGTGGCTCTGTCTGCGTGTGTGTGTGTGGCGCTGTGTGTGTGTGGCTCTGTGTGTGTGTGTGTCTCTGTGTGTGTGTGTGTGCCTGTGTGTGTGTGTGTGTGTGTGTGTGTGTGTGTGTGTGTGGCTCTGTGTGGATAGCTTTTTTTGTAGGTGGCTCTACGTGTGGGTGGCTCTGTCTGTGTGAGGGTGGCTCTGTGTAGGTGGCTCTATGTGAATGACTCTGTGTGGGTGGCTCTGTGTGGGTGGCTCTGTATGTGTGTGTGGGTGGCTTTGTGTGTGTGGCTCTGTGTGTGTTTAAATGCAATGGGTCATGCATTTGCAAGCGATTAAGCTATTGGCATTGTAAATGACAATGCCATTTATTTAACGATTAAGCTGTTGGCAATGTAAATGACAATGCCATTTATTTATGATTACAAAAAAAAATGTCATGAGCAATGCCAATAGCTCTACCTTTAATAATGCAGAGACCATTGCATTGTAAATGCTTGTTTTTAATGCAGCCTGTTTTCCTTAAAGGAAAACGGGATTCATTTATAAAAAAAAAAAACATTTTCATTTCGTTTTTTAAGGGCAAGTAGTGGCCCCTGGGACCACTGGCTGTCCTTTAGAGACAGTCACAAAGTGGAAGGAGTCCCATGGGGAACCCTTCCAAATTGTGACTGCATTACCACCCTCTTGAAGAGGGTGGTAATTTGCGAGTGTTTTGCGACTGCAATTGCGGTCACAAAACATTCATACATTGCTTTGTGGACGCTATTAGGAAGGGAATGCCCCTTCCTAATAGCGACTTGCAATTCCTAAATAGCGAGTCAAAAATAAATTGCGACTCTGTATTTAGGAATTGTACATGGGCCTGGGCCATGTTGCATGCGCAAACGGGTCGCAAACCCGTTTGCACATGCAATTTAGGTTCCGACATCTGGCCCCAAATCTCATTGCCATGAATTTCCTCTTAATGGTCACTGAATATGGCGCTTCAAAGTAGGGCTGTTCTTGCTGGACATCACTGGAGTTTAACACCAGCCACCTGTGGGCTTGCTTGGCTATTGACATTTTATCCACAAATCGACTTTTCAGCCCGATACATTTATTCACTGCTTTGTTGAATACTTGCTCACTTGTATCCAAGTTGCCATAATTCACTAAGACAAGGTTCTTAATGCTGTTCCGCAAGTACTTGTTGGAGAATCCTTTCCCCCTTTATAGGTTCCTCATTCTAGGACAGCATCTTAAGAAGGCCCCTTGTCTGGCTAAAGATTGCTCTGTTATAGAGAATTGAATTCTGACTTGCGCTGGCGAGGCAGACCTCAGCAATTGAAAGACTAGTTTATAGGTCTGCATTATGAGCCCCAGAGGCTTTTCCATAAAGTAGAAAAGGCAACGTTTATTGGATCCGCTCTTCCTCTGATAGCTTCTTTTTGTGCCGCATGAGAGGCCCTGGAGTCCAGTTTAAAACCTAGGTATGTATATTTGGCTGTTTCTTCTATCATAGAGCTTTTAAGTAGCCATTTTCCATGCTTGGCAATTTGCAGATTTAAAGAGAATACTTTTGTCTTTTTAAGATTAATCTCCAGTCGGTTGTTGTTCGAATTCACCGCAAGCTGGTTGATCTATCTTTGAAGCTCTACTCACGTGTTGTTTTAGTAGCAAACCATTTACACAGAGGAAGCTGGATCAGGGTGGACCACCAAGGCTCGAGGTATGAGACGCAACTTGTTAAGGGAAGGTGAAAGAACTGAAATAAACAGGAGCGGCGTTTGCACAACATCTCTGTTTGAGATCTAATGTTATACCGACTTCTCTGTACAGGTGACTCACATCCCAACCCATGTCTTTGTATAAAGTAGCCTTATTCCCCTCAAATGCTTTTGCGGAATCCCCTAACATTGTAGATTTTCCCACAGTTTGTCAGGAGGGAAGCGGTCAAAGGCCACCTTAAAGTCTACGAAGCACATGAACAGCGGCGTGCGAGTATCACTAGCTCTCTTCATGATCAAACCCACAGCCATCAGATTAGATAGGGTCCTCTGTGAACCCAGTATGATTCATGGGCAATCTTCCAGCCTCTAAAGCCCACACAAATATTTCTCAACCCTGCTGTTACAAGATCTATGGGAGGTCCACATCTAACAATGGTATCAAATAATAGTTGCTTGGGGAAGAAGCTAGTTATTCCGCCTCTAGAATGCGGTGGATAATGAACCTCGCCAGGGTTTTGGAATGTTCTCAGAGGCCAGTATGGTGTTAAACATTGGGGTGCGCAGGTTTGTTCATGGTCAGATGTTTTCTTTAAGAAGGGCTTAGTGAATACCATTAGTGCCAGGTGCCGTAGTTGGAACATGATTTCTCTATGATCTTGATTAAGGAGGAGGTGGAGAATTCCAGTGGGTCGTAATTGCCAAGGGTGTTGAAAGCCGTATGGAATTCTCTTGAGGTTAATACTGGGGAAGTTGGACCGTCTGTACATCCCTTCCCTTTTGAAAGAGTCCTGGATCAGGGTGCGCCCAGGCGTCCACTGGTGGGCTGCAGTTATCTCTCGGCTGCAATGCAGTTTTTTGACCTCCAGGAGTATTTAAAGATATTTATTATTTATTTATTTGTTTATTAAGAAGCTTATAAAGCGCACGGCTACCCCCAACGGGGGTGTCCCGGCGCTATAGACTGCAAGCTAGAAATTAAGGAGCTACTTATGAGATAGTGAACAACCAAGTTTTCAGTTTGCTTCGGAACAATGATTCAGAGGAGACAAATCTAAGATCCAGTGGGAGGCTGTTCCAGAGTTTAGCTGTTACTACGCTGAATGCTCTGCCACCACTTCTTGCACGGCGAAATCTGGGCACCACCAGGAGGCGTAGGCTGTTCGATCTCAGAGACCTAACAGACTGGGACAATTTAAGCCTCTTTCTCAAATATCCTGGGCCCAATCCATTAAGTGCCCGGAAAGCAAAAATCAAAGCCTTAAACTGAATGCACCGGGCAATGGGAAGCCAGCTTCCTCCGATATGATGCAACCGAGTGGCGAAAAGGAATATTGCCAATCAATCTAGCCACAGCATTTTGTACTATTTGTAGGCGTTCAATTTGGTACAAAGGGGCACCAGCATAAAGACTATTAGCATAATCTAGATGCGATGTAATCAGGGCATGAATAATGGTTTTGCGAGAATCAAGAGGGAGGAAGGGAAAGATCTTCCTAATCATTCGCAGTTTGCCGAAGCAAGCTGCTGTGACCCTTGTTAATTTGTGGTTTACAGGATAGCACATTATCAAATTGAAAGCCCAGATTTCGAACTGTCTGGACTGGGACCGGAGGAGGATTAAGTAAAGTTGGCCACCACAGGATGGCAGGCAACGCGGTTTTCTGATTAAAAAATAAAACCTCAGTTTTATCGGTATTAAGTCTAAGATGATTAGAGGTCATCCAAGAGCAAATGTTGCTAAGGCAGTTACGAAAATTGATAAAATTGGTGTCAGAGTGATCTCTAAATGAAAATACAAGCTGAGTATCATCAGCGTAGGAGATCACTCTGACCCCCCAAGATTCCACCACCCTAGCCAGTGGAGCAAGATAGACATTGAAAAACAGAGGGCTCAAGGCAGAACCCTGAGGCACTCCGCATAATAGGGGTTTACCCTCTGATTCAAAAGGTCGGAGGAAGACCTTCTGGGTCCGACCTGTAAGGAAAGATCTAATCCAAGTCAAAACAGTGCCTCCAATTCCAATCTGGCCGAACCGATCCAACAGGATCTCATGGGATACTGTGTCGAAAGCGGCGGATAGGTCGAGGAGGACCAACATGGCCTCCTCGCCCCTATCCACACACTCACAAATTGTCTCCGATACCTCTAAAAGAGAGGTCTTGGTACTAAAGCCTGTTCTAAATCCAGACTGCGAGTCATGTAACAATTGGTTGGTTTCTAAATAGTCCGCCAATTGTTTCTGGGCAGCCTTTTCCAGGACTTTTGCCGACTTAGGAAGGAGAGAAATAGGACGGTAATTACAGAATTGCGAGGGATCCGCATCGGCTTTCTTCAAAATCGGGACTAGCATTGCCTGTTTCCATGCAGTCGGGAATAGACCAGTGCATAACGAAGAATTCCAGATAGAGAGGAGTGGGCTGATCAATAGGATACAGGATTGAATGGGTTACTTCTATGAGCTGAGATACAGAAACACTGTGGATCCCCTTTGTCGATGTGAGTTACGAGGGCCCTGCAGCTTCATCAGAGGCCTTTAACTGATCACTTTCCTCTCTGCGTGGCTGTAACTCTGTACTGTGCTCATGACGGTATGCTTCAGCTAGCTCAATATCAATCAGCAGTATGCCTGTACTCCCATCATGGGTCTTGCCATTAACTTGCACCTGAGTGGATCTCGTCGGATGAACCTAGTATCTAGCCTTCCTGCCATGCTTTCTTTCCTGCTTACTCAGGCCGGGGGGATGGAGGGGGGGGGGTGTTGGCAGATTAGCTGAATTTATTGTTTTGACATTGGGGCCAGTGCTGAATTCCTGATCCCGACACCGCCTGCTGAACCCGGCATTTCCTTGCGGGGATATCCCCCTCAACTTGTCTGAGCATTTTAAAATTGACTCCTCTGTGTTGCCAGGTTGCGCTGGGTTGAACAGGACATTGTTTTGCATTATCTGGGAAAGCTGCCCAATGTGTGTGTAGGGTGCATTTCTTATTTTCCCCAGAATTTGTTCTAGCACTATAGGTTAGTTGCACTAGTTTGTTAATTACTTACTTGCATGAAAACACATAGTGAAGTTAGAGTCGTTTGAACTCACATTATCATGGCATAGGGGGCCAGATGTACAACAAAGGAATTTGCGACTCGCAAATAGTGTCGCAATAGCAACTCGCAAATTGGTATGTACAACAGTGTCTGCGACACTGATAGCGATTCCCAATGGGCTTGCAAATTGCATGCCTCATGCATATTCATGAGGCACCCGCAATTTGCGACCCCATTGGAAATGGCTGGCCCTCCCAGGTATCCCTCCCAGGTATGGTGGCCTGCTGGGCACAGCAGACCTCCATGTCTGGGACTGCTTTTCAATAAAGCATTTTTTTTCTATGCAACCCGTTTTCCTTAAAGGAAAACGGGATGCATTTAAAAAAAGAAAAATGTAACATTTACGTTTCAATTTTTAGTGCCAGTTACAAAGGGGAGGGGGTCCCTGGGGACCCCTTACTGATTGCGAGTGGTTTACCGTCCTTCTGTGAAGGCTGGTAAGCTGCGACTGTTTTGCAACCGCAATTGCGGTAGCAAAAGTCATACATGGCATTTGGGGTCGCTACTAGGAAGGGAGCACCCCTTCCTAATAGCGAGTCGAAAAACACTATTTTGCAAGTCGCAAATGTTTGCGACTCGCAAAATAGGGTTTGTACATGGCCAAAAGAATTTTTGCATGCGCAAACAGGTTTCTAGAGCTTTTCATCTATACTTGACACAAAGAGCACCAACATGTATAACTACTTGAATATCCATTTTATTGGTGTGTTTGTACGTGTCACCACTGTGGCTTGCATTGAATTTAAGATGGCCCCCCAGAGCTTGCAGGGGCCTGTCGCAATGTGCTTTGTGTCTTTGGTTTCCTCAACTCATAACTCGCCCAGCGAGTTTGTGTCCCAGACTCTGTTGTACACCCTCTCAGTGGCCTGAGAAGGTTCTTGCAGTTTCCCTGCTATCAATGTTACAAATTCACTGGCATGTGCAGGGGGGGAATACAGCAGGTGAATGCCTCTCTATATGCTGGAAACGAGTTGAAGATTAGTTGGCTAACTTCTGGACCTGGGCTAGAAAGGGAGAAGGTGTCAGATTCTTGTAGCTGTGGGGCAGGGTAGAGGTCTTCCCTTTTATAAGCAAAACTAACAGATATGATGGGGGCGAGGGTGGGTCCAAATTCGTTTGCTTTCATGCTATACTTAAGTTGTTGCCTTGACTTGAAGGCTGGGTTATTACCAACGGGCTGTCCTCAATCCTGAGACTACAGGTCCGGGTACCGTATATCGCTGCCATTTAGGGGTGTGAAGAAGTCTGAGATTTTGAGTTTTTGATACATTTCCCGTGCCCTGGGTACCCTGAGCACCATGGGGTACCTCGCCCATATTGCTCCCCTCACTATCGAAGTTTTCTTCAGTTGGTGCAGGCTATCAGTAACTTACAGTGTTTTTTGCCATGTGGCGGTTTGAGTTTCTTTTGAAATGAGACTTCTAAGGATGGGCTGCCTCCTGCTTTCTTTTCTTGGGGCCAACTTGTGCACAGATCCTGGTCATTCCTGACCTCATTGTACATTCAACCTCTGAATACATTGTGCAGATGGGAGGGAGAGGGCATTGCTTTCGACTCTATGTTGCCCTTGGATGACACTTGAATGACACTTGTCTGTCACTCATTTGTCTGTCACTTGCAGTGTTTATTTTTTACTGCTCCAATTGCTTCGCCAGATAAAATATTTATCCTCTCTGGGCCTCCTAGTTCACGGTGAATGTCCTTATGTTCCCTTGCTAGGGTATCTTGCTTCAGCCGCACCCTGGTGGAAGCAAATTAGCAACCGGTGTGATGGAATGCCGAGACTGGTTGGACGCGTGCCCGGGAAGATGGGAAGGGTGAGTGCCCAATTATCGTTGGTACTAGTAGCACGTATATGACACCTGGAGACCAACAATCGGTGAAGAGGAGTAGGTAGGAGAAAGTGAAGAGATGGAAGAGGGCATGAGCGGGGGCAGGAGCACACCCGTCACCATAAGCCTCATCTGAACCCAGAGGCGCATCTAGAGTCAAATTTCGGGTGGGCTAATAAAAATTTCGGGGGGATGTGGCCTAATTCTTCCAGCAATTGGCAGAGTGTAAATGCAGGGGCTAAGAAGGGGTAAAACAACAACAAAGCCTCGTTAACAAGTAAATGGTCTTTTAAAAACCTGTGAAGTACTCAGGTGCGGCTGCAGTAAGACGGATGCCAGAGCACAACATCTCAAAAACTGTCTGTGTGTGTGCCCAGGAAGTTGTCTCAGCCTGGGCAGACACACAGGGGGGGGGTTTAGGGAGGGGGGAAAGTGGGGGCGCTGAAGCCCTTTGAGCCCAATAGGCGTTGCGCGCCTGCCTGAACCTAGTCGGGTAGCGGGCCGCTTACGAGGTGCACAGGGCTAACCGCAGCTCATCCCTCACCCTACTCACAGCGCACTATCACCAGCGCTTACCAAGGAGCCTCGCTGGATCTTGCGACCCAGGGTGGCTCTTGTTTTTTGGGGGAGAGGTGAGGGGGTAGGGGTTCCCCGGTGCTGGAAGCTGGCTGGAAACTGGCAAGGAGTAGTTGAGGCAGACGATGGTGCCCGTGACAAGCGGCAGGATGTGGGAATCAATGCCGACTCAGCTGGTGGCTTTCTGCCTCTTTTCTCACCTCTGCCTCTTGCGGCTCACCTCCGCAACACTTCTGCAATGATTTTAGGCCTGGGCGGTGAACTACGCTCTGTTCACAGAGTTTTCTGCACACCTCAGAGTTCGCAGAGTGCAGAAAACTCCGCTTCGTGATGTGCGGCTGAGTTTTTTCCCCGCTCGCGAATTATAAGTTTGCGATCAGTAAGTTCACGTGCGCGAGCTGCCGCTCTGGTAGAATTTCTACCCGAGCGGCAGAACTACTAGCACAAACTGCAGTTCGCACTGCACTCCGCCACTCCGGAACTTCACAGAGTTTTTTGTAACTTCGTGGAGTTTCACGTAGCAAAACTCCACAAACTACACCCAGGCCTAAACTGGTTCTGATTACAAGGGCCGACAGGGGAGAATTATGGGATACAGAGTGCCGAAACCTTGCTCCTCGCACCAGGTGGTGGCTCGCATTTCCTACCATGTTCCTACGTGAAACTCTGTAATTGACTCTGTGCTCTGCATAGGCGCGTAAAGGTATAACTTAGAAAACAAAGCAGTACACTTTGACAGGCAGATGTAAAGTGACCATGGGGTGGAGTGTATCGCTATATGACACTACAATAAATCCATAAATAAATAATTATGGGGTGAGAAATCTTGATGCCAGAGCAAATGTTTAGAGACACTTATTTACACTTTGTCTGTGGTACTCTGATGCTCTGACCTAATTTGAGTGACCTCTCCTTCAAGCAAACTTTTTTGGAAGTATATTATGATTGCAGATGAAAGCCAAGGTAAGCGCAGGTGACTAAGGAGGGTCAAATGCATTACTAAATGTATGCAGAATAAATTCTCATGGAATGACGGGAAACCAAGAGAAGTAGTAATGAATGGAAAGGGGAGTGGTAAAGTAGGAGATAGATGGTAGTAAGGAAAACTAAAGGATATAAACATACATACATTGAGGTAAATGTAGCCTCGTCTTTGCCTGCACTTCTAGACTATGGCTGAGGGGGTTTGGGTCTTCCCAGCCTGCCTCCTTTTTTTTTCTTTTTTTCTTTGTCCTCATTTGCCAGACCCTCGTTCCAAAGAAAGAAACGCCAACCACCTTGGGAGTCCTTTAGGCGCGGGGCAAGAACATGCTCCTTACCCGAGCCCAGAACAAATGTACCAGATTGGCAGAAGATGTTTTCAAGGAAGATTTACTCCATCTAGGTGGATTTTGGCCTGCTGGTCCAGGTTCGTTGATGACCTTCTTGAGCGATGCCACAACTAAGGCCATGGAGTATATAGGCATAATCATCGGACCCGGGGAAAAAAAAAAACCCAGGCTAACCTAATGAGAATTCTATCTCCACTGAACCAACAAATTCCAAAAAGTGAGATTGCGTTTACTACAGGACCTGGCCATGTCCATCCTTGATGTTTCATACAGGGACATTAGCTAACCCTCATACGATGGTGCTTTAGAGTCGACCTAAAAATTTACAAATCTGCCGTCTTGCAAGCAGTATTGCGTAAAATAGGAAAGTACCTGCTGGCCCCGTGAGATTGTCGTCCAACCCAAATATTATTAATGGCAGAGTGAGGGATATTGATGTTTTAAGTATTGAGTCCAGGGTGCCCTTTACTTCATCCCAGAAGGCGGTAATATGGGGACATTCCATGAACATATGGATATTCGAGGCTGCGGGGAGGAGGCATTTATTGCAGCGCTTTCCTGGCTGAAATTTGGAAAGCCTTAAAGGGGAAAGATAGGCTCGATGTACTGTAAAAAGGTGATTTCGTCTCAACCACGCTGGTTTACCAGCTTTATACAGGAGAGTCAAAGATCTAATCCATAAGTCACCTTGAGCACCCATGTCCACACCCCACAACTCCTCAGGAAGGGTGAAGTCCCCGTCCACCTCCTCCAGAATTGACCAGTACCAAAATGCCACCTCCTTACTCCCCCCTTGCTTCTCTACCAATTGTTTTTCCAGGAAGCTGTTCTTCCCTAGTTGGACATTTTTCCTAAGCCGCTCCCGTGACCAACTGGCAAGTTGTATATATTTGAATCTCGTTAAGGCAGGACCGACCCTCTCGTGAAACTCATCCCATTCCACCAACGCTCCTCCTGCTAGTATTTCTCCCCATCTTAGAATCCCAGCCTCCTTAATAGGGGCTGCTAGACTGTCTTTCAAACATGGGGGAAGCCCCGGGGAGTCCCAAATCGGGGCAAAATTTGAAAAATAGGCCAACTCTATCCTTGTTTTTATTTGCACCCAATCCTTGGCCAGTGATTGTAAAATCTTTTATCTCACTTTTTAAAAAAATCTCTGGTCACCGAACTTGAATAGGAATCTGTCTAGTGGCAAGTTTGCCCCAACTAGCATGGCTTTAAACATTTTCCCATTTGAGGAACTTGATGGAGTTTTTAACAGCATCCTTGAATGGGTCAGTTGGAATGCCCAAGCGTAGGTCTGTAGGTCTGGCAATGCCAGCCCTCCCTTTTCCCTCCTCCTCCTTAATTTCTTCCATGCCAGTCTGGTTGCTTTGCGTCTCCAGGTGAAAGAGTTAATTTCCTGCAGACACTTTTAAAGCTGTTTTTTATCAAAGGCTAATGGGATAGAGTTGAAAATAAATGTGAATTTGGGGAGGATAGACATTTTTACCAGGCTTATCCTCCCCAAGAACGGTCAAAGGGAGGAAGGACCAAGATTTCAGTAGTGCCCTACATTCTCGAAAAACCCGATCCAGGTTTGTCTGTGCTATCTTGCTAGTATCCTGGATGATCTTTATGCCCAGGAATCGCATGGAAGGGGTCCCTATAAACTGTGAGTTGTATAGGTTCCAGGTCATGATCTCCGTCTTTCCCACATTGATTTCATAACCGGAGATCCGCCCGAATTCCTCTGCCCTTTTTACAACTGTGGGAAAAGCTTCAACCGGATCTGTTGTATAAATAAGGATATCATCGGTATAGAGTCCTACCCGCTTCACCCACCCTCCAAATTCGAAGGGGGAGATGTTAGGCTCCTCTCTTAGAACTTGCACGAAAGGTTCAATATATAGATTAAATAGTAGGGGGGAGAGCGGGCAGCCCTGCCTAGTTCCCCTCGTAATTTGGAAGTACTCAGTGCAGGCACCATTAATCATAAGGCTAGCCTAAGGGTCCCTGTATAAAAGGCTGATGACTCGAGAGAACCTTTCCCCAAGCTGAAACTTCCTCATTACAGCGGTCAAATAGGACCAATTGACCCTGTCAAATGCTTTGGTGGCATCCAAGGTCAAGATGCCCAGGGTAAGAGAGAAGGTTGAGGCGATGTCGATTGCGCCGATCAGATCATGGGTAAGGTCTGCCAAATGGCGCCCCCTTATAAATCCCTTCTGATCGAGATTGGCTCGATAATATACGAAGATCAGAAGGGATTTATAAGGGGGTGCCAGTTGGCAGACCTTACCCAGCCTGCCTCCTTTTATCATGAAATTTTTCTTGAGGCATTTTCTCGATTTGGAAAATAAAACCAAACATAGACAATGACAACATGCCTAAATAAAAATAGCTTCATTATGAACAATACTATTAATTTAACAAGTAATAAAAAAGAAGCTGGTAACCTTGATCGCGCCTGTTTGCTCACCAGTACTCTTGGTGTTTTAAGGAATGTGTATGAGGGGATTGTGACTGTGTTTTTGGGACATAACATGTGTCACATTATTTTTGTAAGCGAGGTGCATCGTGCTCTTTCTTTTGTTACAGATGGAGATGGTGTATTAACTACCCACAGTTCTGGTGTTCGCATTTGAATACAGCCAGTATAGACATTTTTTTTTCAAAAGTGTGGTATATATATTTAAAGAGTGACTTGTACGAATATTTGGTCCTGAGGAATGCCTATGAACTCCGTTTGGAGTCTAACAAGGGCAGAAACATGTTGACCTTTAAAGGGATATATTTGTTTTGAACCTCCTGTCCTCTTATTTTTAATCCTAGCGAAGGACACAACTGTATAAATAACTAGAGCCCTTGAGATAGTTTTAACTTTTCACACACTTGTTCACTGCACTCTGCCCCTCACTCACCAAAACCACTTTGCGGCATCCCTTTGCCTGACAACACCTCAGCTCCTCTCCACCCATTACACTAGGTGGAGAGTTGTAGCCCACATCTGGGACCTTGTGGCCCTGATGTGTGGGCGGAGCCCAATCATGAAGCATGTCACCCTTGGGTGAGTGAGTGTTCTCGTCCTTTAAAAGGATTTCTTCCCTTTGCACTTATTACACAACCCCGATTCTAGCAGACATATCTTCGGTGAGTTTGAATATTCAGTTAGTGAGCAATACATTCTCTGGTGGGAGTGACTCCCTTGCATCCTAACTGTGCTATTATTGCAAACTACCTTTCCCATGATCCTCAGGAATATGGTTACATTACGTTTGACGTCACTTCCCCTCGGATCCTTTTTAGGTCTCGGCTAGGCGGCGCGCATGCGCTGTCTCTCCAAGACATACAGTAATCCATATGGTGATAGTAATCCCGCCTGATGCTTGCCTACTTCTTGCAATTGGCTGAGTCCGATTTCCGGCCTTCTTATTGGTTGCTGCTCCGATTAGTCACTTCCGTTTTTATCGGAAGCTGCATCGACCAACTACAGTTGTATAGCGCTGTAGGGCTTTCTCAGTTTAGTTTAGGGACTACTTGTTTTTTATGCGCCCACTCCACTCTAACAACCCCCCCTCATTCCAAACAAATTACAAGTTCTCCTTGCGGTTATGAAATGTACCCGTGGCGTGCTTTCTTCCCTCCTTTACCGCTCGCACCGCAAACCAAAGGGTTCCAGGGATGTAGGCGACTGACAGACGCGAGGAACATTATGAACAGGCATTTTCATTAGCTTTGCACGTTAATTCTAGGAAGCTACATCGGCATCATGGATTTAATGCCGATCAGCACGTATGGCTCCTAATCTCAGCCTGGCTGCCGCTTGCCCTTTCTTCCCATAGCCCCCCAGCCCAGGCGCGCAATGCCCATTGCCCACCCCTCCTGCGTGTCAGCCCAGGCTGAGACAGCTTCCAGGGCACACACAGCCGCACCGAGTACATCACAGATCTTTGAAAGACCCTTTACATGAAATGAGGCTTTGCTATTTTTTCACTTCTCCTTAGAGCCCCTGCATCTCCACTGAGATCGCTGGAAGACTAAGCCCCCCCACCCCCCGAAATTTTTAGTAGCCCCCCTCCCCGAAATGTGGCTCTAGTTCCACCTCTGCTCCAGCCGCCCCAGTCATTGCCTTTACCACAGGAGTGACCAGGCGCGTACAACCAGTAGACACTCTGCAGCAGAGGGCCCTCCGCAGTACTCCTTGCTCGCAGCCTGCTGCCCGCCCCTGCCTGGTGCACCTTAAAGAGTCATGGGGGGGACAGGTGCACATTGGGGACTTCAGCATTAACAGCCACGTAACTGGTTCCAGATTTTGACCATTTCCTTTACGGACGTATGTAATCTAATGCCGATCGTCACGTATGGCGGCTTGACCTTTCTTCCCTATAGCCCCCCAGCCTAGGCGCGCAACGCCCATTGACTCCCCCCTCCCCCCACCAGTCGTGTGTGGCAGCGAGGGATGAAGCAGTTTCCCGGGCACACACACTTACACCCGAGAACTACAATACCCAGAATGCATTCTGTTAACATCCAACACTGAAGACCCTCGCACAGTATTTTGCTAATCTTGCTTACATACAGGGCATGTGCAGGTAAGAAACACTCGCCACCGTTCTCCCTGCACTCCCTCCTCAGGCAATGCTCGGTGTACAGTAGCTTTTCCCACCAAGGACAAAATTCACACAGCACAGCAGCATGTACAGAACTGCAACATATTGTGCATACAGAAGACATCAGCTCAACCTGTGCTAGAAGGCACATTAACCCTCCAGGCTATTTTACAATAAACCAAAACTACATCCTTAATCTTGAAGAATAGCGACCACGTGCCTTTGTTTTCTTTGACGTGTGCATCGCGTGCAGGTTTTTTTGTTAATTACTCACTCCACTGCAAACCCAAATATATGAATAAAAACTTTATACTTTATAACAGCATTAGCTTTAAGTTTTACTAATATAAGACCTATTGCATTTCAAATGCTTTTTCTTTTTCACGTGCAGACAAAAACAGACTTTAAATTAAACAAAGCTGCCTGCATTTTCTGCAGAACATAGGGACGTGGAGAAATACACCTTAAATACGGGATGCCAAAAAGATTGATTTTGCAAAAATATATAAATCTCTTACCATTTAAATTTTCCGGAAGGACCGCAGTAGGAAAATGAAATTAACGCTTCCTCTGTTGAGAAGGTCAGCAACCCCTGACTGACACACCCAGTCACCCATGCATGAAAAGAAGAAAGGCCCAGATAGGGCAGTTGTTTCCTTCAGAGTACGGGTGCATGGAACAAGGCTTTCTATAATTTGCAGTAAAATATTCGACTCCTAAAGTAAAGGGTACCAATGACGCACTGTGCTTCCACGTCCAATACGTTCCTCATTCAGA
Source organism: Lissotriton helveticus (assembly GCF_964261635.1). Classification (NCBI taxonomy): domain Eukaryota; kingdom Metazoa; phylum Chordata; class Amphibia; order Caudata; family Salamandridae; genus Lissotriton; species Lissotriton helveticus. The sequence continues at coordinate 1,044,714,884 of NC_136072.1, forward strand.
TCCTCTTCAGAGAGTTTACCCATTCATGAACATGTCTGATCTTTAATACAGACAGATAGGCCCCATAGAATTATGCGATTGTGAGGCCGTAGTGTTTTGCGTATAATTATGGATTTGCCGCCCTTGCCACATAATCCAACATCTGCATAATCTGCAGGATTTAAAAAAATATGTTTATTGCTCAAACGCTTCAAAAATTACGAAAAACGCAGCAACACATGTTGCTGCAGCAGTGGAAGGGTCTTCTTTGCGAAGGTTGACTTATCACTTTTTATTATTGCTTTATTTGGGCATTAAACTGTCACTAACGAGGTACAATGTATGCCCAGATAGTGCTAACAAGTGTAAAACTTACAAAATAATGTAGTAATGCTATAACTAAATGTGGAACATTACGCCACATCATTTTTATTTTCTTGCCGAATAATTTAGTCAATCCTGCCGCATAATTTGGCCCTTCTCTGCTCCATAATTCCTGTGGCCCTGCAGATAGTCCAAGAAACATGCTGAGGCCTTGTTATGTGTCGCTATGACTTCACAGCAACGACATTAAAAGACCAGATTTCAATACTGTGATTTCACTTGCAGTGAAAAGAACTGGTTCATTTCCATGCAGTAGCCCCTGCACTGGTCGCCATGACATTTTATTGCCATTAATTGGGAAGACATTCAGAAATCCTGAGATGTCTGTAGCTGGAATTGTATCCCAAAATCGGGGAGCCAGCATGGCGAGGACACAGTAGGGTGCCGAGTACACGGGACAGCCCCTGCCCTTCCACTTAGTCAGCAGCTTTTAACAGCCAGGGATTTCCTGATGAGTGGGTCAAGTCAGAAACAAGCATTTACAATGCAATGGTTTTGCCTTTGTTAAAGTTAGAGCTATTGGCATTGCTCTTGACATTTTTTTTATTTATGTTTTTTTCTAACATAAATAAATGGCATTGTCATTTACAATGCCAATAGCTTAATCTCTCGCAAATGCCACACACAAACACCCACAGAGAGCCCCCACACACACAGAGCCCCCCCACACAGAGCCCCCCCACACAGACACAGAGCCTCACACACAGCCACACAGAGCCCCCCTCACACAGAGCCCCCCCACACACCCACACAGAGCCCCCCCCACACACTGCAAGCCCTCCCCACACACTGCGAGCCCCCCCCACACACTGAAAGACCCCCACACACACTGGGGATCAACATGAAAATAGGGCAATGACTGAGTTAGACCAAGAAGCAGGGGTAAGTGTATTCTGCACTCCTCAATACGTTGAATAATAGTGGGGATCACCAATCTATTGTCTTTGAATAAGTCAATAGGGACCCCATTTAGGCCCAGCACTTTGTTACCTCCCTTTAGGGTAATTTTGTGCAGTGCCACAGTGTAATCTGGGCACAGGATCTCTGGGGTTCGGTGTGCACCGCCCTGATAGATTTCTCTGCAGTGTCCGGAGTGATCTGTGTGCAGAAGTGCCCGAGCGTGATCTGTGTAGTGTCCGGTGTAACCTGTCTGCAGTGCCAGAGTGTGATTTGTGCACAGCATCCTGGCGGGTCTGTCTGCAGCGTCCGGTGTGACGTGTCCGATGTCAGAGGTGGGTCTGTGTGCAGTGTAAGAAAAACTAAGCGAGGTGTCCGGGTGCTTCTGTGTGTATCATCCGGTGAGGTACGTGTGCAGTGCCACAGTGTAATCTGGGCACAGGATCTCTGGGGGTCGGTGTGCACCGCCCCGATAGATTTCTGTGCAGTGTCCGGTGTGGTCTGTGTGCAGTGTGATCTGTGTGCAGTCTCCGATGTAATCTCTGTGTGTATTGCCAGTGTGATCTGTGAAAGCGGTCTGGGTGGGTCTGTGTGTAGTGTCTGGTGAGATGTATCTGCAGTGTTCTGGTAGTTCTGTGTGCAGTGTCGGAATGTAATCTGTGCACAGGGCCATTATGGGGGTGGGGAGTGGGGGTGGTGCAGTGCCCGGGCTGTCTGTGTGCAGTGCTCTGGTGGGTCTGTGTGCAGTGCTCTGGTGGGTCTGTAGTCAGTGCCCTGGCGGATCTGTGTGCAGTGCTCTGGTGGGTCTGTGTGCAGTGCCCTGGTGTGTCTGTGTGCAGTGCCCTGGTGTGTCTGCGTGCAGTGCTCTGGTGAGTCTGTGTGCAGTGCCCTGGTTGGGGGTCTGTGTGCAGTGTCCTGGTGTGTCTGTGTGCAGTGCTCTGGTTGGTCAGTGTGCAGTGCCCGGTCGGTCGGTGTGCAGTGCCCTGATGGATCTGTGTGCAGTGCCCTGATGGATCTGTGTGCAGTGCTCTGGTGGGTCTGTGTGCAGTGCCCTGGTGGATCTGTGTGCAGTGCCCTGGTGGGTCTGTGTGCAGTGCTCTGGTGGGTCTGTGTGCAGTGCCCTGGTGGATCTGTGTGCAGTGCCCTGGTGGGTCTGTGTGCAGTGCTCTGGTGGGTCTGTGTGCAGTGCCCTGGTGTGTCTGTGTGCAGTGCCCTGGTGTGTCTGCGTGCAGTGCTCTGGTGAGTCTGTGTGCAGTGCCCTGGTTGGGGGTCTGTGTGCAGTGTCCTGGTGTGTCTGTGTGCAGTGCTCTGGTTGGTCTGTGTGCAGTGCCCGGTCGGTCGGTGTGCAGTGCCCTGATGGATCTGTGTGCAGTGCCCTGGTGAGTCTGTGTGCAGTGCCCTGGTGTGTCTGCGTGCAGTGCTCTGGTGAGTCTGTGTGCAGTGCCCTGGTTGGGGGTCTGTGTGCAGTGTCCTGGTGTGTCTGTGTGCAGTGCCCTGGTGTGTCTGCGTGCAGTGCCCTGGTGTGTCTGCGTGCAGTGCCCTGGTGTGTCTGCGTGCAGTGCTCTGGTGGGTCTGTGCAGTGCTCTGGTGGGTCTGTGCAGTGCTCTGGTGGGTCTGTGTGCAGTGCTCTGGCGGGTCTGTGTGCAGTGCCCTGGCGGGTCTGTGTGCAGTGACGTGGACTCTGCACTGCTCGGGTGGCTCTGCAGTGTCCCTAGCCGGCACACCGTCATCTTTGGGTGTAACATTCAGGGTCATCCAGGGATGAGGGCTCTCCTGTCAGAGGGGCAGATCCGCTGTGCAGGGGGGGGGGCTCTCGCTGTCAGAGGGACAGATGTCCAGCTGTGCAGGGGGGGCTCTCGCTGTCAGAGGGACAGATGTCCAGCTGTGCAGGGGGGGGTGCTCTCGCTGTCAGAGGGGCAGATATCCAGCTGTGCAGGGGGGGCTCTCGCTGTCAGAGGGGCAGATGTCCAGCTGTGCGGGGAGGCTCTCCTGTCAGAGGGGCAGATGTCTAGCTGTGCAGGGGAGGGGGAGATCGGTTTCAGAAAAACAATACAAGGATGAGCAGGGGGTGTCCCCTGACGGCATGGACCTCCAACACCAAGGCTGAGCTACCACCCTCTGCACTTACACTCTCTCCCTGCAAAGAGGGGGGGGGGCTCGTCGTGTGGCACAGAGCGCAACATAAAGAGATGCCATTTTACACACCCTGCACTTACACCCTCTCCCTGCAAGGTGAGGCAGGTGTCATCATACGGAGGGGAGGAGGGGAGGGGGGGGGCATCCCGGGGCACAGAGGGCAACATGAAGAGGTGCCATTTTACACACCCTGCATTTACACCCTCTCCCTGCAAGGTGAGGCAGGTGTCATCATACGGAGGGGAGGAGGGGAGGGGGGGGGGCATCCCGGGGCACAGAGGGCAACATGAAGAGGTACCATTTTACACACCCTGCATTTTTACCCTCTCCCTCCAAGGGGGGGGGGGCTGTTTTGGGGCACAGGAGCAACATGAAGAGATGTAGTTTTACACACTCTAATATAGAGGCAGACTCCCATATTAGAGAAAGGAGAGGTGGGGGGGGGGGGCGGATGAGGGTGCAATGCCATTTTACACCCCTGATTTTCATAACTACCTACTTCTCCTCAAAATGTTTCCCAGACTTAATGACCAACCCGGACCAAAAGCACATCCATCAATGGAAACTTTTGGGGCACCTGAGATGCCCCGTGTGATTTCCATTTTTATAAAAAAACAATGACGATCAGCCCGCAGCCAATCAGTGGCTATCTATCCGGACACACGCCGGCTAGATTAGCACGCGGGCTAATGACGCTGCTTAAAGGCACAATGGTCATCTGTTTAGAAACAGGGGTGATACAAGCTCTCCTGCCCCAGTCATCTGCACGTGCGCGCGCACACATCCAGAAATGCACGCGCACGGAAGCCACAAACAGAAGCACACAGATCCTCACACACAGACAAGCACACATAGAAACGCACACATTCGGAATCAAGCACACCTAATAACACAAATTGTATTCATGTGGCGCTTACAAACCGTTGAGGATGCGTTGAAACACACACACACACACACACACGGAATCGGGCACACTAAAACATACACATAGAATCACTCACGGAAACACACACCCACATAATCACAATCACGCACATACACAGATGCACACATACAGAGAATCACACACAGAAGTACCTATACACACTCACAGAAACACAGGCACACATAGAAGTACACACACCTACGCGCACACAGACAAAAACACACATTGTAAATTGTAATACACAAGCTTGTACACACAGAAACACACACACGAAACCACAAACACTGAAACACAAAAACTGCACCCACAAAAAAAACAAAATCACGACTACGCACATACAGATAATCACACAGACAGAAACACACACAGAAGCACACATACAGAGAAAGTATCACACACACAGGCGTATATATGCTCAGACAAGCACGCATAAAAACCCTAGCACAGAAAGAAGCACACGCGGAAACACAAAACAAAGACAAAAAAACACACTCTGTACCACACTTGCTCGCACACACAGAAAACGCACAGGTAAAAATGTACCACTCCACAAGGTGTGTGCGACTTTATGTCCTTATGTAAGTAAAGAGTATTTACTTACATATTGCGTGCAAGTACATTCTGTGCAGCTGGCAGGAGTGCACGGAAGGATGGGTAAAGCTCTGCGAAGCAGCCGTGAGTGCGTTGTATTTTACGCATCCCTTTTATCGAGGACGTAAATGTGCTGCTGATTTACATACATTACCACCTAAAAAAAATCTCATCTCCTTACAAATACTAATGTCGGAGCACGCAAAACTACAAATGTTTTTAAAACCCTACCCCAAACTCAGATCCTTCTCGAGTGCTGTGGCCACGAGTTTTTGCAGAATTTCAGAAATGCTCAACTAAAAAAACACCTTTAGACATTTTTACTTTACCGTACGCCACATTATCGATTGTGTGTTTGTTCGGAGACATCTACGTTTCCTTTGCCCCTGCCGTGCTTTCTCACGAACTCGGACGTTTATTTATTGCACTTTCCGCTGAAATCAACAACCTGCATTTTTTTATGGCGGCGGCTGGACGAGAGCTCCCGCTCCTCGGGACTCTCCGGGGCCGCGGAGGGACGTTCTCTTTCCCCGGGGCTCCTCCTGTGCAAGCAGATCGACTCACCTGCACCTTGCGACGGCGGCACTTCTCCGGTCTCCCTTTTCGGCATGGGAGACCGGCAACATCGACGGCGGCAATCTCGCTGGCACTTCTCCGGTCTCCCTCTTTGGCATGGGAGACCGGCAACGTCCTCCGCATCTCCCGGGGCTCCCTCCAGGCCACGGGAGCCCCGCGGGCGCCGCCATACTTCTTGCCGTCTTCCTTCTTCCCCCGGGCTGCGGGGGGCGGGCACTTCCGGCCGGCCGCGCTAGGATTGGCCGGCCGGCCGGTCACTTCCGGGTCGCCGCGGGCAGCGCGGCGGCCCGTCTCTAGCTCAGGCAGGCGGGCGGCGAAGTTTCCCGAGGAGTGGGCTCCCTCGTGGACCAGCAGTGACGTCCACGCAGCTTCACCAATCAGGAGCAGGATAGTCACTGGTGCCGGCAATGCCGGACCAGATTCGGGGGCGTTCCCGGCTTTCGGCTGACGTCGCGTGACGTCGGCAAAAGCCAAAGAATTTTGGGAACGCCTCCGAATCTGGTCCGGCATTGACGGACAGGCCCCTCGTCCAATGGCTAGGCTCCATTTATGGAGCCAGCCAATCAATGACGAGGGCCGACCCAAACCCCACTACAGTTCTCATCAGGTTTTCGCCTGCGCGAAAAAGCTGCGCAGAGCGCAGCTTTCGCCAGGCAAAACCTAAAAAACGACTGAATAATTCTACTCACCATATGTCTGCCTCTGCGGTCCAAAAACACTCCTCCCACTCTAATGGGCTACCTTGACAGAAGTACAGGCATATTATTTCACACTAAAAGGTCACATGGACCGATCTTTTATTGCTAAGAATCACCATTGGAAAGAACCAAAACACTTTTTTTCCTTTAGTGACTTAGATACATATTAAAGTGCTCTAAAAATAAATGGTAATTTCCATGACTCCTGCAATTAACTTTTTTCCATATCACAAAAATTTTGTAAATCTGCTTATTCTGAACATTGCTCTCATGAGTCCTTGCCAGCCTGTATATTGTATTATGGGACGGTCTAGCCGGAGGGAGCATGAGCGGCTCCCGACGTAAAAAGCGTCATAAGTACAGGTTTACCCACTTTGAATTCTGAACAAATACTAGATCTCCGGCTAAATGCCCTGGACGCAACCGGATCAATAAATGGGCCCCCGAACCAGCTAACTTTAGGGCCCCCTAAAAAGAATTGATTGATTCCCCAGGTAACAAGGGTTTTGTCCTGGAATATTGCAGGTTTAAACAGTAAACTAGATGACCCTGAATGGGAAACTTTTATTAACCATGTTTCAGGAAACCTAGGCTAGAGGAGAGGTCTCCAAATCAGACTATGCCTCCTTTAGTATTTCAGCAACCTCGGGGGGAATAGGGAGACCATCTGGGGGCCTTACCATATGGGTAGGATCACACTTGGGGTGTATAGCGGAGCAAATTGATACAGGGTCGATCGATATGATAAGTGTTCTATTACGGTTTCCTTCTAAGTCTCCTGTTGTCCTAATAAATGTATATTCAAGACCTACTTCTAAGGGCAAAGAATCCACCTCGGTGGAAGAGTTAAATACTTTCTTAGGCTCTATTGATGTAAACCAAATGATTATAGTAGGAGGGGATTTTAACTGCCAGTTGGAGCCGTTTGAGGGGTCACGCCCTGATAGCTTATTTGATGAGGACCATTTTCTAAAAATCCCTGAGTCAAGATGCCCAAAAGTAAAAAAATGGTCTCCCCTGGCGATCCAGATGAATTGTCTCACATTGAGACATTCACTAAGAGCTTGTAATGGGAGATCCTTATCTGAATCATCGAATGGCTACACGTTCTACAACAAAAACCGTGGGTTTATATTAGATTACATTTTTATTAACTCTCATTCCTGGGACAGGATGACGGATTTTAAAATTATCCCACACCTAGATAGCGATCACCATGAGCTAGTAGTAGAGCTTAAAGCTTTAAACATGGGAAGGGGGGGGCGTGGCCAAGATGGCGGAGTGAGTAGTCGCACTCTCCGTAAGCTCCTCCGTGCCTGGGCCCTTGAGCCGATAATATACGCCGATCTCCCCCCACGTTGCTGCACATCGGCAACGGGAGGACGGGGGACCCTGGTGACACCGACCGGGGCGACAAAGGACCCCGTGGCAGGTGGCAGGACGACCCCGGAGGCACTGCCGGGTGCGACGGCGGCCCTGAGCGTGGGCCGGAGGCGGAGCCGGGATTTGCATCGCAGCGGTAGCACTGCCCGGGAGGTACCTCGGAGCTGCGGAGCCTGCCTGGCGGCGACGGCGGCGCCTACCCGACCTCGTGGAGGGCCCCGGTGGTCTGGGACGACCGGCTCCTGGACGCGGAGGGGCTGAGGCGCGAGCTCCGGCTTCGGACACTACGCAGGGCCGGGGCTGCGGCCTGTGCGTCGGACCTTGGTGACGCTTGGGGGCGCCCCCGGCCTGCCGTACTCCACTGGTAGAGCGAATGGGAACCGAGCAGTGTCCCTGGAGCAGCGAGTGACCCCGGCGGCGAGGTAGAGGCCTCGAGGGGACGGCCAGGGACTGGGTGGCACTACGCGACACCGCGGCTGCAGCCTGCACCTCCGGTGTCATCCTGTGGATAGCTTTTGGATCAGCAGGTCTACCTGGATGAGGTGAGGAGGGCTCATTCAGCTTTCCCGCCATTAAGGACGACCCTGGCTACTATGTCGGCGCCTTGAGCAAGCGGGGCCTGGGGGCGGCTCGGCATCAGAACAGTCTGCCTGGCGATTGCCCTTCCGGGTTCTTCGGGGGTGAAGAGCCGGGACCTGCGGCTGCAGATTGGCGTAGAATCGCTACGCAAGTCCGGGGTCGGGACCGGAGGTGGGCCCTTGCAGCCCAACCCCCTGCCCTCTGCGGGCGTTCGGCGCCGGGGGTGACCGGCAGCCCCCCCAGTCACGCACAGACGCGAAGGAGGCCCGGAGGCAGTTGGTGGGGGTGCCTTTGCACCGTGCAGGTGGGGAGCCATTGGGCGGGTCCGGGAGAGCGGCCTGCTGTCGGACCGTCCTGGGCCCTTGCTGGTCATTGTGGGGCCGGGGACTGACCGGATTTGGACTGCCTGGACTGGCTAGCAGGGGGGCGCCTGGACAGGCAGAAGCATTGGGAAGCGGTTCCCCTCCCCTCCCCTATCGTGGATCCCAGCAGCAGTAACGACTAAGTGGCCTGGGAACCATAGCGGTGACGCTAAGGGACTGGGGCCCACAGGTACCGCTAGATTGACTGCGCCAGTTCCGTGATAGCCCGGCACTTGGGGGTTTGGCGGGGACCGGCTGCGACACGACCCCTGCGTTGAGAAGTGCGGAGTCCCCTCAGAGGCGTGTGGGGCAGCGAGGCCAGACTGAAGAGGCCTACACCGGGCCAACCCCACCCCAATCACACGACCGCGTGTTCGGGATCTCACACGCACATCTGAGTCACGTGGTCCGGAGCCTTGTTGCGACACTCCCAGGGGTCGGACCCTAACCTCCCCACCGATCAAGATCCTTGGTGCGACCTGACGGCCCAGGAGTAGGAGTTGGCGGATAACTGCGACGCCCACTGAAGAGGCACTGAACCCGGATCCCACTGGGGGTCAATCCGCTGAACAGACAGTGTCCTCAGAACGGTGCCGCACCTTGAGATTGCCATCAGTACGCTGCATCATTTGGTGTGTCCCCACCGCTTTCAAGATGGCTGGCAACAGAGGGGGCAAGAAGGGGGACCGGACATTACCAGAAATGCTGAGATGGGGTCCCCCGCGACAAGATAGGAGTCAGCACTCACCGGGCACCTCGGGCGGCTCCCGAGGGGCAGAAGGGGGGGAGCCTCCGGTCACCAGATCCTTCCTGGAAGCACTTTTCAGTTCACTCAGAGACGATTTCCAAGTACTAAAGCATGAGGTGGCTGGCGAGGTGCGGGAAGTGCGGAGAGAAGTCGACGCCCTTGGCGAGAGAGTGGCTACAGTGGAGGAGGCCGGACACACTCGAGATGACGAGATCGCACAGCTACAACAGGAAGTGATACGATTGCGGGACCAGCAGCTTGACCTTCAAGCACACAATGAGGATCTAGAGAACCGATCTCGGCGCGATAACATCCGAGTCCGGGGTGTTCCGTCTAAAGAAGAAGGCGATGACGTGGCTGGATACCTGAGGGACCTGTTTAGAGAGGTTCTGGGCGAACCGGGGGACTTCCCTATAAGAATTGACAGGGCGCACAGGGTGGGCCTGCCGCGCCGGGCCTCGGCACCACCGCCTGATATCCTGGCCTTCCTACCAGACTTCCCTCTGAAAGAACGGATCCTCCGTGAAGAGCAGAAACAGCAGTCCCTACGTTTCCGGGGACACCAGGTAGCTCTTTTCCAAGATTTATCAGCCATCATGCTACAAAAGCGCAAAGCATTTAAAATAGCGACGGACTTTCTAAGAGAACACGATACGCAATAAACCTGGGGCCACCCTTTTAGACTCATTTTCCGGTGGAACGGGACTCTACACCAACTTCGCTCCCTCCAAGACACCTGCAGTGTTTTAGGAATCACCGCGACAGACGAGGATGCACCTACTCCCCGCCGTGGACGCACCACCAGAGACGGCTGGCAGACAATCCCCGATCGGCGATCCCCTTCGTCGCCCCAGCGGCCGGACCCGCCCACCATCCAGGCTGAAATGGACAGTGCAGTTCGAGTAGTGGCCAGAGACACGGCGTCTGGCGAAGTGGCTTTGACGGCTTGAGAGAACTCCGGGGGGAGATCGACACAGCTCCTCATCTAAGCAGGTTCGGGGGTTCCGGGGGGGGGGCGGAGGGAGGGTGTTTTGTGGCTGGACGTCCACTTGAGTAACTTACCGTAGACCTGTCCACAAGGGACCGGGCTTGGACAATGGAGTTTTTGGGACAGTGGGTCGAGGGGGCGGGGGGGGGAGGAGGGATGGCTAGGGGAGTTTGGAGTTTGGATGGAGTGGGGATGGTTGGAGGGGGGAGTTTGGGGGGGTGGGCTGTTGGAGGGCCATTCTAAGGGAGGGGGAGGGGGAGAGACGGGAACCGTACTGTATTGTTGTTGCATTTGCTCTGACCTCACACCACTTTTTCACATTATGGACACTGGAGCCGCCCTTCCCGGGCCACGACCTGCTGATTAAGCTGTGCCCTTACCCTCATCGCTGATGGCCCTTAAGATTGTTACCCTTAATGTGAAAGGGCTGAACAACCCTGTCAAGCGGAGGGCAGTGCTGTCCCTACTTGAAAACACTCAAGCGGACATTTGTCTCTTGCAGGAGACGCACCTCCTGGCCAGAGACTGCCACAGGATGCGGTCACCGAAATTCCCGACACAGTTCTTCTCCTCCGGCGCTACCGAAACTGCGGGGGTCGCAATCCTGGTGTCTAGAATGTTTAAGGGGGAGGTCTTGCATAAAGTGACGGAACAGAAAGGGAGGCTCCTAGCTTATAGGGTCAAGGCGGGAGGTCTGGTGCTTACTATTGGCTCAATATATAGTCCCAATGACCACCAGGAGCGGTTCCTTCACTCGGCCTTGGATGACGTCGCGACCACCCCGGATAGGCACATAATTATTGGTGGAGATCTGAATATGGTCTTCGACTCGTCCTTAGATAGGTCGGCACAGCGACGCCCGCAGGCAGGGGAGATCTCACAATCGAGCAAATCCCACATGGGGGACCTCGACCTGCAAGATCTGTGGCGTCGCCTCCACCCTACCGCCCGAGCCTACTCCTACTATTCGCACGCGCACAAGACCTATGCGAGACTAGATCATCTTCTGGTAACGGGACCGGTCTACGACCTGGCCACGGCCTCGGACATGGGGGTTCTTTCACTATCGGATCACGCCCCGGTTCCGGGCACTTTCCGGCTACCGCCAGTGTCTCCCACGCGAGGGGTTTGGCGCCTCAGGGATACCCTTCTACACAAGCAGTCAGTAGTGCAACATATACGAGACTCGATTAACTAATATCAGCGGCACAATGATAATGATGACACCACTCGAGCGACGCAGTGGGCCGCCTTGAAGGCGGTGCTCCGCGGCGAGTTTATTGCCGTCTCCTCAGCGGAGAATAGAGAACGGCAGCACAAGAGGGACGAACTTACTTGCAAGTTGAGGGAACTGGAACAGGTGCATCAGAGAACCTGGGCACCCAGAGTCTGGAGGCAACTTAAAGCTGCCCGAAAACTCCTGTCTGCACTAGACATGGATAGGGCGGAATACGCGGCGCTGCGCTTGAAACATGCGTATTACACCAGCGGCGATAGGTGTGGCCGGCTCCTGGCAAATAAGCTTCGCATAGCACACCAAAAACACCGGGTGAAGGAACTATCGGTTTCCGATGGGGTGACGGCGACAGAGGATAGTCAGATTGCGGAAGGTTTCCGCCGATACTACGCCGACTTATATGCGGGCGCGCCCCCTTCAGCGCAAGCCGAGGCTGACTATCTGGACTCGGTCGACCTCCCCTCCCTTGCCCCGGAACAGGCAGAGCACTTGGAACGGGATATTCGGATCGAGGAGGTGATCACAGCTATCTCCCGACTCAAACACGGGAAGGCCCCGGGACCCGACGGATACACCCCACTTTTCTATAAATCCTTCTGCCCAGAATTGGCGCCGCTCCTGACGCGCCTTTTCAACTCGTTCTCTGAGCCGGGAGCTATTCCTCCGGACTTACTCCAAGCTACGGTGTCGGTTATCCCCAAGCCGGGAAAGGACCGGACTCAGTGCGGCTCCTACCGGCCGATTTCCCTTTTGAATGTGGATCTCAAGCTGTACACCGGGATCCTAGCGGCGCGCCTAGCACCTCACCTGCCGGGCCTGGTGGATCCGGATCAGGCGGGGTTCATCCCCGGTAGACAAACAGTAGACAACACCAAGAGGGTGGTCCATATCCTGGAAAAGGCCTCCCGAATTCCTGGGGAACGAATGCTTCTTTCGATTGACGCGGAGAAAGCTTTCGACCGGGTACACTGGCCCTACCTGGAGAGGGTACTATCCAAAATAGGCATAGGGGAAAAATTTCGCACCCTGGTATTCAACTGCTATAGATTTCCATCCGCAGTGGTGCGGGTGAATGGTTGTAGCTCCCAAAAATTTGCGATAGAGCGGGGCACCAGACAAGGGTGCCCGTTGTCACCGCTGCTCTTCGCTCTCTATATGGAGCCATTTGCCCAGAGGATTCGCCGGAATCCAGACGCGACTGGCGTTCGGATGGGGAGGTATATCCACACCGTTAGCCTCTACGCGGATGACGTGATCCTGACACTTGAAGACCCGAGAAAGGCGCTCCCTGCTTGCGTCGCCGAATTGGAGAACTTCGCTGCAGTGGCGGGTTTCAGGATGAATATGGGGAAATCGGCGGCCCTTGACATCTCGCTGACCACCGCCACGAGAGCCGAATTGCAGGGCCTCTTCCCCATGCGCTGGTCCAGGGACCTGGTGCCCTACACCTGGGCCTCCTACTGGCGCCCTCTTTATCTGCCATGGTGACAGCCAATTATGCGGCCTTAGGCAGGAAAATTAAGGAGGAATTGACCCGCTGGAACAAGGGAACACTGTCTCTGCTGGGCAGAATAGCCGCGGTGAAGATGACTCTCTTGCCGCAGGTACTATATCTATTTCGGGCCCTACCACTTCAACCCCCGAAAGGGTGGATCCGGCAGGCTCAAGCGGATATTGCGCGATTCGTCTGGCAGGGCCGCAAACCCAGACTCAAGAGAGCCTTGTCCACACTGGCACCTGAGTCCGGGGGACTCGGCATACCGGATCTTCACAAATACTTTCAGGCGGCGCAACTACGGTATCTGGTGGAGTGGAGCAGGTGGGAATCTGATAAACACTGGCTGTTCCAGGACCAGGCCGTGGCAGGCAGGACCCTGCAGGAGGTGCCCTTCCTGCGCAGAGCTCACCGCCCCCCCAACCTCTACGCGTCCTTCATCACGCGAGTCCCGCTGCGAGTTTGGGACGCCGCGAATGCTAAGCATGAGCTCACTACCTTCCCGTCGCCGTTTACGCCGCTGGTCGAGAACCCGGACTTTCATCCTGGTATGGAATCCGGAGCCTTCGCACACTGGCGAACGGCTAGATGCAGTGCGCTGTTTCACATGTACGGCCCGGATGGTGTCATCTCGTTTCAGGACCTCAGACGGGAATACCACCTGCCTGAGACCGAGAGGATGCGGTATATGCAGGTGCGTCACTGGGCGCTTCAGCCGCAGGTACGCGACTCGGCAGACCGGAAGCTCACGCCTTATGAGAAGTGGCTCGCGACGCGCACCTCGGACTCCAAACTTATCTCGGATCTTTATAAGCCCCTGCAGCCCCCCCCCCCCCTTCCACATCTACAATCCCGGACGGGAGCGCTGGGAACGGGAACTGGGGAGAGCTCTGAGCCACACAGATTGGGACCACATTTCCTACCGGGCACGCCATTCCGCGTACCATGCCGGGCTCACGGAAACGTTCACTAAGATATCCACCTACTGGTACTACACACCGGGGAGATTACATGAAATGAATCATAACATTGTGAACACCTGTTGGCGTGATTGTGGACAGATAGGCACGCTTACGCATGTTCTGTGGGATTGCCCTCTATTGAGTCCCTATTGGAAGGAGGTCTTGGATGAGATTGATCTGTGCTTTGACATTGAACTGCCTCGCTTTCCCGCTTATATCCTGCTGGGTTTGCCCAACGGACTGATGTATCCTCTGAGGTCTCGGAGGGGGAGGCAGGTAGCGATTGCCTTGGGCTCGGCGATCCAGAACATACTCATCTACTGGCGCCCCACCACTACCGGTTGGTTACATAGGTTGTGGCATGTCCTGGGAATGGAGAAGTTGTCCCTTATGGTGGCGGGGGAGGTGGAAAAGTTTGAAGAGCCGTGGCTGCCATTCCATACCTTACTAAAGGCGGAATTCAAAGAAATTACCTATCCCCAATATCTTCGGCTGTTACGACTAACATCCCCGACGACCCCATCTACCTAATTTGCCTGGGGGGATTGACGGGCGGGAGGGGTGGGCACATTGCGGGTGTGGTACGGGAGGGCGACTTTGGCACAGTACGGGGGAGGGAGGAAGGGGTCCCGGAGGGTGGGATGGGAGGGGGAGAGTTGGGATAGGGGTTGTTGGTTCTTGAAGTTGTCGTCACCGCATACGCATCCGGCACCACGCTCTGATGGACGTTATAATTGCAGGGCCTCGCACACTGGTTGCGCTCCTGTAGCGGAAGCTTTGCACTGCCTTTTTCGAGACAACTGTATTCCTTTGTATGTATTGTTTTCAATGATGCAATAAAATACTTTAAACCTAAACATGGGAAGTACGTCCCTCCCAGATAACTCTATCGATCCCAGGGTGGTGGTCTCCAATTGTAGGAAGAGAGTGAGATGGACAAACTTTATTAAATCAGAGGACAAATTGGGCAGTTTATATGACGCCTTGCTACCTGTTCTTGTAGAAGCGTCCACTTTATGTAGCCAAAGTATGGACGGTATAGATTTACAGTTGGTCGAGATGAATCATGCCAAATTAGGAAAAGCCACATTTGATTTCTTCTATCCAAACAAATATATCAGGCAGGATAGGCCGCCGTCCCACCCCTGGTATAATGCCTCTTACAGTAAGGCTAAAAAGGCATTAGTAACATCTATTAAAGCTAATGATTGCCCTCTAATAAGGACAGCAAGAATAGATTATAAAGCGGTCACACTAGAAGCTAAGAAAAGGTGGGAAGAGGAAAATTGGGTAACCCTGAAAACTGCACTAGGGGACAGAGACATGAGGAACCTTTGGGGAGTTGTAAACTTAGGAACGGCTACCCCTCGAAGTGCGGCCGAACCAAACCTGGATGAAGAGGTCTGGTGGGAGCATTTTGAATCTCTCTATGCCAAGAAACGACTGCCCGGTGTTGATTTTATCAATGGCTGCGACCCGACAGTGGCTTGTCCCACAACTACCTGGGATACAATCCCCTTGTCTGAGGGTGTTGTGGGTCCAAGCAAAAGTCTTAATGAAATAAAGGGCGCATTGGCAAAAGTAGCGCCGGGTAAAGCTCCAGGCCTGGACAAGATACCTGGGGATCTTTTTAGGAGCGAACCAGCTATCTGGGCCCCATACTTTTGGAGGCTTTTCAATGCAATAATGCAAGGCATGAAGATCCCCTCGAGCTGGCTTGGTGCGGAAATAATTCCGATTTTTAAAAAGGGCTCCACACTCCTCCCAACCAACTATAGACCAATCAGCTTAATAGACATCTCGCAGAAAATATTTGCACATGTCTTACTCCTTAGGCTACAATCATGGATGGAAGAGAGGGGGGTACTGTCCTCCCTGCAGGCGGGGTGCAGGGAAAAGTTGTCGACACTGGACCAAGTATTAAGTTTGCAATTGCTGTAGTGGAAGACCGTAAGCCTGCAAGGGGGCAGTCTCTACTTAATCTTTGTAGACCTTAGGTCTGTATTTGATTTAGTTCCAAGGGAGAAACTGTGGCTGGTTCTTGGGGAGATGGGGGTCCCTGAATATTTAATCCTACTTTTTAAACGATTACATGAGTGCAACTATGCGCAAATTAGGCATGGTAAGGATGGTAATCTCACAGCACATATATCCATTAAACGTGGCGTACACCAGGGTTGCGTGCTTGCGCCAACCTTATTTAGCCTCTATATTAATGGCTTGATTGATGCCCTCCTAGCAGAAAAAGATCTAGATGCCCCTAAGTTAGCCTCCCGTAAAATATCGGCAATGATGTTCGCGGACGACACTCTATTGGTAGCTAAATCGCCCATGGGGTTACAAAGGGTCTTGGATAAATTTGAGATTTTCTGTAGGGAAAGAGGTCTAGAAATAAATCTACAGAAAAAAAAAATTAATGGCGTTCAATTGCCCAAAAAGTACATGCTTAAACCCGTCTTTAAATGGTAAACCTCTTGAGAGAGTGTCATCTTTTGTGTATTTAGGTATCACAATTTCCGAGTCTATGGAATGGGGGGCTCATATTACAAAATCTACGCTAAAACTAGCGCAATCTTCAGGTGGCATCATGAAGGTTTTTAATAAGTTTAGCAAAAGAGTAGTTAGCCCGGCGTTAGAAATCTATAGGGCACAGGCTAGAGGCGGGGCTTTATATGGTGCAGAGCTATGGGGACACCTAAAGCTTGAGAATCTAACGCAGGTGAAGAACCAATACTTAAGACAGCTATTTAGATTTCCAAGCGGCACTCCGTTAATCCCACTACGACTGGATATGGGAATAACATCGATTGCCGAAGTGGCGCGCCTTAAATCTATAATGTATTGGCGCCGCCTGTGGACCACTCCCGAACTTTTACCCCATAGGGAGGAATTGTCAGAGGTGATGAGGGCACGGGGTGCTGCAAAGTTCCCGTGGTTCGACCACATCAAATACTTGCTAATTAGCATGGTTTTAGGGGATTGTTGGTCTGAACCTGAGTTAGCCTGTTCTTTAACATCTATGAATCAAATGAAGATACTCTACAAAGAGCATTGACTGGCTCAACTTCATACTTCTTCCAGAACAGGGAAACTCACTAGAGCCTTTTTAGAAATAAAAGACATTCCTTGCTTTGAGACGGTAATAGATCTCATTATTCCGCTGGCGGCAAGGAAGCTCTATTTACAGTTTAGATATGAGGTGCTTCCTCTCCGCTGCTTTACATCTAAGTGGAGAGACTAGCAAATGATTCAGTGCCAGGCGTGCGACCACCCCGAAGAAACAGAGCTTCATGTTTTCTTTAGCTGCCCAGGCTATTATAAAGCAAGGAAACGCTGGCTGGTCCAGATTTGCAGGAATCTTGGTAATAGGCACTGTCTTGAAGTATTTAGGATACTGAAGTCTGATTCCAGTATCCCAATAGGCTATTCAGTCGCAGGATTCCTGTTCTCCATGTGGTGCACCAGAAGGGTTTGTTTGAAATCATGAAATGCTGTATCGATCTTGCCAAAGTTAATGAATAGTGTTAGCATAGTAACTTGGCTCAAACATTTTGTTTTGTTTTGTATTGTTTTGTATAATTTTATATGTAAGGGCTCCCGTTTTTTTAATAAGTACCTTTTAGCAAATTTATGTATTTATGATTGCACTATGCACTTTCCGAAATTGTGTAACCTTCGCCTAGAAACAACACACTAAAAATTGAATGTATTTTAATATGAATAACATGTGTATAATTAATTCCATTGTTTTTTTAATTTTGATTGTTTGTATGATGTAATTCTAGAAATGATTGACTGCAGTGTCTCGTACTTTTTAGGTCACTGACCGGAATAAAGTCTTTTTGAACTGAACTGTATTATTTCAATAGTCTCACACATCTTTCCCTCCTCAGTGCAGCCTTGGACATTCGCTGCAGTAGGTGCATGTATGGATGTATGCAGCAGACTTCATCTTCAGTGTGGCATGTTGCAGCCCCAGATGACTGCACATGGGCATCTGGTATTTCGTAATGTCCTGTGCCAGTCAGATAATAATTATGGCATCAGAACGAACATGATCTGTACTTCCTTGTGATTATTTATTACATGTATGGCCTTAATGAACCCTCCCACCCCCCGCCCCTCTCCCTCTATCTTTTCTCTGTGGTCTTGTTCTTTAAGGTTGTTGGTGATGACATCAGAGGCCTTGTGCAGACGTTCCCTACTCCTTTTGACAGCTTACCAAGAACTAACAGTGGGCTTAAAACTCACCCATTACTTACCATTGGTTGGCTATTTTTTCACTCATTTGCGTGCATCTTATTTGATGGCTTGCCTTGTTCATCTTGTGTTTGTCCCTGCCCTGGAACACAGCCTCTTCACTCGGGTCCTTCCGCTGCTCACATTTATTGAACTACTTTCTTTTTTATGCTTATTCACTTCATGACCGTGCATGTATTTTCCAGTAGTTCCTCGTATGTGCTTCTCTCCTCCTGCATGCCATGTTGACTCTCACCCATTTGTTTCTCTCCCTTGTGCTCTGTGTTGTTGTATCTCACTTGTCTTTTTCTCCCTTTTCCCCATGTTGCTCTCCCTTGAGTGCTGTGCTTACCATCCCCCCTGCCCATGCCGCTCACCGACTTCTCTGTTGGCCCTCGCCTCCACAATCCAATTTGTTTTATTTGGCCTTATATTGTAAACGTTTTTGGGTGAGAAAGGCAGCAAATTGCTGGTGGTCCTTCGCTATCTAAATTAAATAGTCATGATGCATGCCTAATCAATTAAGTGTACAAGAGGGCTGAGGGATCCCCTCAACCTAAAGCGGTGCACAACTATTGACAAATAATGTCTCATTCAATGTAATCACAGAGTGCAAATTCTCTTAATACATTATTGTAATCATGAATCAATTGTGTTGTAGATTCCAACGGAGGAGCGTATTGCTATTAGTTACTTCAATTAACGGACTTTACATCTATCCCCTGACGAAGGTTTCAGATGCGAACCCGAAATGCATTGGGAATGTCCTTCTTAACAGAAATGCATATATTGTACATGTTTTGTAATGTTCTGAAATGTATAAAAGAATGTAGATACATGTAGTATATTCTTGAAACTAGTAGCTTACAAGAACATAGTTTTGTTTTTTGAGAATTTTTGCAGTCAGATAATACAATGAGATAAAATTTCACACCAACAAGTTTCTTGTTATTGATTTATTACTGTGGATTAATGTGATTACATTGAATGAGACATTATTTGTCAATAGTTGTGCACCGCTTTAGGTTGAGGGGATCCCTCAGCCCTCTTGTATAATTTGTTCAACAGTTGAGAGGTGGGCCTCCTCTTTAGTACAGCGGATGCACGCATACGTTTGAAAAAAAGTGGAAAATTTATTTTGGGGGGTTACTTACTTAAAAAGAAAGAGTTTGATTCCTAGGTGTGCATGAACACCCTTCATTACTTATAGTAACCAATTAAGTGGCCACCAGTGGCTGCATCACTGTGTCTTATGTTTTTTTTTTTACTTTTGTTCATGCTGAGGAGCAGATGCTCTACAGAATGAACTAAAGGCATTAACATAGGCAACAGGTCTATTGACTTTGCCAGTGCTTGTTAATAATTAGACTTTTGGCTTTGTGAGGAGATTAATAAGACTACAGGGTAGAAAGTTAGCAGATCATCACAAATCACTGGACTGCAGAGAGTCTTTCCTTTGCTTCATGCACAACGAAGTACTCAAAATGCAATCCTAATATCCCTTATGGTGCAAGTGGGGAAGTTTTTCCAAATTTTAATTTTTGACGGTCAAATTCTACTATTTACCGCACAATTTTTAAAGAATTGTCTAAAATGCTAAAGGTTTCACAACAGGTTGAAATAGTCTAAACATGTAATTTTGCATTATTCTTTGCTATGGACCTCAATAAGGTATGGCTAGACTTTGGAACATCTACCACTTCTCTTAATACCCCTGCTCTCAGATGTCAAGAAGACAGGAACAGCAAGTAAAAACAAAGGCTCCAATAGCTGTATTTACTTTGTCTAGTTTCTCATCGTTGAGATGTTGTTGAATGTTTCAAAATAGGGCAACTGGTAAACCCATTGATATAATCGGTGGTCAAAGCATTCAGGCTTTAACTGCCACTACATCTGGCGTTTTGGTGAATTTTATAGAATGGTATATGTGTGTACAAGCTTTCTTCACTTTTGCTATCTGTAGACTTCAGTTTTTTCTATCCAGTCTATTACAAGTAGGTTCTTAGCCATTCAGCTAGCTGAGAAGCTGCTTGGAAGCACCAGGTTGAGAACACAGCTCTCGCAATCTCATGCTGTATAGTAAGGAAAGCTATGCCCTAGGTTAGACCTACTTGACAGGCCCAGTAAGTAGAGATACCACTCAGGCTGCCTTATAGCTATAGGCAACAGATGCGCATTAGGTAACACCAATGTTACAGGCTTAGACCTCAGATAGCAATAGTCATAATAATGCCATAAAAGTTATACCAGTATAATGATAAAATGCCTTTATCTGTGTCATGAAATAAGAGCAATGGCAGCAGGTGCCATATGAAACCAGCGGAGCTGATATGGCGTAGCAGCCAGAGCTCCTGACATTGGAGCTGGAGAACAAGGTTTGCGACTTGGTGTAGGCTTAACATCGAGGGATTTTGGAAACATCACTTAATCTCCACATGCCTACAAAAATAAGCATTTGCAATGCAATAAGTCTTGCATAACTGAAAGTGTGAGCTATTGGCATTGCTAATAATAATGCAATGCCAATAGCTCAAACTTTAATAATGCGAGACCTATTGCATTGCGAATGCTTGTTTACATTTATTGCCGCACTGACTGCAATATAGGCGAGTGGATGTTTAACGATTTGACACCCGGCCCGTCACGGACAGCGAGGGAGATGGTACGCGACTATTACTAGTTCAAGGGTTTTCATTGAATGTGACCGCAGTATGGTTTTATTGTGCCCTCAATTACGCAGCCCTTAACTATTATTTCGAAAAGTGACCTGCACTTATAACGTGATAATTACTCCACCATGATGGGTTGGATAGGGCTCATGTCCCTTTGATGCTCAGTTGTGACTCCTATTTCGCTCTCTACGAATATAAACGTGTCACACATCTTTCGTTTGGGCATGTGAGCCTTAGGCTCATGTCCTTTGTGTGTATATATAGCCGCATTTTCCATCATGTGTCTTTGGAAGAAAAATTAATTTCACTGTTTTTGCCCTGGACATATTAGTCCTTGGTTATAAAGCACCTTAGGGCAGGATAGGAATATATTTGTAAGAAGAGCGTGCACTTACGATGGGGTGCTTGGTTGACTGAGATGCAGGATATGGTGCATGCATTCCTCGTACACAACCCTGAACGAAACCAGCTGTGCAAAGATGTGTTATATGTGTTACCTAGGTGGACATTACAGTTTTGTTTTAAGACATCATATGTGGGATAAGCAGGACACTCTCTTGAACACACACTTAGATGGGTCGTAGACTACCAATTTGACGTTCTCATGTCTCATGAGATAATCATTAAATGAGACTAAGTGGTCCACCTCTTGAACATCACTGCCATGTGTTTTTTCCTTTTTTCTTAATTCTTTTCATTAGCTGAGACTGATGTGGGGTACCTTATGGCTGAAGAGAGGTAAATGTATTCCCTCTATCAGATAACATTGGTTCCTTTGTTTTGACTATTTACTTTCTTCTTATGCACTGTTGGGGGTAAACAAGATTGTGCTTTAAAAGCAGTCTGTTAACAATTGACTCAAAAGGTTATCCTTGGGGGCGTGGCTTGGCATGTGCCAAGATGGCGTCATAGTTTGTGAGCTCCGACCGGGCACAAGACAATGCCCGCAATATCAGTTCATTCTCCGGCAGCCAAAGGATTGAAACTGCCTAGATTGCTTCCCGAGCAGTGTCCCAAGGCTGGGCATGCGTGCTCACCACCCAACATCGCAGTGATTCTTGTGTGGCGTGGCGCGAGAGGTCGGAGCTATAGGGGGCGAAGTTGCGTTATCCCAAGGCCCGCGTTCAGCTCCAGAAGCTCGATGTGGTGTTGTAGGCGGAAGGCCTAGCAGGTCACAATTAGCAATACACACGTTCTCAGTTAGTGGCCAGTACTCTGCTGAACCACACCCAGGTCCCAGGGCTTTTTATTACCTTCATTAACGTGCTAGCCGAGCACACGTTGGGCCAGCCTAAGTGGGCTACGTTGTGGGTGTTTACAGGGACCACCCCCTCGCAACAGTGCTTGGTGGGTTGGTCCACTGGGTGCAACACTACATTCCTCCTTTACTCACAGAACAAAGAAGAACCCAGAGGAAACATTACAAACTTAGACCTTATGACTACCAGTCTCTGACAGTGAAACATTTTGGAATAGTCTAACTTGGTCAGCCAGGATCTTCCTCTCCGCATTCGTCTCACAGGGGTCGGCAGCGGGCTACAAAGCCCTGGTACCTCTGGGACGGCCTGGGATGAGGCCGCAAACTGTACCGACCCTGGCTGCCTCGACTCAGCCGGGTCAGGGCTGTCCCCAGAGGGTCCTCTTCCATAGGTGCCAACGGGCTGCTCGGGAGCTCTTGACTCAGGAACTCTTCAGAAGCGACAAACATTTGGCGACTTCCTCTGCGTACAGCAGGGGGCTGGCTGCTGCCTCCTCCAGTCTCTTGATGGCTGTCCGGTTCTGGAGTGTGTGTCACATCGGGTGCTGCGGATTCTTCAGAGTCGTCAGCGAGGATTTTTTTGACGAAGGGCACATTCCGTGTTACTCTTTCGGTACCTCGCAAGGCTACTATCATGGTGCCTTTGACTTCTGTCACAGTCCATGAGTCCAATTCAAAAGGCATCCTGAACTTGCCTCCCCGGATGGCGGTCACGCACCAGTACTCTGTCACTGACAGCTATGGAACTGTCTTCAGCTCTTCTTCGCTTAGATGCTGCTTGGTTGGTTTTGGTGCGTCATGCCACAGACTGGTTCGGAGGGTTTGAATACTGGGCCCACACTGGGTGGTGCGGGATGGTATCAGTTACTGCTCTGCCGAAACAGAGACGGCTCGGGGAGATCCCCGTGGTGCAGTGCGGTGTGAGGCGATACTCTCAGAGGAACGAATAGTTTCTTACCTGTCGGTGTAGTTTTGCAGCTTGAAGATCTTTCAGGATTCACTATGCTGTGCATATTCCGCAATCTGGTGGTTGGGTCTGGAATCGTAGTCTTTTTTCTCTTTTTTTTTTTTTTCTTTCTGGATTCACTATGCTGTGCATAGATTTTGTAGCGGTTTTCGTTACTTTTGTGGCGGTTGGGTGGAAGATGAGCGTTGGTTGTTGAATATATGTTGAAGCACCTTTTGTCCTACTTGTGCTTCTTTGTTCATTTGTACATCCACGCAATGAATACTCTGATTCATGTGGAACCTTGACACCACCTTTGGCATGAAGTGAGGGTCTGCTCTCATCACGACCCTGTCACTGTGTATCTGGATGTAGGGTTCCTGCAGGGTGAGTGCCTGCAGTTCGCTCACCCTTCGTAGCGAGGTGATTGCTACCAGAAAGGCCGTCTTCATCGTTAGCATTTGCAGTGATGCTTTGTGGATGGGTTCGAAAGGTGCTTTCATGAGCTCCGTCAGTACCACATTTAGGTTCCAGGCCGGTGGCGGCATTCTCTTTGGTGGCGCTATTCTCTTAGCCCCTTCTAGGAATCTTTTTACGACTTGGGATGTAAAGAAGCTTCTCCCTGTTTCTCCTCTTGTGTATGCCACAATCGCTGCCAGGTGCACCCTCAGCGAGGATGAGCTTAGCTTAGCATTAATTAGGTGCGTGAGGTACCTTAGCACCGTGGATTCCCTGGTCAGTTTCCTATGGAGTTTTTTCTTGCAACACCATTGAGTGAATCTTTTCCATTTCTCCCCATAGCACTTTCGTGTGCTGGGCCTTCTTGCCTCTCGCAGCAGGGTGCTCTCTGGTAGTTTGGAAGTCCTCAAGAGCCAGGCTGAGAGGTTTGGGCTATCCGGCTCTGGGTGTAGAACTTCTCCGTTTTCCATGGAGAGTAGGTCTCTTCTTTTTGAGAACTTGTGGGGGGTGCCCTGCGCCATCTCCATTATCTGAGAGTACCAGGTCTGTCTTGCCCATTGTGGTACCACCAGGATGAGCGTCATGTTGCTCGTCATGCATTTGTTGAGAACCCTGGGGATCAGTGGTATCGGGGGAAAAGCGTAGGCAAATGTTTTTGACCAGCTTATCCATAGGGCATTCCCCTGTGATAGTGCCTCTGGTTGCCTGGATGCAAAGTATTGGCATTTTGCATTCCGGCGTGTTGCAAACAGGTCTATTATTGGTGTGCCCCATCTCCTGAATAGTCTCTCTGTTTCCTGAATATTGAGTTCCCACTCGTGGGACGCAGAAGTCTGCCTGCTGAGCCAATCCGCTTCTACATTGTCCTTCCCTGGCAGGTGTATGGATAGCAGGTCTATTTTTAGTGGTATAGCCCATTTCCAGATTTCCTGTGCCAAGCTTGACAGAGGGAATGATTGAGTTCCCCCCTGTTTGTTTATGTAAAACATCGTTGTGGTGTTGTCTGTTTGTATTAGCACCTTCTGGTTGTACAGGTGTTTCTGAAAAGCCTTGAGGGCTAGCAGCACTGTTTTCAATTCCAGGTAATTGATATGTCTGACTGCATCTGTAGGGCTCCACAGACCCCTCACTTTGAGCCTGTTCATGTGTGCGCCCCATCCCTTCTGGGATGCGTCTGTGGTGATGGTCACTGTTGGGTCCGGTGGTGTTAGAGGTTTCCCTACTGTTATTCTCTCCTTGGTCCACCACCTTATTTCTTCCTGCACCCTGTGCGTTACAACCACTAGATCCTCCCAACTTCCTGTAGCTTGTGACCATTGCTGTTGCAGCCACTCTTGGAGTGGTCTCATTTGTAGGCGTACATTGGGGACCAGGTGTATGCATGATGCCATCATCCCCAAGATCTTGCTCACAGTCCTCACTGTCAGAGCTCGCCCCTTCTGGTAGTGACGTTTCTCCCTCAGTAGGCTGAGTGTTCTCTTTTCGCTGGGTAACACCCTGCATTGGACGGTGTCGATCTGAGCTCCCAGGAAGATTTTCACTTGCTCTGGTTCCATCGAGCATTTTCCCCAGTGTATGGAGAAACCCAGGCTTGCTAGCGTTCTTGTCACCTGTTCTGCATGATCTTTGCGGAGTAGATCTTTGTGGAGTAGTGTGGCTCACTGGTTAGAGGCGGCAGACCCGAGAGCAGAAGTCGGCCCGGGACCAGGGTTCAATTCCCGACGCGGCAGGGTCGTGGACCTGGGTCAGCAGACTTGATAATTCTCGCTTCGGTGCTTACTCTAATCAGGGGTTCCACTCGGCAACTCTGGGCATTAGCTTGCCTAATCTCCACAACGGCCCCATCAAATCTGGGGATGCCTGGCTCCACCTTGGGGACTCCCAGCAGGGACCATCCCACAGGGAAAGCCAGGACGGGTTCCCCAGAGTTATACAGCGCCAGGAGACCTATGGACGGGTAGCAGTGCGCTTTACAAGCTCAAATACATTTACATTTACATTTACACATTTGCATGTCCTGTAAGAGCTTGCCTTTACTAGCCAGTCGTCGAGGTAGGGGTACACGTGTATCCCCTTTCTTCTTAGGTGTGCGGCCACTGCCGCGAGGCATTTGGTGAACACCCTTGGTGCGGACTTTAGGCCGAATGCCAGGGTCGTGAATTGGTAGTGATCCTTGTTCACTGTGAATCTTAGCATGTGCTTGTGCTGCCTGTTCATGGGGATGTGCAGGTACGCATCTTTGAGGTCTATGGTGGACAAGAAGTCCCCGGCCTTTATCTGTGGGATGACCTCTTGTAGGGACGTCATTTTGAATTTTTGAGTTTTTACGTATTTGTTTAGGAACCGTAGGTCCAGGATGGGTCTTAGACTTTCGTCCACTTTTGGCACCAAGAAGTAGTTTGAGTACACTCCCTTGTTCCGTTCTTTGAAAGGGACCCGTTCGATGGCCGCTTTGAGGAGGAGTTCTTGAGCTTCCTCTTGCAGTAATCGCAGCTCTCTTCCCGAGTGCTCTCTTT
Source organism: Lissotriton helveticus (assembly GCF_964261635.1). Classification (NCBI taxonomy): domain Eukaryota; kingdom Metazoa; phylum Chordata; class Amphibia; order Caudata; family Salamandridae; genus Lissotriton; species Lissotriton helveticus. The sequence continues at coordinate 1,044,740,914 of NC_136072.1, forward strand.
TCTTTGGCTTTCTGTTTGGTGGTCTCTTTTCCAACTCTATGCAGTATCCGAACTGCATAGTGTTGAGTATCCACTTGTCTGTTGTTATTTTTCTCCACTCCTGGAGAAAAAATCTCAATCTTCCTCCTACTGGCGTCACATGTTCCTTTGTGTCTTGTCCGTGTAGCCCTCTCCTCTTTGTTACCCCGTGCTCCTCCCCCAGAGGGTTCGAGTGGGAGAGCACCTTTTTCCGTGTGAAGTCACTTAGAGGGGGGTTGTTCACCGCCTCTCCATTTCCTCTTGATCGAAAGGACTGGCCCCTGCTCTGGTAGTTCCAGCTTTGCCACTGCTGGCCCTGATGACCTAGGTTGTCACTCTGTTGCCCCTGGTGGAAACTCTGGTGTGAATCACCTCGCTGACTTCCACCTCTGCCGTTCGGCCTCCGTGTAGGAGTGCCCCTCCTCATCCCCCTGAATTGCAGGGCCCCCATGGACCTTGCCATCTCGTTGCCCTTCTTCAGTTGGGTGAGCTTCTCATCAACTGGGGCTCCGGACAGTGTTTCACCGTTGAAGGGTGTGTTCAGGATATTGTTCTGCACCTCAGCCTTGAAGCCTGAGATCCTGAGCCAGGCTTGCCTTCTCTCTGTGATGCCTATAGCCATCAGTCTGCTGGATGTTTCTGCCCCATCCAAGGCTGTCTTTAGGCACGAGTTAGTGATGCTTTTCCCCTCTTCCACAAGGTGTGATGCCCTCTCACGGTATTGTTCCGGGAGGTGCTTGAGCAATTGGCCCATCTCATCCCAATGCTGGTATTGATGTCTGTTCAGGAGGGCGTTGGAGTTCGCCATCCGCCAGTGCGTTGCGGCGTTCCTCTCAATTTTCCTGCCAGTTAGATCCATCCTCCTGCTTTCCTTGTCAGGTGGAGGTCCAGATGTTGTTGGGGCGATTATTGAATCTGCTGTGACAGATCCCTTGATGTAAGCTGGGTCCTGGGAGGAGAATTTGTATTTCTTCTCCGTCCTCGGCGTTACTGATCTGCATGTAGCCGGGTCCTTGAAGGCTTCCTTCCCCTGGTCTGTGATACTCTTGAGCATGGGCAAGAACTGGCTTCTTGTCTGTATGGGGAGCAATGTCTCCAGCAGGAAATCTGCTTTTGGCTTCTCCTCTTCCAGCTTAACTCCATAAGCTGCTGCCGCCTTCCTGACCACCTCATTGTATGCCCCAATGTCATCCGGTGGCGAAGGCCTCGAGGGGTATGTTTCCACAGCCTCTTCCGGGTTTTCGGCCTTGATGTCCTGTCATTCCTGGTCTTGGGCCGTCGAGGAACCTGAGCCGTAGCTTGACTGCTGCTCCCCGTAGTCCCCTTCTGTATAGTAGAGGTCTTCTTCCTCTTCGTGCTCCGAGGGATCCGGAGTTTTCGGCGTCTCTTCGACGTCGAACTCCTCGAGCTCCTGTACCTCAGCAACGGCCGGTGCCGGCTTCGAGGGGATCCTGTAACTTCTCATCTTTTCATCGAAGTCCTTCTTTCTCTGAAGGATGTTCTCCATTTCGGCCTCGAGCCTCCTTTTCTTTCTCTGCATCTCTGTGGCCTGCTCGTCGTCGAGCGTTTCGGCTGCTCTTTTCAGCGGCGTCGTCGACATCGAAACTTTCTTCGGCTCCTTTTCCGTCGAAGTCGAAGGCCCTTTTTCGGGGGCTTGCTTCAATGACCTTTGCTTTTCGCTGGTCTTCGGCCTCCGGGAGTCCTTCTCGAAGGATCCGCTGGGCTCTTTTTCGGAGGATGCAGCTTCGGTCGTCGAAGTTTTCGGCGCCGGTGCTCCTTTCGAGGCTCTGGGCTCTGACTTTCGAGAGTCTGCCTCTGGCTTTCGAGACCCTGTGGGGGTTTACGGGGTCGTAGACTCTCCTACCTTGTCAGGCGTTTTCTTATCGGTCTCTGCGACCGTGAAGTCATCTGGACCTTCGGCGATGTTGTCCTCGTCGTCGGTGGAGAGGCCCAGTTCGTAAACCGTCGGGGCCTGGCCCTTGCCCTGCATCGTGTGGTGAGCTGTCCTCTGTCTCTCTCGAACTCGGAGTGTCTTCGGCTTGAAGACGGAGCAGGCGTTGCAGTCTCTGCTTTCGTGGTCGATTGGCAGGCAGAGGTTGCAGACCGGGTGCTGGTCCTTCTGCGCGAACTTGTGGTGGCAGTTTTTGCAGAATTTAAAGGGTGTCTTGTACATCCCTGCGCTCAGGGGGCCCCCTGTGTGCGCATTCCTCCAAGGACGTCGAAGATCTCGAAGTTCTTTCCTTTCTTCGTCGTCTCTTCTCTGATGGTCCTCTTCTCCCGTTCTTCTCAGGTCTTTACCGTTGAAGAGTTGCTGTATTTCCTCCTTTTCTCCTCCAAAACTTCTGGAGCTTCACGCGACGGTCCAGACCCAACGGCGGAAAAAAGAATCTGAAGATGGCGCCCAAGGGTGGTAGCTTCCGCCGGAAGCACGCCGACGTCACCGAAGGTACACCAAATGGTGGGACGTCGACGCCCACCTGGGCTGCGACAAAAAAAAAAAAAAAAAAGAGAAAAAAGACTACGATTCCGGACCCAACCACCAGATTGCGGAATATGCACAGCATAGTGAATCCAGAAAGATTCACGCTGCAAAACTGGTAGATTGCCTGCTCCAGTCTCCCACCATCACACATGGATATTTGGATGGTCTTGTTAAGTGTTCACATCAACCTTTCTACTTCTCCGTTTGCCTGTGGCCATCTGGGAGTGACCCGGCGATGCTTGATTCCGTGAGATGAAAGATACTCGGAGAGTTCTGCGCTAGTGAAGGGCAGTCCGTTGTCTGTCTTGAGTTCCTTTATCAGACCGTGGGTTGCCATTATTTTTTCCAATTTTGGGATGACTTCCCCTGCCGCTGTGGAAGAGGTGATTTCTACTTCGGGGTATCGTGAAAAGTCATCTACTACAAGCAACATGTATTTCCCTCCTGGTAGACTGCCAAAATCTGCACTGGCCCTTTCCCATGAGAAAGATGGACCCATTTCGGTGAATATCGGTGCAGGGCGGCTGGGAGGGCCGGTTGCTAGGCACACCGGGCAGCGCTGGATGATGGACTCTACATGTTGGTCAAGGCCGGGAAACCACACCTTGCTCAGTAGGCGGTTTTTCGACTTCAAAATTCCCTGGTGTGCCCCGTGTGCAAGGAGGGCGGCTTGCTGGGTCAGGCGCTTGGGTAAGACAAGGCGAGGACCTCTCAGGAGGCAGTCATCAGGGGATGCTGAAAATTCATTGCACACATGGTATAGGGCTTTTAGCGTGTCCTGGGCTTCTTCAGTGCGGAATGATGACGGGCTTTGGAGTGACTTCCAATCCCCTGAGGATAGCGCTTCGATAGCCAACTGGAGGCAGTCATCGTCCTTTGGAGCCTGCACAACTACCTCTAGTGAGATGGGGAGAGGCCGGGACCTTTCGACGATCATTTGTACGTATTCTTCCGTGGCTGAGGCTTTGGCTGCTTCTGGCTCGGTGACTGGTCGAGCGTGTCGGGGTAGGAAATCAGCAGGATTGCGGGTGCCCGGCCTGTACTCTACCGTGAATTGGAACTCTTGAAGTTGCAGCACCCACTTCTCAATCCTCGGAGGGGGCCGTGAAGAGGATCCTTGGAACAGCGGCATAAGAGGTTTGTGGTCAGTTAGTACCACAAACGGATGTCCATACAGGTAGATGTGGAAATGGCGACAACCCCACAGGATTGCAATGGCTTCTTTCTCGATTTGAGAATAGCGCTGTTCCACTGGAGTAAGGGTTCTGCTGGCATAGGTGACAGGGGGCCACTCACCGCAGGGCTGCTTTTGGGCCAACACCGCTCCGAGGCCTGTAGGACTGGCATCCACCACCAGCTGGGACACATGCCGTGGGTCGACATACGCCAAGGTGGTATCGCCCGACAGGGCTGCTTTGGTTCTTTGGAACGCCTCGTCTTGTTCCGCTTCCCATATCCAGTGGCTGGTGGACTTGGTGAGGTCCCGCAGTGGGCCTGTCAGATCCGATAGATTTTTAATGAAACGGCCACAGTACGTCACCATGCCCAGGAAGCTGCGGACTCCAGACACGGATGTCGGGGCAGGAGCGTTCTGAATGTCCTTTACTTTGTCCGGATTGGGACCGATACCTTTGTCCGAAAATCTGTACCCAAAGAAACTGATGTACTTCCGTAAGAATTCACACTTCGCGATGGAGGGTGAGGCTGCTATCTCGGAGGTGGGTGAATACTGCATGAAGGCGTTGGATGTGTTCTTCCAGGGTAGACGCCTGCACGAGAATGTCATCACTGACGTTCAGAACTCCATCCAGCCCTTGGAGGACATTTTTGATGATGTTTTGGAATACCTTCGCAGCGCTGGAGATCCCAAAGTTCAACCGGGTGTAACGCCACAGCCCGGCATGGGTGGAGAAGGTCGTGATCGGGCGAGTGTCCGGGTGAAGCGGGATTTGGTGGTATCCGGAGCGGAGGTCCATTTTCGAAAACCACTTGGAGCCTGACAGCTCTCCGATTATGTCGTTGATCGTTGGAGTCAGGTGACGTTCACGCTTGATGGCGAGATTGGGGACTCGCATGTCCACACAGATGCAGACCGCATCGGGTTGCTTCAGTTTCTTCGCGACGACGATGGGTGACACCCAAACGGGTGGGGCCACGCACTCGTTCTATGATCCCGGCTCTCTCTAGCAGACGCAACTCTGCTTCGACCTTGGGGCGTAGATGAAATGCAATCCTCCGATGGCGGAGTGCGATGGGGCAATAGACCGGTCAATGTACAGACGGGTCGCTGGGCCTCTCAGGCATCTAATCCCCTCGAACAGGCTTTCGAACCCATCAAGCAGGCTATCCAGGCTGTGAGTGTGATTGGTGAACGCGAAACGAATCAAGTTGAGGTCTTGAGCAGTTCTACAGCCGAGCAGGAATCCGGACCCTTCCTGGGACACGTACACTTTGGCATGCTGGTGGGCGGCATCATGGGACAGAACGGCTAGACATAGTCTAAGTGGAGACCTTGTGCCATAGGCGTAGACTTGTACTCTGGTGGGGCGGAGCGCCGGAGGGTTTGGTAGGCTTCTGTATACGCTAGCTGACATGAGGTTGATGGTGGCTCCCATGTCTATGAGGGCGGCAACCGACTGGTCTTGTATCTTGACGTCACACATTGGCGTGGCAGGCTGGGTAGTTGAGAGGGTGTTTAACATCCGAACCACGTGCACAGTGGCGGCGTCTGCATCATCGTCATCCATGTCACTGCTGGCGGGACCTTCGTGGGACTGTTTGATTGCGCGTACTCTCCTTGGTGGGCCACCCTGTCGTCTCCTCAGCATGGACCGTCATACTTTGGAGAAGTGATTAAATTTACCACAGGCACTGCAGGTTTTGCCTTGCGCTGGGCAGACTCAGTCGTGCAGCGATGGGCCTCCACACCAACCGCAGGAGCGACCGCGGGAAGGCTGCGAGGGCGCTGCGGTCTTTGGCCCGGTGGTTCTGGGCCGCTGCTCCTGGATGTCCGTGCGGAGGGCGCACACAGGTTCCTCTTTAACGGCAGCCATCGGTTTGGGATCCATATGCGCAGCTCTGGCCTTTGACAGTTCTTTGAAGCGGCCGAGTCTCAGGATTTCTCTCATCGGCATGTTGTCTTCCTGCAGGATGCATTCGCGCAGCTTGACCGTCACGCAACCTTGGATGAATAGTGCGCGAATCTCATCATACTCATCGGGAAGCGTGCAGGTACTTGCTAGTTCTTTCAACCTGGCATAGAAAACGTCTACAGACTCCTCGGGCAGTTGGCGGGCTTTGCGGAGTAGGAAACGTTCATAGTCGGGGCTGACGATCGGCTCAAAGTAGGCTGTTATTGCGTGGCGTAGTTCCGGGGTGGGCCAGCTTCTCTGACATGTTTGGAGATTTTATGAATCTCAGCACCGCCCAGGTGTAGCAGCATGTGTCTTCTCCGTGGGGCAGAGATCTCAGCAGCCTCAAAGAAGTTCTCGAGGCGCTCAACCCAGTCTTTCCAGCGTGCCGCCTGAGAGGGCAGGGGCCCAGTGATGTAAAAAGGTTCCAGTGGGGGCACCGTAGCCATAGTGTTGATGGTGGGGAGAGGTCGAGCGGAGTGACCAACCTGCTGTGACTGGTACTCAGTGTGCTTCCAAGCAAGCTTCACCCTTAGTCTGGCAGGCTGAGACGGCAGGCCGGACTGCAGTAGGTGAGTGTGCACTGGGTGTGACTGTGGGTAAGGGCCACACTCCCTGTGTGGAGCGCAGTGCAGGCAGCCACTTGTGTGCACCAGGGGTGGAAGAGAGGAGCGAAGGCACAGGTGGCGCTAGAGGAAGCGCAGTCAAATGGGCACAGGCACCACGTGGACAGGAGGAGCCACTTTGAGGAGCAGTTGCAGGCTTGGGGTCACACCGCACACCTCCTGGTGTAAGTAGGCGGGAGAGAAGCAGAAAATAATGCCCCCAGAACGTTCACTGTGGTCCTGCGCGCAAGGCGCACTCACTGGGCCTGGCTGGGGGTAGGTGGAGGTCACGGCTGCAGCTGTAGGCTTTCGGCGTAGGTCGCGCATGCGCGGCAGTGAAGACACGCGCGTAGGCTGTCGCAGCTCGCGCACGGCAGGAGCCTTCCACCGGGGAGACGACAGCACTCCCGGGCAGCAGCAGGCGACAACAAGAGGCAGGCTCTGTAGAACGGTAGGCTGAGGAGCGGCTCCACCTATCAGGATCGGGGCACAAGACGCCGACACCCAGGCAAGGCAGACCGGGCGGGAGGCGCAGCAGGGGCGCACCTGTGGCGAAAATGCCAGCGGCGGGCACAGAGGTGGCGATGAGGTCACGGCGGGGTGGAAAGCAGACCACCTCATCGCCAGTGTGGTGTTGTAGGCGGAAGGCCTAGCGGAACACAATTAGCAATACACACGTTCACAGTTAGTGGCCAGTTACTGCTGAACCACGCCCAGGTCCCTGGGATTTTTATTTACTTCATTAACGTGCTGGCCGAGCACACGCTGGGCCAGCCTAAGTAGGCTACATTGTGGGTGTTTACAGGGACCACCCCCTCGCAACACTGCTTGGTGGGTTGGTCCACTGGGTACAACACTACACTCAGGTTACCAGGCACTCGAGATCCGCTGCGGTGGGCCGACAGTGGGTGCTCGTTACGGAGGCCGCACTAGTGCTCCAAAAGGACCGCACAGATCAAGATTCGGTGGCGGAGAGCTCCCTGACGTCAACAAGCCACTGAGGTGAGCCCGCCCACACCCAGAGTCATGCTGATGCGGCCAGGGGAAAAGAGTCCGGGAACGCATCGACCGGGGGGGGGGGGGAACAACCTCCCTGGCTGATCCTGAGAAAGGCGCAGGAGCGCCAACTGACTATTTCTCCAAGCGTCACTAATCCGGGGCCAGAGACCCAATTGAGGCTGCCCCTTTGACAGGTCAGTGAGAAGCGGCTCCTGTGGGGCTTGCATTAGCATGGACAGGTGGAAGGGTTGCTGATCTGGTGTGTCGATATATCCGTAATAGCAAAACTCTGCGCTTTCCCCTGCGTGCCCCGGGGGCTCTATCTCTCTATGGCAGCCATGAGGGTTTATGGCAGTGACTCACTCCTAATGGTGCCTATGTGAACGGACTGACAGGGTGTTTTACTACTCTGTGAGGCACGAGAAGAGCAGCCAGATTGCATGGAGTGCGCTCCTGCACTACCCTGGAGGTATCAGCAGACCTAAGAGGAGGTACGAAGTTGGTCCGTCCTGCTGCATGAGGCGGGTTGGCTGGGCCCGGGTCTCTGGTGGAAGTGCCCATATCATCGGGTGAATAGCCAGTGGCTGCCTTGATGGTAACCTCGGAGAAGGGGACCAAACTGTAGTGTTGTGCTGCTGCTACATTCAATCAGTGTGCCAGATCATGACAAAACCAAAGGGGGCCCTTGCTGCAGTCCAAACAAATAAACTGGACAAATATGCAGTCCTGCTCCAACTGGCATCCGAGGATGGGGAGCCTGGTGACAAAGCGGCCGGAGATGAGACATCCCTCGGATCGATTATGCTGGCCATCCAATCCTTGGGCACGATATTGGAGACAAAGATTGATAAGGTCACCATAGAAATGAACTTGATGAGAGCGGACATGCGCAAGACCTTGGAGCGGGTCATGTTGGCTGAGGGGCACATAGGGGAGCTACAATCTGTGACGCGAAATTTGGAAGAACGTGTGCAAAAGTTGTTGCACCAACATAAGCTGATGGCCCTGAGGTTGGATGAACAGGAAGGGGGGGCCACCGCTATAATATCAGGGTGGATAGAGTGCCAGAGGGGGTGGGAGGTCTCAGCATGAACCTTTTCATTGAAGACCTCATATTGAACCATCTTAAGCCAAAGAGACTGTCAACCTTCTTTATGGTGGAAAGAGCGCACAGGGCTCCGATTCCCAAGCCAAAGCTGGGGGCCCCTCCTTGTATGATTATAGCCCGGATTCTGAACTTCAGGAGATTGAGACGCCATTTTGCAGGCAGCTAGAGTGTGAGGTGATCTTCCCTATGAGAACTCGATCATACGCTTTTTCCCGGAATTCACTGTAAAGGTGCAGCAGAAGAGGAGCACATTCGATGGGTTGAATTGCACTCTCGGGAGAGAAGGGGATAAAATACATGATGCTGTTCCCGGCCAAGCTAAAGGTCCTAGACAATGACAAATCCGTGTTTTTCGGTATGCCTGCAGAGGTCCAGCATTAGCTGTATGGGGTCTCCCCGACCACACAGGCGTCGTGAAGGATGGACTGGCGTGGGAGTCACTACCGCAATCTTGAGTCTCCGACCCAACACAGAGAAGGAGAGATGTCAGAATCGAGATCAAGAAGTTCCCGTTCTGGAAGCCCAACGAGCGAAGCAATGTTTCCTGGAAAGTAGGGGGTATGGAGCTCCTCTATGAACTGATACATGGGCTTAAGGTACAGATCTAATCCTACTGACTATGTACAGTGCTGAAGGCTCGAGGGACAATACTGTTCGAGACACTGCCAATCGGAACACTATCACGAGTGTTCCAGCTGCAATAAATGTTGTGGGTGGAATCATGGGTCCAGTAGGGAGCATTTCTCTGTGGTGGTGCCAGTCAGCCCTACTTTAGTTACTTGTTTTTCCGAGCGAGAGGCGCTCTGCATTGGGGATGTGGGTAGTTCTAGACCTTCAAGGCAGGGTTGCAGGGAGCGGGGGTGGTGTTCGGGGTTCGTACAGTTATTATGATTTCTGTTTGATAGTTCTTGCTTCAGAACAGGCGCTTAAACAATTGTGGCTTAAAATGGGTGTCTATGGGCTGGGTCCTACTGCGCACAATGGGAGAGTCTCTGATTCCCACAGAGCTGGCAGAAAACACTGCTCGAGCCCATGCGATTGCCACACAAAGGAAGCTCTATGATCTGGGTGCTAAGGCAAACAAAATGATTGCATGGCTGGAAAAGAGGGACAAGTGCCACAACTGGGTCTTCGCGATTAGATCTGTAGAGGGAGCGTAGGGTGTTACGGAACAGACTTGTCAGAAATCTTTGCCAAGTACTATGATAACATATACCAATCACAATCCGCGCGGGGGAGTCGGACTGCATGGAATTCCTAAGGGACATCTCTCTACCGACCCTTGGGCCAGAGAACACCGAGGCGTTGGATTCAGACTTCCATGTGGAAGAAGTAGAAAATGCCATGCATGACCTGCAATCAGGGAAGGCGGTGGGCCTGAATGGGCTTCCCACAGAGCTGTTTAAATGTGTGGTGGACAAGTTAGCTGGGTGTGGGGGCTGGATACCATTGGTTTGATACATGGCTACGTGACCTAATAGAAAGTTAACAATCCTCTCTTAGAATGTGAATGGCCTGGGGGAAAAGATCAAACACACTATGGTTCTACAGTACCTTCATAGACACTCACCAGACATTGTGCTTCTTCAAGAGACGCACCTCAAAGGCAATAACTACTTGGCTCCTAATAGATATGGCTATACACTGCAGGCACACTCCGTTTTCACGTTAGGTCCAGGGGCACGGCCATACTTATTCGGTACCACTGGCAGTACAGCGTTCATGGTGTGACCACATGGGACGCTACGTGGCATTGTCAGGAACTTGGGAGGGACAGGTTGTCAACCTGTGCTCAGTGTATATCCCCCTCAACTGCACGAGTCTGCCTTTCAGGACCTTAGCAAACTTATACTGAAATTTACACAGGGCACTTTGCTTCTGGGGGGTGACATAAATGACACAATGGCGGCGGAAGTCGATAGGGAAGTCCTCCCTCCAGCGGCAAGGGGGCCTTGACCACTGTTCACATTCGCTCAGGCACTGAGACTGGTGGACCTTTGGAGGAGCCACAACCTCAGTTCGAGACACCACGCTCATATTTCTGCAGCACATGGCAGTGGGGCACACTTGGATTATATTTAGGCTGTCTGGTTTTAGGTTTTAACCTATAATAACTGATAAAAACCCACATAAAGGGCAATAGCCCTCACCAGTGTAATGAATATGCTACTTACCAGTATGCATCTGTTCTTGGCATGTAGGGCTGCTAACATTCATATCTGATGCATAGATCGCCGCCTAGTGTTGGGTCCGGATGATTGCACATTGTTGTCCTGGAAGAGTCTTCGAAGTATCACGAGATAGGTGGCTCCTCCCCTGGACTACAGTGCGCATGGGCATCGGCTCCATCCCCAGATTGTTTTTAGCCATTGTGGCAGTGATGGAGTTAAATAGTGTAAATGATGTCCATGCTAATGATGAATGCAAGAGAGTGTCTGCAGCCGCTACGGGCACCGGGGAGGAGGGCGGGCGATATGAATGTTAGCAGCCCTACATGCCAAGAACAGATGCATACTGGTAAGTAGCATATTCAGTTCGAGGCATGTGGGCTGCTAAATTCATATCTGATGCATAGAATACATAGCAGTCCCTCCATTAACGGCGGTTGCCCATGCCAGCTGCAGAAGCTTGAAAAAGTGTTTTGAGAACAGCCTGTCCTACAGCTGCTTGCTGTTTGGAATGCACATCCACACAGTAGTGTTTGGTGAACGTGTGTGGTGTAGCCCAAGTGGCTGCTCTACAAATGTCTTCTAAGGGAATGTTCCCTAGGAATGCCATGGATGCCCCCAATTTGCGTGTGGAGTGCGCTTTTGGGGGTATTGATAAAGTGCGCTTAGCTTTTTGGTAACAGATTTGAATGCACTTAACTATCCATCTGGCTATCCCTGCTTTGGAGATGGGGTTGCCTTTGTGCTGTGGTGAGAAGGCAACAAAAAGTTGTTGTGTTTTTCGAAATTGTTGAGTCCTGTCGATGTAGTACATCAACGCCCTCCTAACGTCTAGTGTATGAAGCATTCTTTCCGCCACGGTTTGTGGGTTTTGGAAGAATGCTGGCAGGTCAATAGTTTGGTTGATATGAAACTGTGACACCACCTTGGGAAGGAATTTGGGGTTAGTGCAGAGCACTACCCTGTTAGAATGTATTTGGATGAAGGGCTCTTGGATTGTGAGCGCTTGCAGCTCGCTAACACGTCTGAGCGACGTGATAGCAATGAGAAAAGCCACTTTCCACGTCAGAAATTGAATTTCGCAGGAATGCAGTGGCTCGAAAGGTGGGCCCATCAGCCTAGTGAGGACTACATTGAGGTTCCACACTGGAGCTGGTGGAGTTCTTGGAGGAATGACTCGCTTCAGTCCCTCCAGGAAGGCTTTAATGGCAGGCACCCTGAAAACAGAGAGGTGCTGCCTATTCTGGAGATAAGTCGCTATGGCGGATAGATGTATCCGAATGGAAGCGTACGCTAGATTGCATTTGTAAAGATGTAACAAATAGCAAATGATGTTAGGGATGGATGCATCTAGCGGGTTGATATTGTTGTTAGTACAGTAAATGACAAACCTCTTCCATTTTGCTGCATAGCAAGCTCTGGTTGTGGGCTTTCTTGCCTCTCGGATAATGTCCATGCATTCCGGAGGCAGGTTGAGGTAGCCAAATTCTAAGACCTCAGGAGCCAGATCGCCAGATTGAGCTGTTGCGGATCTGGATGCTGAATGTCGCCATGGTTCTGCGTCAAGAGCCTGGGTGTGAGATGCAGCTTTTGATGCGGTACCACGGAAAGTTCTAGAAACGTGGTGTACCATGGTTGGCGTGCCCATGTTGGAGCAACCAGGATGAGAGTCATCGAGTGTTGCTTTAGCTTTCTTGCCACCAGCGGAATGAGAGGCGCTGGGGGAAAAGCGTACGCAAATTTGCCTGACCAGTTCATCCATATCGCATTCCCTTGCGATTCTGGGTGAGGGAACCTGGCGGCAAAGCTTTGGCATTTTGCGTTTTCCCTTGTGGCAAACAGGTCTATCTCTGGATGACCCCACTGCTGGAAGTACGGGTGGAGTACTGATGGATGAATCTCCCACTCGTGCATTTGATGGCTGTATCTGCTGAGCAGATCCGCCATCTGATTGTCCTTGCCCGGGAGGTGTTCTGCCATGAGGAAGATGTTCCTCTGAATGGCCCACTTCCACATGCTCTGAGCCAGATGAGACAGCTGTGGTGAGTGAGTACCGCCCTGCTTTTGGATGTAGTACATGGCTGTCATGTTGTCCGTCCGGATCAACACGACCTTGTTGCACAAATGCACTTTGAAGGACTTGAGCGCCATGAAGATTGCCATCAATTCCAGGTAGTTGATGTGCAACTTTTGTTGATGGGTTGACCATAGTCCCTGCACTGTGTAGTGGAGCACATGCGCTCCCCACCCTTGGAGAGATGCGTCCGTTGTTAGGACAATCTGTGGCACCGGCTCCTGGAACGGTCGTCCCTTGCAAAGGTTGTGTGGATTCCACCAATGCAGAGAGTTGTATGCCCGACCGGTCACCAACACTAGGTCTGTCAGTTGTCCTTGAGCCTGTGTCCATTGATTTGCCAAGCATTCTTGGAGGGGACGCATGTGCAACCTTGCGTGCAGGACTATGAAGATGCAGGAGGCCATCATGCCTATCAACTGCATGAACACTCTCGCTGGCAGGGAGTGTTGCGGTCTGAACCTCTGGATTAGCGACTGAATGTTGTTGATTCTGACTGTTTGGTTGAGCTATAGCAGTCAGGGTGTTTATGGTCGCGCCCAGGTACTGCTGCACATGGGCTGGCTGAAGGTGCGACTTTGGGTAGTTTAGCGAGAACCCCAGGCTGTGAAGGAGGTGAATAGTGTGGGACATGTGTGAGGCGCACTGTCTTTCTGACTTTGCTTGAACGAGCCAGTCGTCGAGGTACGGATAGACATGCCGCTCTCAGATTCCAGAACTGCCTCTCCCAAGTATTTGCTTGGCTCAACAATAACCATCTTAAGTGCAATAGCGCCAAAACTGAAATTATACCCTTAGGTAAAGACATCCGCTTTTCTCCAAAAGATTGGTGGCCTCAACACTCTGAAGCACCTCCCAGTGCAGTCTCCTCGGCCCGCAATCTGGGTGTCCAATTTGACTCTTCCCTCAGTTTTGACGATCATGTGCGCATTACTGCAGGGTGCTGTTTTAATCTCATTAGACAGCTAAAGAAATTCTTCGACTTTCTCCCTATCTCTGCCAGGAAATCAGTCGCCGTCGCTCTGATCTTGTCTAGGCTAGATTATTGCAATTGTCTCCTGGCAGGCATAAAGAAGTCTACCCTCAAGAAGCTACAGAGCGTCCAGCACGCAGCGGCCAGGCTCGTCCTTAAACTCCCAAGAAGGTCCTCTGCCTCCGCAGCCCTCAACACTCTCCACTGGCTGCCCCTCCCTAAAAGAATCCTTTTTAAACTCCTTGTCACTGTTTTTAGAGCTACCAAGAACACAGCCCCCTCCTACCTTATTAAGCGCTTCCCACATTATATTCCATTGCGTTGCCTGAGGTCATCAGGAGCTAATCTGGTCACCATACCCAGGTTTAAGCTCAAAACGAAGGGTGGAAAAACTTTTTCATTCCTGGCGGCTAAGGCATGGAATGGCCTCCCCTTCAACCTCAGGCACGCCCCCTCAGAAAGCCTTTTCAGGAAACTCCTGAAGACATGGATATTCTCCCAGCCCGACTCTTTGGTCCTCGCAGCCATCTGATTCCTGTTCTCGTCAAGTTGGTTTCTTCTGTCTGCTCAGCGCCAAGATGCTCCTTCCGGAGCGATAGACGCGCTTTATAAAAGCTAATAAATATCAAAAATAAATATCAAATGTATGTTTTGTGTCCTGAGGTGCGCCGCCACTGTCGCTAGACACTTCGTAAACACTCTGGGGGCAGTAGTCACCCCGAAGGGTAGGACTTTGAACTGATAGTGCTTGTTGAGAATGGTGAACCTGAGGTATTTTCTGTGGGATGGGTGGAGTGGGATGTGGATGTAAGCATCCTTGAGGTCCAAGGTGCCAGGAAATCCCCTTGGTTTAGAAGGGGAAGGATTTGTTGCAGTGTCAACATGTGAAAATGTTCTGACAGTATGTACATGTTGAGGGGGCGCAGATCTAGAATGGGTCTGAGCGATCCGTCCTTCTTTGGGATGAGGAAGTACAGGGAGTAGACCCCTGTTCCTTCCTCCTCCACTGGCACGAGTTCGATTGCTCCTTTTTGCAGCATAACTAGCACTTCCTGCTGCAATAAGTGCAAGTGCTCTGCCGACATAGGACGTTGTCTTGGGGGGATGTTGGGAGGAGTGGATGTTAACTCCAAGCAATAACCATACTGGATTAGTTTTCTCACCCACCTGTCTGTGGTGATGGACAACCAGACTGGCAGGAACTGCTGTAGTCTTCCCCCGACAGGTGTTGGATGGTCGGGGGGCAGCGACAGGGAGTCACTGTTTGGTGGTGGCAGAGGAACGTGAGCTGTTGTTTCCTCTGCCCCTGCCCTTGGCATTGTTACCTCGGTAACCCCCTCTACCTTGCTTGGGGTACGAGGATTGCGCACCACCTTTTGCGAATTGTGTTTGTTGTCCCAAGTGTCCTCTGGTACCACTACGTGCACCTGAGCGACGAAAAGTGTTGCCTCTGAACTGTTGTGATTGGAGAGCCCCCATGGACTTAGCAGTCTCGTTGTCTTTCTTAATTTTTTCAAGTGTGGTGTCTACATCAGGGCCAAACAGTCTGTCAGGATTGACTGGCTGGTTGAGGATTGTAGTCTGGATGTCCTGCTTAAACCCAGATATACGAAGCCAGGCTTGGCGCCTTAGCATGACGCTAGTGTTAATACCCCTAGCCGCTGTGTCCGCGACATCAAGTGCACACTTAATGGCAGCATTTGATATAAGCTTCCCCTCTTGAATGAGCATTTCGCCTGCTTCTTTATACTCATCAGGTAGATGTTGAAGGAGCTGTTCTAGGGTGTCGTAATGCGCCGTATCGTAACGCGCCAGTAGTGCTTGTGTATTTGCTATACGCCATACATTGGCAGCCTGCGCAGCCACCCGCTTGCCAGAAGCCTCAAGCACTTTCGACTCTTTGTCCGGGGGAGGAGCTTCACCCGTTGTTTGGGAGTTGGCCCGTTTGCGGGCGTTTGCGACCACCAATGAGTCCAAAGGCAACTGTCCCCGAATATAAGCAGGGTCTCCAGGTGCTGGCCTGTATTTTTTCTCAATACGTGGGTTTACCACTCTTGCCCTTGTTGGTTCCTTAAAGATCTCTGGTGCATGTTTAAGGACACCCTTCAGCATGGGGAGTGTTTTGACTGTTCTTTCGGAGACAGAGAAAGTGTCAAACAGGAAATCTTCCTCCACCGGGTCAGAGTGCATGTCTACATTATGAGTTGCAGCTGCCCGTTCTATTAAAGCAGTGAATGCTGCTGAGTCCTCAGTAGGTGATGTACGTGTTCCAAAAACCTGAGGGTCATGTACTACTTGATGGCTGTCCTGGTCCCCAGCGTCATCATATGGGTCCTGGTGTACATCAGGGTCAGTGTCAGTAGGGAAATTATATTGGTCATCCTGTTCATCATCCTCACCCCCTGAGTGGTGGGGGGAAGGTGTTGGACTCCTCCTTGGTGGAGGCTGAAGAGGTTCAACAAGTGGAGGTATGTCCTGTGCTTGTTTTTTCTTTTTCAGTGGAATAACAAATGCTTCTAAAGGTTGGGAAGTGATCTTTCTTTTATAAAGTGTCAATTTCCCTGTGTTGGCATCGATGTAATGCTCTAAATTGTCCCCTGACGCCTTTGGCCGCTGCAAATTGGGACTGGGCGTCGAATATTCCGACGTGTCGGTGTTCTTCGACACCGTCTTGGCCACAAACTCTTTGGGCGCCACCTTTGGTGGCAGGACGTAGAGAAGCTTGGAGGACGACTTCGCCGGTATGTTTACCGGTGTCGGATCCGATGATGCGGTAGACGTCGACGTCTGTGCCTTCTCCCGAATCCTTTTGAGGGAGTCGGTGACCTGTTTTGTAAAAGAAGCCGAGGGTTTGGTAACCGATGCTTCATGTTTGTCTGCTTCGGAGGACTTCGGCGTAGCAGAAGTGGGCACCGATGATTCTTGGCCTCCCACGGGACGCTGCTTTGCGGTCGGTGTAGGCGCCGACGCCGGCGATGCCGACCCGGCATCCTTGTGCCGATGAGTAGCGGCTCCGGTCGTCGGATCTTGGGCCTTAGGCGCCGAGGCGGGATGGACGACCTTCTTTGAGGACTTGTCCTTAGCCACCGTTTGTGGCGCCGATGCGTCGACAGTCTTCTTGGACTTCGTGTGGCTGGAAGCTGACGGAGTTGAAGACGGAGTCGGCTTTGCTGGCTTGGACGGGACGTCGGCCATTTTAGATGTTGTGGAAGCCGTAAGTTTCGGTTTCGCTTTTGCTGAGTCGGCGGCCATTTTTGGAGCCGTGGAGACCGAAGGTTTCGGTTTCGTTTTCGGCGTGATGTCGGCCATTTTAGGCGCCGTCGACAACAGTAGTTGCGGTTTCGGTTTCGATACGCGCAACGGTGGCTCCTCCGGTGTATCCGTAGCCGGGCCCGAAGGCGGGGCTGGGGATATCGGTGCAGGGTCGAGGGTAAGGCCGAGTGGCGATCCCGTGACAGGAGCCTGAGTCGAGTAACTTTCGGGGCATAGCTCGTCCTCTGAGCTATCTTCCGCGGCCCCATAGACTTCTTCGTCGTCCCCTACCTCCTCGACGTATTCAAGGTCTTGGCTCTGTCCTTCGATGTATTCCTCTGGATCCGCCTCGACCTCCGTCGATGGTGGTAAGATCTGAAGTTGATGGCCGTGGCCTTCTCCTGCGGGGTCGTCGAATATGTCGTCGGGTGCCGGGGCTGCGTGGAAGGCCTCAAGTCGCGCCGCGCGCCGATGCTTGAGCGTCTTCTTCGACCTGAATTTGGAGCAGGCCATGCAGTTGTCTTCGTCGTGGTCCGGCGAAAGACATCTATTACAAACTGGATGCACGTCGATGTGTGGGTATTTGGACCCACACACGGGGCAGCGCTTGAACGGGCTCCGTTCCATGATGAAGCCGTCGGGGTCTTGCTGCGAGTACAGGGCCTCGATGCGCGAAGGGTAAACCACTCCGCTGAAATCTGACCGGAAGAGTCAGACGATGCTCGGGACCGTTCGCATACAATACCGACGCGAATACCGAAGGCCTTTTGGCCTTGAGAAGGAAGGTTTTTCGATTCCGACAGGGAGCCGTCGAAATCACATCCGAACCCAATGGCGGAAAAAAACAATCTGGGGATGGAGCCGATGCCCATGCGCACTGTAGTCCAGGGAAGGAGCCACCTATCTCGTGATACTTCGAAGACTCTTCCAGGACAACAATGTGCAATCATCCGGACCCAACACTAGGCGGCGATCTATGCATCAGATATGAATTTAGCAGCCCACATGCCTCGAACACATATAAACACAGAAAAAACACCTGCACAAACTAAATGCCATTCAAAGAGAGGAAAAGGAGAGTGAAAGAGTCATTTTTTTCTTCCTGGAAGATCCAATATAATATAACTTTGTTATACAAGCTAGCAGCAAGAAAGACTAGGCTAACATTACTCTGCTTGAGTTTTGTTGTTCAGGGATGTCACTAAAATATTGTGTCTTCATCCTTTTTGCTTTTTTCATTTTTGTGGTCTTTGGTCTAAACGTGCAGGGTTAAGAAGAATGGTTAGGATTTGTTTAATTATTTTATAAACTGTAGAGAATCAGGAAATATCAAAATCATATTTGATATTTTGGCTGCGTTTGATTTTTTCACTGATGGGTTAAATGTCTGGTTTCATAAGAATCTTTCCCAATATGTGCCATCACATTTACCCACAGAAAATGGTTAAACACATTTGATACCTCAGCCCCCAGTTTCTAGTGAGTTAGTATTGAAAGTAGGTGAATTGCCAACACCTCAGACTTTAACCATTCAATGCAAGGTATAGTGACAAGTATATGTGAAAAGAGTACTATCACCAAGCATCTGGGATAGGTGTGAAAACATGACACCAGACTTTTGGAAAACATGGAACGCAGTGTCACTAAGACTGCTGCTACAAAAAGGTTCTTTCCAAGGTCAACAAAGATTGGAGTGATATTGTTTGTATTTGCAGTGATTCAGCTCCGTATATGAAAAAGTTGTGTGGTGACCTGTCAAAATCGATACCTGAGCTGAAGTTCTTCCTTGTCACTTGTTTGATGGTATGCTGAAAGCATCTTTACAATCTTCAGAGTTAATGAAGAATGCTCTTGACTTTTTAGTCCATTTGGTGCACTGTTTTGTTATGCACGGGAACTAAAACACAAATATTTATCATTTTGTGCTTTGTGTGGCACCAAAGTAAGAGTCCTCCCAACTGTGTCGCTTAGCTGATGGTTCTCAGTACAAGGGGCTGTGAATGCTATATTATCCATGTGTTTACTGAATTTTTGCTGAATGATAATGCCAAAGGCAAGAAATGTGAGGATCTGTGGTCACATATGTATAGTACAATTTACTGCATTCTTGGATTTTTACAGGAAAACATAACTGCTGTAGTGGAGATAATAAAAAAAACTAGAGTCTGAAAACACCCTTGTCCACCAAGTGTTCAGCATAATTGGTGTATATGTGAAACATCTCCTTGAGAGTAGAGTAGGCGACACCTTTAGTGGCTTTGGAACTGCACATGTTCCATGTTAGAGTGCTTGCTACTTGGTAAGCAAAGCAATGTTGAAAGAGCAATTCAGGAACTTTTATTATATAATGTATGTGTAATGGCTTGCAATGATGCATAGAAATGCCCCTTTACAAACCATGGCATTTGAAGTAAATGAAACCTTACTGTGGTACTCTGTACAAGTTCTAGATCCCTTCCGTAAAGGGGAATTTTCTGTGTAGTTTCAAAAGTGATGCTTCATTTTTGACCGCTTCAAAAACTCTGAGGGCATAAGCGCCCAGTTCAACAGAAATGTTTCAGAACCTGTCCAGAGAATCGCAATCTTCAAGTGCACCAGTATTGGCAGTATTGCCATGGAAAGCTATGTCAATGGCCAGAGTTAGCAAATTGTGTCCTGGCTGTTTTAGTGGTACCCTTCGGGACATGGCGGAAAACACGGCTCGAGCTATGAGATTGCCATACAAAGGAAGCTCTATGATCTGGGCAATAAGGCAAAGAAAATGATTACATGGCTGGAAAAGAGGGACCGGAGCCGCAACTGGATCTTCGTGATTAGATCTGTAAAGGTAGCGCAGGGTGGTACAGGGACAGACTTGTCAGAAATCTTTGCCAAGTACTATGAAAACATATACCAGTCACAATCCGCGTGGGAGGAGTCGGACTGCATGGAATTCCTAAGTGACATCTCTCTACCGACCCTTGGGCCAGAGGACACGGAGGCGTTGGATTCAGACTTCCATGTGGAAGAAGTAGAAAATGCAATGCGTGACCTGCAATCAGGGAAGGCAATGGCCCCGAATAGACTTCCCACAGAGCTGTTTAAATGCGTGGCAAGCAAGTTAGCTCCCCACATGTTTGAAATGTTTCAAGAGGCCTTTGATAAGGTCCCACTACCAGAGGACAAGAGAATGGCAACTATAGTGGTCCTCCTCAAGAAAGGCGAACCGCATGGCCTCTGTAGCTCCTACAGACCTATCTCCCTTCTAAATCTCGAGGCTATGGGTTCTGGCTAAGATTATCGCAAATCGCTTGAGTCCTATCATACAGTCTCTGACCCACCCTGAACAATCTGGCTTTATGCCACATAGGAGCACTAGGCTCAACTTGTGGCGCCTATATGGAGCCATGCACATGACCCGACAGCAGCCAGACGTACCGGCCGCCCTCCTATCACTGGATGCGAGAATGGCTTTCAACAGCATCAAGTGGTCCTACCTCTTTGCTGTCTTGGGAAAGATGGGTATTGGCCCGAATCTGCAAAAGTGGATTCAGCTATAGCACACTGCTCCGATAGCACGTGTCAGGGTCAATGGTGTTGTCTCCAGAGCTTTTGCGTTACACAGGGGGACGAGTCAGAGGTGCCGCTGTCACTGATGCTATTTGCGCTTGCACTAGAACCGCTGGCAGCTTGGATAAGAAGAGGCCCAGTAGTACGGGAATAGAAACTGGGAAGAGCGCATATCCTTGTATGTGGATGATATCCTTCTCTACGCGCAAACTTTTCATAGGCTAATTCACATTATACGGTCCTTTGGTTCCTATTCTGGGTACCGCATTAATTGGGACAAATCCCTGGTTTTCTCATTGGCGGGTGACCCTCCCCTATTGACGTCGGCATGCTCAGAGCTGATTCTGCAAGATAAGATATTTGGGTTCTGGATATCCAAGTCTGTGGAGGAGTTCACGCAACTGAACTGATGGTGCAACTTAACAGACTACGGGACGATGCGGCACATTGGAAAGTGCTCCCGATTTCTCTCATGGGCAGGGTTGTCCTCTTCAAAATGATAGCACTTCCTCGCTTACTGTATGCAATTCAGTACACCCCTTATCGGATCCAGGACTCGTCCTTCCGAGTGATTGAGTTAGAGCTGCGTAAATTGTTGTGGGAGGGGGGGGGGCAGGCCCAGAATTGTGCTCCGGACCTCCAGAATGAGGTATATGAAGGGGGATTTTCAGTTGCAGATATCAGTAAATACTTCCTGGGCTGCTAATCTCATCAATGTCAATGGATGGGTCATCTCTCCACTTGAGGAACCAGCATACAGGGTGTACAGACTGGCATTGGGAAATCGAAGTCACCTAACTGTACTGTACTGTACTGTAGAGGTATGTCCCGCCACATACTAGGACAGTTATTGACATTTGGCATAGGGCAACTAAAATGACGGGCTGGAAGATGAAAGTTACCGAGCAGACTCCACTATGGGAGGGAGACTTTTTGAAAGCAGTATGTCAGCTTCAGGGTTTCAAGAAATGGAACCTCATTGGCATTGAAGTACTTGGGGACGTCTGGAAGGGAGGTAGAATGGTGTCATTTGATGCCCTACGTGAGAGCTTTCAAATGGGTAGTGGGGAATTCCTCAGATATCATCAACTGCATTTGGCACTTCATTGTCACTTGCAAGAAGGAACAGTGCTACCCGAATACTCTCCCCTGGAACATAGACTCCTCTTAGAGCCCATGAATGTGAAAGCAATATCCCTTACATATAAATAAAATTGGTGAACAACTCCCCGGACTGCTTGGGTTCCCCGAGGGAGGCCTGGGAATCTGACGTGGAATTGCTGGAAGATGACGACTGGGCGGAAGCTCTTCAGGAGTCCCAGAGATATAGCCATCAGGGCGTGCATTAGGCTTGTCCATCTTCATATCCTCCACAGATCTTATGCCTCAAGAATGGTTCAGGTCCATATTGGGGGAGGTGGCTCCGAGCTGTGTGCTAGGGGGTGTGGCGAGAAGCGATCTTTCTTCCATATATTATGGTCCTGCCCCAGGATTCAGAAGTATTGGAGGGACATAACCCGCATAATGGAGGCAGTAGTGGGTGAGCAGGTTCCATTGGAGTCCATGTGGCACATCCTGAGTATCACGGGGGAAATCACATGGCCACAGTGGGTCAAGCTTTGGCTCGTCCTAGCAGGGGGGTGGGGTCGCTAAGAGAAATACTGCCCGGGCATGGGGGGGGCTCAGAATCCCCAACTGTGAACGCATGGCTGTGCGATATAGACTAGTGCCACAATGCGGAGCAGGTGGTCTATCAAAGTCGTGGATGTTCTCGCAAGTGGGAGAAAATATGGGGGGCTTGGATTTTGTATAGAGGGCTGTGAGCGGGACCTCGTTGGGTGGTGTATGTCTCATCCTACAAGTGCTAAGCGGAGAGTTTAATCATGTACTGTGGGTGAAAATGACACTGAATGTTCGTGGGTGCCATGTGCCGAGGTGTTCTGTAGTCAAAGTGTCCTTTGTTTGAATTGTACATGGATGTCTTGATCTGCTTTGTTTCTGAAGTTTGTTCTTTTGTTAATAAAAAGATTTTTTCTTAAAAAAGGGGTTATCCTTGTCATTATTTTTGTTCTTTCAGATGAAGACGTTGTTCTGATCACCTGCCTTATATAACGGCTCTAAACATTGACAGCCAGTATAATCATCTGTTGTGTTTTATTACTTCCATGCAGAGTGACCTGCTTTGTTTGTTGGTACTGAGGAATGCCCATGAACTCTGGGGTCAAGTTAGGGCAGAAACATGTTGACCTCTATCAGTGGTATATTTGTTCTGAACCCCTAGTCCTCTCGCTTTTAATCCTTTCCAAGGGTACCACTGAATAAAGGTATTAGGTCCCATAAGACAGTTTTAAACATCTCACATATTTCATATGCACTCTGCCCCTCACTCACTTATCTCATTGGTCTCCCCCATTGAAAACACCTTAGCTCCTCTCCACAAAATATCTTTTGGTGGAGAGTTGTAGCCCACACCTGGGACCTTGTGGGCCCGGTGTGAGGAGGGAGCCCTATGATGAAGCATGTCACCTTCGCGTGAGTGACGGTTTTCATCCTTAAAGAAAAGATCTTCCTTTCACCCCCATTTTTTGAGAACGTACCTTTTTGTGAGTTTAATACATTCTTTCACTCCCTAGACACTTTACTTGGCGAACTGATATGGAGCAATGGTAGATGAAGGGTAGCATTGGCAAAGCTTTGACGCCTGCCAGATAAAGGTGGTCAATGCATACCGAATTTTGAGCACCACTCTCTTGCATCACAACTCGAATGGCTTTGCCGGCGGTTCGCAGGCATGAACTTAGACAATACTGTGACTGCCCACACTGACTGAACTGCTTCATTACTTCTGCCAGTTGGGCTTCACCATGCGCCCCTATACACCATGTGCCCCCATACCGGGCTTACGTAACCATTATCGCAGAGTTCCCAGAGTCACTAGGTGGACCCTTCTGTATGCTCGTGTCACTCCATTCCTTACTATGTGGCATGTCTGTAATGCTCTCGCTCTTAAACACTGGCATTCCTGGGGTGCTGAGACGATGGGTGACTTCTTCACTGAGGGTTTACTTTTTTCCCAAGATAACCTCATGGAACAGTTTGGCATGCCTTCAGAGCACTTTATAACATACAATGCCCAGTTACACACTTTGTGCCACAGATGGCAGACAACTGTAGTGGATCTTCCCACGCATGAGCCTCTGTAGTCGCTCCATACTATGGGTACTGGGAGGCACATTCTAAAATAGTTGACTAGAACACTACTAACTCGAATGCAAATCCCTCTTGATACACTAAGGATAAAGTGAAAAACAGACCCCATCAGGGCACTTAATGACACTGAATGGGAGAATGCCCTTTCACAGCCCCAAACAATATCCAGAAGTGCCAGCCTGAAACTCATACCATTTTATAAAAACACAGGGCTTATATGATCACTGGGAAGATTAACAACCTTTCCCGGGAGCTGGCTCCCATTGCCCCAATTGTCAACTAATGGGCCCGACTTGCAGCACATGCTCTGGACATTCCCCACATTGGCTGCTTACTGGACTGTGGTTGTCAGCCACTTACAAGCGCTTTCAAGGTACACCATCTTGGATGGTAGGGCAGCAACCCAGTCAATGGCCATGTGATGTTGATGCGTTCTTTCTTGGGTGGTGGCTGAGAGCACACTTCCTTGTCAAGAGAAGGCCCGCGACTTCAGGAAATACCCTCTTTTGACGAGTTAGGATGAGCTTATCAAGACCTTTTGTGTCTAGTTTAGAACAAAACTTTACCCCCATAGACGTACACTAGCAGGATGCAGGTGCGGCATATTCCCCGCGACTGTGCACTGTGGAGTGCCACTGAGGGGAAAGGATGTGGCCTAATGGCTAGAGCGGTCGTCCTCGAAGATGGTGATCCGGGTTTTGAGTATCTACGGGGATCCTCAACATTCTGTGATTCTGGACAAATCACTTTATGAATGTGTCCATCTGTAAAGCAACTGGTGCACATGTAAAGAGCTGTGATACCTTCGGGTCGAGTTTACGCCATATAAACCCACCCCCCCCCAAAAAAAACTGCTATAGACCATGCAGTGGGATGCCATGCACTACCTACTTCTGCTCATTTTGCCTTGCACCCCCACAAACTAGTAATTCTGCAGCCTCCCCTCCACCCCCGAAACTCCGCATTTCCAATGGTCAATTACTCTCCTTATGCTCCTGGGTACTCACCGATATGATATAACCATAGCTACTCACTATCCCTTTCGCTCTTTTCTAACTTGCAGTGCGCTCCTCCTGCATCTTCTCCCTCCAAGTGCCCCTCCCACTCTCCAAGTTGTTACACTCCTGATGTGTTCTTTCTTATTGTCTTGTTTTAGCTCCTTTTTAGGTCGAGCTCTCTCGACCTATTGTCATGGAGATGGGCTCTCAAGGGGGACAAACGGGGGCACGCACAGATTGTGGTCTGTGGACGCGCACGTCCAGCCACGTGCACAGCGCCTGTCCCGCTTTCGCTGGCAAGCCAGCATATATAGCTGCCAAGGTTTCAAATTGCCATGTGTGACATTTTCATACATTTCTACGAATACGAGTGACACTTTCTCATACTGCTTAGGGGACTCAGGGGCCTCTGAGAATGACGCACGAGTCGTGATGACAGACCCCGGGCCTCCCACCCCCGCCCCCACAGAAAGAGAGAGCCTGTCAAAAACAACACGCACCGTCACTTAAGATCAACGTGAGTGCCTGCTGTACAGTAGTACTTACTGTTGTGAACTTCTTCTGTACCGGCCGTGTCGGATTTAGGCAATTCATAATCGTAATGAATAATGTATTAAATAAATGCACCGGCTGCTGCAGATCCATGACGTCTCCTCTGCCCGGCCCCTGCGTCTGCGCGCGGCCGACAATCCGAGGTGTAGTTCACCTCTTAGGGTGGGGTCTGGGTGTTGATCATGCGCATTGAGGCTGGGCTCGCGCAAAGTGCGTGTGATGGTGAGGCGAGGTCAAGGAGGCAGGCATCTCGTGATGTCAGAGGCCAGAGAGAGACGAGTGGACGATGGAGAAAAAGAGCGAGGCACAGCATTTAATTGTGTTCAGCCCCCAGCCCCCTGTCTGCAGGCGAGTCTAGTCAGGACCGTCCACTCTGTCCAGTTGTTTGAATTGCACGGCACTGTCTGGGCTGGGGCGTGGCACCGTCACAACTGGGCCGGATTCGAAATTAAAAGTGAAAGGCCTGGTGACACACAAACACGCGGAGATTGCACGCAGGACACAGCGCAGATTCAAGTATAATTCGGAGGTGGTGGGGTGAAGGTCACACACATACCAGAGGGAGTGCGCAGGAAGGCTTGGGTGCAGGGGGGTAAAAATGGCTTTGAGGGGTTGTGTGATCGTATTTAAGCCCAATTTTAAGTTTAAAAAATCCCCACACCCAGGGCCTGGCACAGCGCACAGGAGCGTTATTTCTCCGCAGCGACAAACTCACAAAGATGACCGTTAGAAATGCGTGTGCTGCCCCCAGGGTCTTTTTCTCGGCTGCCTGCTATGGGAATTTGGCATGTCTGGGTTGGTGCTATTTTGACCAGCGCCACCTCGAGCGCACCGTGCCCTTTCCCTCTGCCGAGCAATGGCCCTCCTGCCCAGCTCATGTGGTTTCTAGTTCTGGGGCTACAGAGCAACCATCCTGTGAATCTAACTGCTCCGAGGGTCTTGGGGGCTCCGTCTGCGCCCTGTTATCTAAAAGTCTTTGGGGAGAGTGGTTGCACTCTGTATGTTCGCTTTTCATTGTACATTTTTATTTTTTTCTGTGCATTTCTCACGCCCCTGCGTGCTGTGTTGCAATTTATGCTTGTGTACCCTTCATTCTCAGGCCCCTCTTGGAAGTTCACTCTTCATTGTAAATTTGTATTTTTTCCTGTGCATTCCTCACCCCTGCGTGCTGTGTTGGATTTTGTGTTTGTATACCCTTCATTTTTAGTCTTTGTAATGTTCTATTTTGTACCACTTTTCCCTTGTAACATAACTAGCTCTACTGTACAGCGCTCTGACACCTTTGGGTAATGTCCACGCTTTATAAAAATGCACTAAATAAAATTAAAATAAAAGCGGGGGATAAGGGGGAGAGGAGGAAAGCGGACCGGCGGTAGGACCCCGGCCCAGTTCCGCAGCGCAGAGTGTTTACATTATGGTAGTAAAGTATGCAGTGGTGTGTTTTACACACTGAGGAGGCAGAGAGAGGGGAGCAGGAGAGGAGCTGTTATGTTTCCAGATGTCAAAGTAGCAGTCAGTCGTATGTTTTTGCACCTTGGTTAGATAGTCGTGTGTTTTAACTTACCGAGAGAACAGCCGTGCATTAAATTCATCTTCAGCTTAGAATGATGACACTGACACTTGATTGATGAGGGAGGAGGGATGGCTAATGAGGGTGAACGAAGAGGAGTGATGATTCAGAAATAATAAATGAGGAATAGCGGATAATTGATGAGGATATCTTAAAAATGATGCTGTACAATTCTGTCTTTTTTTGTTTCTGACGGGGCAGTCCTTTGCAACCTTTAGATGTGCAGTCATAGGTTTAAACCTGCAGGGGATGCAGTCACATGGTTGCCCCCTGCTATGTTATATGTTTCCACGCATCACAGCTGCCAGACTGATATTTGGCATGCAGAGATTTGATAGTGCCTATGTGCAACTGGTAACGTTGGCTCCCAGTTAAGAAAAGATGTTGGTTGAAGGCTCTCTGCATCTGCCACAAAGTCATTTATCCAGCATCTCGAACCAATTCCATCTCTGGCAGCTTAAAAGGCACCCCTCGTCTAGACGGCTGCGCTCGGCCTCCGCCAGAAGATGACAACACACAACTGCCCACAAGAGTGAAGAAAACACACAACTTTCTCAGCAAACGAAAATAATTCTTTCTCTTGTGGAAATAAAACATAAATATCTCCTGAGCAGGTAAAAGCAAGACTGCCTGCTCAGCAGGTGAGAGTACATAAATGCGCTCTCATCAGGTTAAAACACGAATGCCTACTCAGCAGCAGAAAACACCCAACAGTCCCAGTAACAAGTAAAAGAATATGATTACCTCCTCAAAAGGAGAGAACATAGATCTGCCTTTCCAGCATGGCAAACCCACCGACATGCCCACCAGTACCAGCATGTGGATAACCATAAGCAGACTATAGAGGTGACTTCTGTCTTAGCAAGTAAAAACCTCACTAAGCCTTCACCAAATGGAAAATAACCTCCAGCTCAGGAAGTGAAATGGCATTAATGGCTTCTCAGCAGGTGATACATGCTGCTAGTCTACAGTAGGTAAAACTCGAAACTGCCTCCCCAGTCTCAGCATAAGATAGGCAGGGAGACCAACATACAATGCATTGCAATAGTCCAACCTGCTGAGAATCAAGGCTTGTGTTAACAGCTGCTGGAGTATTGAGGAAGGAATGGATGAATCTATAATTTTTTTAGGATTAAAAAAACAAGTGGCCATTAGCTTTTTATATGGTGTACATATTAAAGTTTCCAGGTAGTAGTTGCCAATTTAGGGCACTCCCCTTATGCCTGGGGCTACCGCAGGGGGCACCAATCTTAAGGATTACCGAAAATCAGCACCTCTGTCTTGTCTGAGATGATCTGCGTGCCATCAGCATAGCCATAAAATTAGAACCCAGACTAGGTGTTCTGATATGCTTATGGAGCAACATATATATTAAAGAGAGTTGGACTGAGAACAGATCCCTGAGAGATTCCACAGGGCGTACCTTTAAAATCTGCACGGAATAAAGCCCTCTGAACAGCCTGTGTTCAATTTTACAATAAAGGATTCAAACCATCTTAGAGCGTTGCCCCCCAAACCAATAACGTTTAATGGTTCTAGCAGGACAGCATGTGAGATCTTGTCAAAGGCTGACAACAGATCAAGGACGCGTAGAGACTCAGGGCTCCCTGCTTCAAGATCATACAGATGTCATTGACTGCAGCCACTAGCACTGTTTCTGGGCTAAATGAGGGCCTGAAACTGGACTGAAATGCATTAAGGACACTGTTTTCCTCAATATAAGAAATGAGCTGTGTATTCATCCAAATATTTAAAATGTTAATACAAAAATGAAGAATGGAAATAGGATAGTTGGAAGAGATATTAGGTTCTTAAGTATCCTTTTTGAAGAGAGGGTGACTAAAGTTGTTTTACAAAAGAAGGGAACAATACCATTCGCCAGGGAGTTATTACAGATTGTGATCTCACCAGGCAGTTATTATAGAGTGTGACGTATTTCACCTTTTCAGAAGTCAGTCGTGTTTTGTCTGAAAAGGAAATTGAAAGCCTTTTAGCCTGTTGAGGAGGTAATTTGGTATTTTCACTTACTGATGAGGAAGTTGTGTGTTCCTCTTCGAAGGCAGCGGTTATATTGTTATCCCTCAACATCTGAGTCATCCTGTGTTTTTCTTGCTAAGGTGGCAGTCATGTTGAACCTGCTTCATGGCAGCTAGGACTTCACTCTTGCAGAGGAAGCATTCTGGGGTTTGTCATGCTAAAGAAAATGGGAGTACAGGGCAATTACTTTTCACCTAGTAAAAATCAGGCCTGTAGTGATCACCTGTGTAGGTGGCAGTTGTGTGTTTTCACCTAATGTGGGAGGAAGAGTTGTAATTTGCCAAGTAATTGGCATTTGTGTGATTTTTCCTCTTGAGGGGGTAATATTGTATTTTGCAATACTGTGGAGGCAGACGTCAGTTTTCAGCTGTTGAGGGAGCAGATGTTGTTTTTAGGTCTCGCCCTCGAGACCTATTGTTGCCGAGATGCTTCTCAAGGGAGACAAACCAGGGCACGCGCAGCAATTCGGGTTTGTGGACGCGCACGTCCAGCCCGGCGCCGTGCACATCTCCTGTCCCACATTCACACAGCGCCTCTCGCCTCTCTCAATCACACGCGCAGCCACACTCACGCATGCACACACATATGCACACACTCCCCTCCTTACCTCACCTCACTTCTAAAGTTCCCTTCCGTTGAATTAAGACAACATTTCATCTCTTCCAAAGAGCTCTACTGTGAACTTAATAGTGCCCTCCCATCTGCCCTTGCAAAGTGCCCTGCCTGCTCAAGTCCCAAGCATTGGTTGTCTTCCTCAGGGTGAAGCAGTGCAATAGTTTAACTTGGTCCTGAAAAAGAGCCAAGAAATAGGATTTTTCCTATGTCCTACCTCGGCGCTGGGCCCCGAGTGTGTGCGTGCGCTCCGCCCCTCCTGGCGTTGGGTTCCTTTCTGTGCGGGCACCGCCCACGCGGTGGGGGCTGCCTCCCAGTGTGCGCACCGCTGCTCTCTCGCTCAGTGTCTCGCAGTGGTTCGGTCCACTCTGTACCCTCTATTCTCCACTCCCCTGAAGGACTAGAAGTGCAGGAGGTAGAGCTTCCTAGATGCCTGCTCAGCAGCTATATAAGACCATCGATATGGTGCCCCCAAAGCATCCCCGAAAGGCATTCCGATAGCTTCCACCTTCCCTACAAGAATTCCCCTGTTCACACGCGCACACACACCGGTGCTGGGGGTGCTTACCTGAGCATGGCCTCTTCTTTCTCCTCCTCCTGCTTCTGCCGGTCCATGACTGCCATGATGATGCTGCGTTCCTCCTCGGTCAGGTGGCTCAGGTCAGGGATCTCGGGGGCCGGGCGCGGGCCCTAAACCAGGGTCCCCCAGGGACGAAGACACACTGAGCGCGGCTGCCTCCGCCCTCCCCCAGTGGGAGCTCTGCTCAGGACGCTGGGCTCCCGCTGTGTGGCATCTCTGCCGGGCTGCCTGTCGCCCCTACGCTCTTACTGGCCCGCCGAGCACAGCCTCTAGGAACGGTAGCCCCTGAAAGTGGGGCACTGGTATAGCCCAGTTCGAGGCCACGGTGGCTATCCCTTGGCCTTTAGGGTGCGAGCGGCGGGTTGTGATACTGTGCGGGAATACTGGGCTATGCCGCTTTTCGCATGGGCACCGCCTCAAGCCGCTGCCTCTCAATGGGATCCACCAGCAGCAGCGTTCCATCCGCCTGCCCCGCCGGCTCTGACTCGAGACCGCGGCTTTACCGCGTGTGCCAGTTGAACGTTGTCACCCTCACAGAGAGAGCGCGCGCGCCGTGTAAGGCAGCCACGGAACGCGAGTTCACGCTCCTTGAATTACAACTGTTCTCGGGCGGGGCAGTGACCTTGCTGCTTTTGTTTATTATCACCAAGCATTATGGGGAACCCTGTGTACTTTGTTGAACCCTGTGTAGTACAAGGAGTGTGAGGCTGTGTTTCTGCAGGTCACCATTAACTTCAAACCTTCTCTTAAACTCTGCAAACCCAGGGGAGCGCATCTCCACTTCACAAACATCAAGGCACCAACCAAAACAAGAGACATAGCTTCCAATTCCAGGTATGGACAGTCATGCAAAAAAGTCCAGAAATCACCATTGCCTGACCAACTAAGCATCTCACCATCAAATCACACATGCCCAATTACCATCCGTCCATGGCATATTCTCACTGCAGCCACGCGCACGTCCCTTCTCTCATACACTCATACGTCTCACTCTTTACCAGCAGATAGCACAAGAAAACCTGACAAGTGCCTAATCAAAAGAGTTTTGACCTATTTACCACGAGAGGGAAATTGCGCTCCTATTTCCACAAGTGGTCACAAAGCTTGGAGTTGGCACAACAATCCCAGCAGAAGCCTCATTTGTTCGACCCACAGTCTCACATGCTTCTGCTCAATGTTTGCTGAATCTACCAATGACAGCGCTTATCACATGCAATTCGGGGCTTTTCATCAGAGGTGGACTCTTCACTGTATGGGTATTGCCAACATGTCACAAGGATTCACAACCTTAACTATGATAGCAGCTTTAGCTATTTAGTCGTCAGTGACTCCTGGCTAACCACATCTGGTTCTATACTCTCAGCGCTACCACTTTTTAACTAGAGTATCCTAAAAAAATATAGAAAAAAAGCCTAATCTTACCCAGTTCGGCTGAAAGATGATGCACAGTTTACATGACACCTTCTGGTAAAATCGGTCACCTGTAAGTCAGTCTATATTCCTTCAACAAAAACGCATTAACCTTTTACCTCTAACCCTGGCAGCCTAGCAGATGATCTCATTCTGCTGTCCCTGCTCAGCAAACTCATCACCTGACCTGACACACAAGAGGCAAACAAAGATATGACAGCACCTTTAGATTTTCTCAAGTGGTCAATACGTTCACCAGTGAAGTGGAAGGGCCCTGACATCTCAGAATTCCAGATACCCAATCCTCGCCTCTGGGACTGGCAGCTCTTCGCATGGTCTGTCCATGTCCTCGTTTTCAACATTCATGGTGCACGCGGCAATGAGGCCAACCCTAACTCTGTGAGGCCCGCCTCACTGTGGGCCAAGAGGAAAATACCATCAATGCTGATGCTCTCATGCAAAACGTCTCCAGCCTTAAATTTCACCACATCCCAAGTGCACACCTTTGCATCTCCTAGACCAAATATAAAATGGTACACACGCAGCGTTGCCCACATTGGTCAATTAATGATACAGAAGGTCAAATTGTCCAATACTCTCAAAAATAGGTCATTAAAAATTGCAACTTACAGAACGATCTCAGTGGCAATGCTGGAAATAAAGCAGTTTGGATGGTGTAAAAAACACAAATTACCTCACCCACTGCAGTTGCTGTATGCTTACACTCAGTCCTTCATCTCTGACACTAGCGATCCCTCCCAAAATATGCTGCAAAATAATTTTATTTCTCACAACAATCATCCTCTTCAGTACCAATAAATTCCGCTTGAGCCATTCTTCAGCCTCATGTTTGTCATATTCTTAACCAGTCTTGGGTCAATCTGCCCCGGGCTCTGAAGCTTTTAGGGAGGGTTCCAGAGACAAAGCCCTGGTACGGTAGGCAACTAGTAGATTGCACAAGACCACACCTAAGCTATAAGATGGATACTGCTTCATTAGCCCTGGTTCAGTGGTCCAAAGAAAGAGGTCCTATTCCTAGGCCCTGCTTCTAATTGAGATCCTTCTCCTGGGTCCTGATGACTCTTCCTTCCAATTTTATCTATTGACTTTGGATTGGCTTCATCCCACTCCATAAAAAAAAACTCAATCTCTGAGTCTTGTTCTAACCGTAGGATTTACAAAAGCGCCAATTCATTGATAGTGACTCTATTTCATTGCCGACTTTGTGTTTATTCTTTTCGGAATTTTCGACTCCAGTTCCTCTTTAAACCTGCATACTACTAAAGCAAAATATTTCCTTTTTTTACCGTTGGATGAGGTTGGTTTTACAAAAGCGACTGTTCATTGCTGGTGACTCAGGTAAGGGACATTTTCGGTGATAACTAAGATGTCATAAATGTTACACTATAGTATGTTTAAAAAAAACTTGTAAAGCGCGATTTAAAATTTCTTGGTGTACGCCGCTGCTCATCGCTCACAGGCATGTGCTGCAGTACCTCCTGCTTACCCTGCTTATTAATCTACTAGGTCTGTACTTTTCACTGTAAATAGCTAGTATTTTTCTTGTCTCTCTCACTACCTTATAATTGTTGCTCCGTACAAACATTGTCACTCAGCACCACCACATTATCACTCAGCGCTACCCCAGCATCACTAAGCACCACTACATTTTCACTCCGCACCAGCACATTATCACTCAGCACCACCACAGCACCACTCAGCACCACCACAGCATCACTCAGCACCACCACAGCATCACTCAGCACCACCACATTATCACTCAGCACCACCACTTCTGTTCTTGTATTTTCGTCACAATACACTGAACACAATCTTCACAAACGTTATTTACAAAAGTTTAAGCTATTGCTATTATAAATTACAATAACTTTTATTTAAGTATTAATTATTTAAAAAAATTAAAAGCCATTGTTATTTGTACTATCAATACATCTAAGTCACGTAAATACAACACATATTGCATTACAAATGCTATAGGTGTCACATTTGCGAAAGTTAAAACTATTGGCATTGTAAATGACAAAGCTATAAATTTAGCTATTTTCAAAACCAATACAGAAATAAAAAAAATTGCCATTTACAATACCAATAGCTCAAACTTTCCTAATGCGAGACCTATTGCATTTCCAATGCTTGTTTTGTACCTGACATTGCTCCAGTACTCCTTGATAACGGTCATACTATTAAAAAAAAAATACATTGTCATTCGCATGCTTTGCCCTCTATTATGTAAATTGTGACACCTGTAAGAGGCCTTTTAGTTAATGATATCACATATTGCATCACTTATGGCATATAAATGACATCATTGATGACAAACTTTTAACATTAATTTACAGGATTTTGCACAGATCACTGGCTATGTTACTCCGATCATAAAGAAGGAAATTGTGAAGAAAGGATTCTGTTCGGACATTCAGGAGGAAAGAGTTTTAAATGCATTATAACGAATGTTTGTGCAAGCTCCTAGCTTACATCATCCAGACATTTCAAGTTCATTGTGGAGACAGACACTACTGAGAGACGAGTGGGAGCAGTTCTAGTATAGAAACAGCAATATGATGTAAAGGAGCCTCCTGTTTTTTTTTTACAATTATTCATTTTTAAAAGAGAGCACTTGGCTATGAAGATGGGTACCAGTGAATAGACACATTTATGATGGGCTCTAAAGAAAATAAGAAATATAAACTGCCCATTGGAATTTGCAACGTTTGACAAACATTCAGTAATAACAATAATCAAGCACAATTTGTATTTTCTACTTGTAAAGCATAATTGTATCATTACATATATTACTGGGAAAAGATCTATATTGGCAGTTATTACCCAGAATCGATGCTCACTTACAAACCGCCTGTATTTCCACTAGAATGTATTGTAGTAGGTCAGTCGTTTCTGGAAAGGATTAAGGCTGCAC
The DNA here is from genome assembly GCF_964261635.1 of Lissotriton helveticus. Taxonomy (NCBI): domain Eukaryota; kingdom Metazoa; phylum Chordata; class Amphibia; order Caudata; family Salamandridae; genus Lissotriton; species Lissotriton helveticus. The sequence continues at coordinate 1,044,775,180 of NC_136072.1, forward strand.
AGGAACTGATGGAACCAAAGGTTTTAAGTGATCATCAACTAAAGACCTATGCCCTCCCGCTCCCCACTCTTTGTTCGACAAAATGAGCAGTATTTTAGTTGACAGGCTATCTTTATCCCACTAAGGATTTACAAGTAGAAGTTAAGAATATGTGTCAGATGTCAGCAAATGTGGGCTATGGAGGATTCAGGACTGCTTTAGATGTGTCCTTACCATTTTTTGGTGACCTATTGTTTATTCTTGTGTCCAGGAATATGTTCTTACATGTCTTGTCTGTACCCAACATCATCTTTTTCACAATAAACCCTTTAGAAATCTGCATCCTTTAGTAGTGACTATTTAACTATGGCATAAGAATTCTAAATATTTTATAATGGATCTTCCACCTCCTGATGGAGGCCATGTGTTAATGATGGCAATAGACAATTTTTCAACAATGGCACATATTTCTCCTTTACAGAAGATACCAACAGTTGAGGACATGCATCTTGACTGATATTTTTCGCCTTCATGGATTGCCTCATAGAATCAACTCAGATAGATGCACTCAATATTAATTATGTTTTGGAAAGATGTGGAAGGCATTGGGAACTGAACAGGCTTTGCCCTCTGGTTATCATCTCCAATCTAATAGGTAAACAGAACAAACTAATCTGAGTCTGGAACAATATTTACAATGCTGCTGCAATGCAACTCAAGATAGCTGGTGTTAGAACGGGGTCTCTCGTTGGCAGGGTTATGCACCCTAGTCCAAGTCGGGACCACCACCTCCGACGGGGTAGCTTGGCGCAGAGCAGGAAGGCGTAACTTAAGAGGCAATGTGTAAAGTATCTGTGCAACACACACCTACAGTAACACAGTATAACACCCACAGAAGAACAGACGCTACACCTATGTATCAAAATGTAATCTCTTTATCTAACTTTTAGTTGAGCAAAAATGACAGAAGTCCATTTAACACCATGAAAACTTTTCCGTAGAGTATCTTTGTGAGGCCTGTTTAAAAATAGTCTGGTAGAAACTGTCTTTCAGGGGGCAAACATTAGAGCAAAACAGTTCCTCCTGTGATGTATGTGTGAAGTGTCAGGGATGCTTGTCACTCCTGCACTGATTGTATGGCTAGCGGTACGTTTTTAATTCCTCGAGGCAAAGATGCAGAGTTGATGGGCCCCCATGACTGCAACACTCGTATACGCCAATATGAGTCGTGTTCATTACTGCGAGCGGAGTTGCGATTAATGAAAGGTCACGTCAGTCCCCCAGCAGCCCACTCTTTAAGGAGATGCCCCCAAGCAAAGCAGGTCACGAAAGCCGGCCCGGCCTCAACGTGGAGGCTTCCAGTCGTACGGCGGGTCCGTAACTAATTAAGGAGTCCCCGACAACTTAATTCAGTCCCGCTGCTAAAGTGCACAGTCCCGGGCAACTTAATCCAACACGATTGCCCACGCGGTTTCCGGCCTGCAGCCCACACTTTTAGCACGGCAGACAAAATCTTAGCGCACACGCTAGGTTGTTACCTCTTGTGGGGGGCGAGGCAGGCACCGTCGTGGAGCTCCTCTCTTCTCCGGGGCACTCGGACCTTGCTGCGGCTGTCCGGAAGAGGAGCGGGGGAAGCCCTTTTCCAGTTCTCCGAGCGGCCTCGCTTTGGGGCGAGCCCCTCATTGCTAGGCAACATCCCACGTTGGAAACCAATCTCAGCGTGGCACCTCTCCCACGTCAGAGGTGTTGTGCGCAGGGTTCCCGAGGCTCCCGGGCCAGCAGCGGTGATTTCTGGGGTTGATCTCAGTAGCAGTTCCGAAGCACTTGCAACACGGGCCAGTGGCACTGTTTTCAGGCAGCAATTTTGGCATGCCTGGACTCAGGCCTGCAGCGGTGATCTGTGGGGGAAATCATTCCTGTCACAGCGCTCCCTAGTCACAGCACAGTCCGGACATGGGCAGCACTGATGACAGTTGAAGGGTGTTCCCCATGCACTCGCAGCAGCGATGATTTTAGCACACAGCGCTTCCCTGACACAGCGCTTTCAGTTGATTTCAGGTCTTGGGTGGCAGCGGTAATTAAAGGTGCTGAAGAAAACTGTTTGGCACACCCAGGGCTGCAGAGGCAGTCTGATAACAGGGCTAAAATATAGTAGTCCTGATAAATTATCCACCAAGCAGGGGGACAGTGAGCATCCAGTTGTGGAGACACTCTGGGGATGGTATTCCTGGTTCCCCTCTGGCAGGGCAAGATCAGCAGGCAGGCAGGGCAGCTCAGCTAACTTGGGGCAGCAGTTCCTGGGACCAGTCAGCCGCAGTAGTGTAGCAGTCCTCCCAGCACAGCAGCCAGTAGTGTAACAGGGATGTGTGGCCAGAACCCTCCCTATTATACCCTAAAGTCAGGTGACTGGGAGGGGGCGGCACTTTCTGGAAGCGTCTAGGGGCTGGGAATCACTGGAAAAATCCAGGAGCGTCTGGGGTGTTCCCTTCCCTACCTGGCTGTCAACCAGGGACAAAAGGTACAGTAGCAAAGAGTCCCAGAACATGCAGACTACCAGTATGTAAATGAAGGGTAGGCCTCACTGCAGTAGCATGGCCTGTAGCTGATACTCTAGGGTCACAATGATTTTAAAGGAGAGCACCTGCACCTCAGCACTGTTAAGCAGTGGTAAGGGGGCCAGAGTCTTAATGACCAACAAAAATATGGGTCCAGTAGGAGGCAAAGGGGGTAAATAATGTAGGGGGAAGACCACCCTTGGGCTGACAGGTGTAACACGTGTGTCCCCCCAGCCATAAGTGGGGAGAACTGCTCACCCTCTAGGGAGTTCTCATCACTAAGGCGGAAGAACCTAGAGAGACCGTCAGCATTGGCGTGTTCTACTCCGGGTCGATGTTCCACCCTGTAGTCAATACCCTGTAGGGAAATGGACCACCGTAACAATTTAGGATTTTCGCCCCTCATTTGCATGAGCCACCGGAGGGGCCGATGGTCAGTCTGAATTAGGAAGACAGAGCCAAATAGGTATGACCTCAGCTTCTTCAGTTCCCAAACCACCGCGAAAGCTTTCCTTTCTATTGTACTTCACCGTTGTTCCCGAGGAGTAGCCTTCTGGATATGAAAGCCACTGGTTGATCTAGGTCCTCTTCATTGAGTTGCGGGAGTACTGCCCCTATGCCATGATCAGAGGCTTCCATTTGAACAATGAACTCCTTGGAGAAGTCAAGGGCCCTAAGCACAGGAGCAGTGCACATGGCCTTCTTGAGAGAATCAAAGGCTTTCTGGCAAGCTTTAGTCCAAATCACTCTTCTAGATTGTTTCTTGGAGGTGAGCTCAGTCAAGGGAGCCACAAGGGTGCCATAACCCTTGACAAATTGGTGGTAGTAACCAGTGAGGCCTAGGAAAGCTCTGACCTCAGTCTGGGTTTTGGGGGGATCCCAGGCAAGGATGGGTTCCATCTTGGCCTGGAGTGGCTGCACCTTACCCCCGCCCACCAGGTGTCCTAGGTATATTACGGACCCCTGTCCGATCTGGCATTTGCTGGCCTTGATGGTCAGACCCGCCTGCTGCAGAGCTTGAAGCACCTCCCGAAGGTGGCACAGATGTCATGGGCGATATGAATTTCCATCTGGAGAATTCCTCTGATAACGACACCTGTACCTTAATATCGGATATGGATACCATGAACCTTTGGCAACTGGTCACTACCCCCACTCACAAGGCCGGCCATACCCTGGATGGCATCTTCTCCAATATGGAAAGCCTAAAAATAACTGATACTTTGCCCATGCCTTGGACTGATCATTATGCCATCTTAATGAAAATATCAGTCAAGGCGAATAGGACTAGAACAGAACCCGCACGTAGACCAGAAGCTTTCAAGGTCTGGAAAGACATAAATCAGATGGAGCTAACAGCTCTTTTGGACAGGACCCGGCCCTGTTTGTCCACTGACCCCAACACGGCCACACGTCAATTTCATGAATGGCTAGGCACTGCTACAGACACCTTAGCCCCAACTAAACAGCCTTCAAGAAATAGAACAACGCCATCAGCCCCATGGTTCACAGAGGAACTGCGTAGACAGAAACAACTCTGCCGCAACAGGGAAAGGCATTGGCGTAGATCCTACAGTCTAGAAAGTAAGGCTAATTATAAGGTAGCACTAGGGATATATAAAGCCCTCATCGCCGAAACTAAGAAAAAGTTCTTTACCGAACAGATTGACAATGCCAAAAACTCCTGTAAAAAACTGTATGAGATCACCAAGATCTTAGCGGGAAACACCCCGGACCTAGCCCCGCCACCTTCCCAAGGCTTCTGTGATGCTCTGGCCAACTTCTTTTTTACCAAAGTAAACGATATATATCAAGCATTCTCTGATAAAACAATAACCCAATCACCCATGCCTGACTGTATGACACAGGACACCGAACTGTCTCAGTTCACAGACCTCACAGAGACACAAATTAAAGAAATCATCGCCACCATTAAATCTGGATCAGCATTGGATCCCTGTCCTCTCAAGGTTATCCGGCCAGTTATGGATTGTTTGGCTCTTGACATCGCCTCAATCTGTAATGCAATGTTCAGAACCGGGAAATACCCGGATTCCCTGAAGAATACACTAGTTAAGCCTCTCTTGAAGAAAGCCAACCTGGACAAGGAGCAATTAAAAAACTACCGCCCCATAGCCAGCTTACCTTTTTTAGCCAAGGTAGCTGAGAAAGCTATGAACATACAACTTTCAGAGTTTGTAGAAAAGCACCAACTACTGGACAATACCCAATTCGGCTTTTGCAAATACCACGGCACTGAGACTGCCCTAATTAAAGCAACTGAGGATATCCGAGTGATCCGGGACCAGGGAGGAACAGCGATACTGGTACTGCTCGATCTATCTGCAGCTTTCGACACGGTCGACCACAAGATTTTGGTGGACCGTGTCGGAAAGATGGGCATTCGCCACCTGGCAAAGAACTTGCTTTCATCCTTTTTAGCGGGGAGAACGCAGGTAGTCACATTGGGGCTTTTTCAATCTGACAAGCTCTCACTGCCATGTGGTGTACCCCAAGGCTCATCCCTAAGTCCGACACTATTTAATATATATGTGTCGGACTTGGCCTCTGTCATCAAGGCCCACGGGATGAGCCTCACCTCCTACGCAGATGACACGCAGCTCGTGCTGGCCATCAATGGTGATGGAGAGAGGGTACCAGAAAATTTTCAAGGGGGCCTGCAAGCGATTGGAGAATGGATGGCCTCTAATTGCCTAAAATTAAACTCCGATAAAACGGAGGTGGTCATTTTTGGACATCTTTCACCCAGTTGGTCTACCACCTGGTGGCCACCGACGTATGGCACCCCCCCAAAACCGGTCCTTACTGTCAGAAATCTCGGAGTGACTTTTGACGATAATCTGAATTTTATGGCCCACGCAAATAAAACAGCAGCCACGGCCTATCATAATGTGGAAAAGTAAATTTTGCCATGTTCTGTGTCCCTACGCCTCATCCATCATATGTTATGTGTGCATGACCAATATGCATATGTTATTCCCCATGTCCGATTAATGACGCAATTATAGTTGTGTCCACCTCTAGTATGCCAGTTTCCAGTCCTCGTGAATACTACGAATATCAGGCCTATGTAAAGTAATGTTGCCACGTTCCCCAGTGTGCACGTTATTCCATTATAAAGTCCTCGTTTCCAGGCCTCAACAGGGCCCGGACACTAGATTCAGCTCCTGTCTCCTGAAGCCTCGCTGAGGAGCGATACAGCCCCCACCTGTATCCTCGACCTTTCACTCACTTCCTGCCTCGCAGTGCCCGGTGCAGCTTGGCTCTGCCTCTGAGTCTGCCAAAAGTATGTTATAGTTCCAGTTATCAGTTCAGTCCTCCTTCTTTGCATTCCTAAGCTACTGAACTGCATCAATAGTTTCCGTCATTGTCTAGCCTTCTCGTCTCCACGTTAGAGAAATACTGCATTTAATGGTCATTTAATATTCTTCATCACGCACTACATGTAGAATAATGCATGGTCCAGTCTTAGAGTCAAGTTAGCTTTTCCCCTCATGACTTCTAGTTTATATCAACATGTTCCCTAAACATCAGATACTAGATAGGGTTTAGGTACATGTCGCTCCGACCCTCCAGACTTTAGTCTCTGCTCCTAGCACAGAGTTCATAGCCCCCAGCTTCTCCTAGTGATACGTCATTGCCAGTTTACGCGCACCATTAGGTTAGAGGTCCCGGCTCCTTAGGTAGCCCCCTCCTATGTTTCCGCCCATTCATGGCGTGTTCTGTTACGTCTGCACCACATGTCTATGTATACGCCCAGTTACACCTACTTTTACTGTTATCTTTCGCGACTGCTACGCGTCACACCTTCTGCTCCACCCACTGCTACGCCTACTGCAATGTAATGCTATGTGTTTGCGTTATGTATATAAGTTCATGTATTGTTATTAAAAGTTGGCGCGCTCATCCCAGACCCAGCCCCAGCAGCTGCTGGGCCCCTGTTCCTATGCAGGTTGTCCTGTTCCTGTCCTTATGCTGTATTAAACCTGCAGAAACTCCTACTACCTCGAATCTTGACTCTTATTTATTGAGCTATCTGTTATGATATATGCCTAGTCAAAAATAGGGTATTATTTATTTATTTACCACATAATGGCGCCCGAACAGGGACTTGCCCTTTCCCCACGCGTCGGTGAAGCCACGCCGACCCCCTGACCCTCTGCAGTCGTGACGGAACCATACTGGCCAAGTGCAGATATTTCTGCTTCAAGTATCCCTCAGGCCCACGGAGGAGACGGAGGAGGCGGTCCAGCATCCAAACGAGACGGTGGAGGAACGCGGCGAGTCCCGACCAGAGCCCAAGCCAAGAGTCCAAGGTCCGAGGTATCCGGAGGCCCACCCGTAACTGAAGTCCGAAGTTCGTCGTCCGTCGTCGTCATCAGTCCAGTCCAGCCCGAGGCCTTCCGTTCTGTGCTGCCCGGTGAGTACCATTGCTGGGGTAGTATCTAGACAGGACCAATCTAAATTGACTCCTGGTCCGTGGGTTGGTGGTACCCAGACTCACAAACGAAGTGTTCACCTAGGTGGATACGGGTCTTGATGCGTCCCTTTATGGGACCGGTATGTTCCGTACTGTTACAGCAGTGCATCCAGTAACTCTAGTCTGTTCCGTTCTCGAGAAAATTCTTGTATTTCTGTTCTCAGTATTCCAGGTAATATTCTGTTCGAACTGTTATGTTATGATATTGTTTAATGTATTTTCAATGTCGTGGTATGCCTGAATTGTTTTCCCAATTGTTATTGTTCTTTGTGTATTGTATTGTGTTCCGATTCAAGTTTACAATGCCGCTCTTTTCCAAGTTACGTCAGTTAAAAACTAGAAAGGGTTTATTAGAAGAAGCAGTTCCTGTTCCGCCGAGGGACAGTCCAGGTCATTTTATGTATCAGAAACATGGCATAAGTGCCATATTGTATCTAGATTTATGGGTAGAGTATACCAAACAGTTAGAAGAAAAGTATAGATGGCCTGTATCGGGTACATGGGATGCCGAATGTATCATGCGAGTAGAAGAAGCATTATGGAAAAAGAAAGCCAGACAGTCACAGAAAGATGCCATCGAGTTATGGCGTAAAGAAGCGCATCGAAGAACCGAAAAGGAAGTCAGAAAGTCAGAGTTAAGTAGAGAATCCCAAGAACGAGCCCAAGAAAGAGAATTAATCGAGATAGGTGAACAAGTCAAAGCCGAACAGTCAGACAGACAGAGGCATGCCCTTATTAAGGGTATGTATCCTCTTCTTGCCGAGGGCTTGCCAAAAGCGACCCCAGAGGCATCCAGTAATTTCCCGCCACCATTAGTTCCGACCAAGCTACGTCACAAACCGACCGCAGCTGATATTTTTATTTCGTCCTATTTGGACGACACGGTCCCAGAATATGCAAATCCTGTTCCTGCTCCGCCAGTCCCTGTAAATCAGGCACTTCCCGCTCTTCCAGACACCGGAGTACCTGCTACGGTACCCCCGGTCCAGCCAGCATTTCAACTTCCCGCTCCGCCACGAAGAATGTCCGTCGATGATTCTAGTTTAGGGGCCGCAGGAGGAGGTCCTCCTCAAACCCCGCCGCCACACAAGCGTTTAACGTTAGCCGAATTACATGCACAAGCGTCACAGCGTACGCCTAGACATCAGACTGTAGCAGAAATAAGAAAATCCCTTGCCGAATGTGTCTATGATCCAGTCCCAGGCGAGGATAATATGGTTTTATATTCGTTCCGCGTAAGAAAGGTGGCCGAGTATCTAGTCACCTTACCGAATATGAAAGAAGATCTAGACAGAATATATCGTTTCATCCGTACAGGGGATGATCCAGAAAGTATTGGCGAAGCCATGTCTCAAAGGAAAGCCGAGATCCAGCTCATGATATTAAAGTTTCTGATTAATTGTCTAATAAGAGAACAAGATTACCCGTCTAAAGATTCTGCCGAAATGAGAATCCTGACAAGGTGGAGTGATAATATAGCCGAGGGTAAGCACAAGACCGTCGGTGCCATGGAAAGTATGTACAAGAAAATCCGTAAAGAAATAATAAAGATACACGAACAGCGTAAAGCAGCACAAGTAAGCGAGAAAGAAAGTACCTCTGATCCTGAAGAGGAAGACGACGAGAATACCGCCAGAATAGCGTATGTAGGAAAATCTAGATTTCCAGATCGCCATTTACGTCTAGAACCCAAGTCTATTTTCCATCATTCAGTACCAGAACAAGGTTCCCTAGAACAAGTATTTCAAGCTACCGATCACATTCTGAAATCACGAATCGGTTACAGTGAATTAAGTACTATGCATGAACAGGAACTAGCCCGATCAGCAGTCCGATGGATTACTGATTCTACCACTTTTCCAGACGAAATAGTGGCACAAATGTTCCTGAAACTGCCCCCAGCCGAACAACGGCTGGTGGGTATGTATATGATCCAGCACCTCATTACTCTGTATGAGGGTCAACACTCTGATCCAGGTCCGTTACACGATGTCCTGAACGAGTTACTCCAGTACAAATGGAGAGGTCTAGGTACCGATTTAATTAGTGTCATTCTAGAACAGCGTCACAAATATAGAACGTTCTTGAACCCGCATTTTGTTCATGTCTCACCCCCAGAAAGTAAACCGTTTTACATAGACAGACAGAATCCGTTACGAGAAGTCCACCCAGTCAAAGGAACGGGTGGCGAAATGCAGCGAGTGTTTGTATACACTCCAATCACAAAGATGGAACTTCTCGAGATGAAGAAATTAATTCCCTGTCATGACAAAGATCCAGCAGGGTTCCATAGAGAATTAAAAGACATGCTCCGTATGGGAGAATACACATACCCAGATATCATTAAAATGTTAAAAGTCCTGTTGCCCGCAGGGGTGTATGAAAAGTTAAAGGAAAAAGAATGGGAGGTGGGAGAGAAAAAGATCGATTGGACAGCTCTAGAAGCTGAAGACAAGGCACGAGTACCAGGTACTGGTCTTGGAGATAAATGTAAAGAGTTACCAGAATTATTAATACAAGTTTTACCCAGATTATTGACAACGAGAAAAGAAGACTGGGATGCAATCTCAGCCTGTAAACAGAAACAAGATGAAGATATTAGTGATTTTTATTCTAGATTTGAAAAATGTTTTAGTATCAACAGTGGTCTCAAGACAAGTAGTGAGTCATACCCTCACCTTTTCGTTACTAAATTAGTCGAGAATTCAAGTCCACAAATTAAAAATCGAGTTTTGAAAGTCGAAAGCACCTGGCAAGCTAATACTCCGTCCCAGATGCTCCAGATGCTTCAGTACCACCAGAATAGAATCAGAGAAGAGCAAGAACACGAGAGAAAACGTATGAAAGATACGAAAATGAAAGTGCTAGTTGCACAATCTGTTCCTCAAGACAGTCAGAAGAGGGGTCCGAATCAAGCCAGTCATCCTGCAGCTCCCGTTAAAGGGAACTGCAATTATTGTAAACAGCCAGGTCATTTTATAAATGAGTGTGCAGTTCTGAAACACAACATAGCTACTGGTAAGACTAAAGAAAGACCACGTCCGCCTAGACAAGAACAAGTTTCACAGATTCCTCAGCCACAGAATGCACAACAGACAGTTACAGCACCGCAGCCTATTGCTGCAACGCAGCATGTCACATCGCAGATGTACCAGTATGCACAGTCTGAGTATCCAGACTACCAGCCATATTCATGAAACAGCCTAGAGAGGGAGGTAGGCTTGCCTCTCATCGAGATACCTGTAGATCAAGAAGGTCCCTATGTTCACAGTCAAGTATTAGGGAAAGACAGAAAGTTTCTGATTGATACAGGGGCAAGTAGGACCACAATTAGTCATGCCGAAGTTCCAGGGGCTCCGCTCTCAGGCTCAAGAAATGTTTCCCTTGGATTTTCAGGAAAACCTATCGTTAACGAGATATCTAAGCCAGTCACTCTAGAAGTAGGTCCATTGTCCCGCACTACTGATCTGTTACTCACTAAGTCATGTCCAGAAAATCTATTAGGCATTAAAACACTGAAAGAATTAGGTGCAGTTATTTGCTGTTCCCCAGAGGGAATACGATTGTTCCTACGTGACTTTAAGGGTCACTATGTATTACGAGATTTTGATTCGAGATTGTCTAATGTCCCGCAGCATTTATGGGCGCAAGGTCCAACTGATGTAGGTTACATGCAAATCACACCCCATCGTGTGACCCTGAAACCAGGTGTAGTGTTACCACGAATCAGACAGTACAGATTGCCACCCGAGGCTGTAGCAGCCTTGTCCAGAATTATAGACGAGCTCATCGCTCAAGGAGTAGTTGTAGAAACTGACTCCAATGTATGTAACTCTCCGATCATTCCAGTTATGAAACGTACTGATCCAAATGCACCTCCAGTATATCGATTAGTGATTGATTTACGAGAGCTTAATAAATGTATTATTCCGCAGTACCCAGTTGTCCCAGATATCTCTTCCCTGTTGACAGCCATTGATTCCGAAGCCACGTTCTTTACTGTCATAGACCTCAAGAACGCATTTTTTAGTGTCCCCATTCATCCAGACAGCCAGTTTCTTTTCGGATTTTGTTTAAATGGAAGGAGCTATATGTTCACACGCGCTCCTCAAGGTTTCACAGAAAGCCCTAGTATTTACAGTCAAGCACTTAAGAGACAACTAGATAATATTCACATGCCAACTGACACTGCCCTGCTCCAGTATGTCGATGATCTACTGATCACAGCCCGTTCTGAACGTGACTGCGAGCGAGCGTCACTTACAGTTCTGTATTTCCTAGCCGAGATGGGGCACAAGGTGTCACCTTCGAAGCTTCAATTCTGTGTCCAGCAAGTGGTATACTTAGGACACTTGCTGTCCAAGAGGGGTAGGCAGTTGACACCAGACCGTATCCAGTTGGTAGCGAGTCTTCCCCAGCCCAGAACCCAGAAGGAGGTACGTGCCTTTATCGGCCTTACTTCTTATTGTAGACAATGGATTCCCCAGTATGCATTTTTAGCCAAGCCACTGATACAGTTAACGACACAGGAGGCAGCCGTATCGACTGTCCTCCCTTGGACATCTGAACATACACTTAGTTTCAATGAGTTAAAGACAGCTTTATGCCAAGCTCCAGTTCTAGCTACACCGAACTACAGTAAGCCTTTTACACTTTTCGTTACTGAACGTGAAGGTACAGCATTATCTGTTCTCACACAAGATCAAGCAGGACAATACAAGCCCTGTGCTTATTTTTCGAGCACATTAGATCCAGTCGCCCAGGCGTTGCCTGCGTGCCTCAAGTCAGTTGCAGCCACAGCACTAGCTATCAGACAAAGTGATTCCATAGTTTTAGGACACTCCCTGACAGTACAAGTTCCACACTCCGTAGAAGTTCTTTTAAACCGAACACAAACTCAGCACTTGACAATTGCACGTTTAACAGGTTATGAATTGACACTGTTCCAGCCACACATAGATATTAGACGCTGCAACGTCCTGAATCCTGCTACACTGTTACCATCAGTTAATTCAAATCCTGACACACATGACTGCGTGGAAGTAGTTAACATTACGACAAAGCCAAGACAAGACCTGACAGACATTCCGTTACCAGATCCTGACCTGACACTTTATGTGGATGGTTCATGTATGAGAACTAGTACAGGAGAACTAGTCGCCGCATATGCAGTGACTACTGACACTGAAGTTATTGAAACACACCGTATTGATACCCTGTCCGCTCAAGCAGCAGAGCTAGTTGCTCTGACACAAGCCTGTATACACGCCAAGAACCAGAAAGTTAATGTTTACACAGATTCACGTTACGCATTTGGAGTTGTACACGACTTCGGAGTGCTCTGGCAGGAGAGAGGTTTCATGACTTCTCATGGAACCAAGATTCAGCATGGTCTCCTTATTCAAGCTCTGTTAGATGCCATACACTTACCGACATCTATCGCTATTATGAAGTGCAAAGCACATACGAAAGTTACTGACATTATTTCCCAAGGTAATGATCTAGCAGACCGTACAGCCAAGCTTACAGCTCAGACTCCAGACATTCAAGCTAAACCGACACAGACACATACTCCAGATCCGATTACATGTATGACAGTTAAGGACCCTACACAAGATGTCATAGATATCCAGTTACATGCTACTCCCGATGAAATCAAGAAATGGTCTGAACAAGGAGGGGTCCAGACAGATCAAGGATGGTTAACGAAGGGTAGAGCCACATGGTTTCTCCCCGACTCTATGGTTCAAGTCATCATTAATACCGCACATAGTCCGGCACATTTAGGAGAAAAAGCTATGTTAGACAGTATTCAGAACATTTGGTTCAACAAGCATTTACGAGCTGCAGCCAAGCAGAAAGTCCGTACCTGTATGATATGTTGTCAGTTTAATCCAGGTAAAAGTGTCCCGGTGGAACAAGGTGGTTTCCAGCCTCCTGACCACCCTTTTGAGGTCCTCCAGATGGATTATATTCAGATGGAGCGATGTCGAGGTTTCAAGTATGTCCTTGTAGTTGTATGCGCTTTGTCCAGATGGACAGAAGCATATCCAGTCCCAGATTACACAGCCGCGACCACTGCCAAACAGTTGGTTCGTGAGTTTTTCCCTAGATATGGACTCCCTAGAGTCGTATATTCTGATAACGGTCAGCCATTCTCATCTGAACTCATGAAGCACGTTTCCCTGTTGTTAGGGTACCAGTGGAAGTTCCATTGTGTACGCCATCCCGAAGCAGCCGGTCTCGTAGAGAGACATAATCAGACTCTGAAAATTCGAATCGCCAAAGTTTGTAAAGAAAAAGGTGTGGACTGGCTAGTAGCTCTGCCAGTCGCTTTGTTTTATATGCGCATGGTCGCACATTCCAGATCAGGTCTGTCCCCGTATGAGGTCGTATTCGGCCGCCCCCCTAATATGTGGGGTACTCCTAGACCCCGAAGTATTACCGATGTTTCATGTAATATGCTGACAGATTACCTAGCTTCCTTGATGTCTGCCCTCAACTCATGTCGTTCACAGGTTGCCGCCGCATTTCCAGACAATACCGAGGTGGCACCGCATGAAATCGTTCCAGGTTCCATGGTAATGATCCGAAACTTTGACAGATCAAGTCCGCTGGAGCCTCGATGGAAAGAGCCCCGTCAGGTCCTCCTCACCACCCGTACAGCCGTGAAGTTGGAAGGCCGAAAAGGATGGATACACCTTTCTCACGTTAAACTTTTTAAAGGACTGAAACCCGCCTTAAAGAACATTTCCCAGGATTCGAAGGACTGCCAGAATATTGTTTTCAAGGACTGTCCCGCAAAAGACATTGCTACAACCCCTTCCCTGTTAGAGAAAACTCCGCAGCAGGAGTATAAGCAAAAGTTAAGGTCTAGTAAATTAAGTCAGTCAGTTTGATTGTATAAGTCCTCCCCTAGGTGAAACGGTTAGACTGTTTCTGACATGTATATAAAAGACCCCCATAGTGAGAGAGTTAGTCAAAACTCAATTCAATGTATCGTTTTTCTAAGTTTCATATTATTCATCAGCATAATGATTTCCTGCACCAGTTACGCATTTTTCCTGTATTTTCCAATTCCTCATGTAAATAAGTCTGCTAATGTTACAGTAGAGCACACGTTTAGTGATCTGCCTCCTCACGAATATTCTTACCGCCTCGCTATGCGTAACAATTCATTTATCCGTATGTTACATTACTCACACCAGACCAGCAATGCCACTAATTGTTGGGTGTGTGGTCGACTCCCCCCTTTCCAGACCCCGAAGGGAGTTCTGCCACTCTTTCCTTATCCTTTCTCACATAATGGTTCGTGTGGAGCATGGTCCACGTTAACGTCCTCCTCAACAGATATGTCTTTTCTTAACAGCACATGTTTCCCAGACAAGCAAGGTTTCCCCCACAGAACAGGTTTAGATCTAGAAAATGAAGTGTATAATTTAGGTAATTATTCGTCGAATTTCATGGTCCTGAATGTTCAGTCTGATACTACTCCAGACTCACCTGCTATTTCAGTACTACCAGTCAAAGGCGAATTATGTGTCCGTAGTCATGGTTCCGTACATGTAGGACATAGTGATTGTACTACTATTATCCAGTATAGTGACAGTGGGAAATCTAATTTTAAAGCTTCACGTCATTCTTATTTTGTTTGTGGTCAAACCGCATATGTTCATCTGCCCCTCGATTGGGAGGGAACCTGTTACATTGCCTTCCTACTGCCACCTGTTTTTCTAGCCCCACCTGACTACCATAGGAATTCCTTCCTAGTACATACTAGACACAAGAGAAACCTCCCGATTGTCGATTATACTGAAACTGCCGCAGAGCAATTCATTGATATAGATAAAGGTGTGTTCCCTTATTTAGGTACAGTTGTAAACAGTAAGTTAATCCGTAGGTTAACAAGAACCCTTGAAGCTGTAGTAGATGAGACTGCTTCTGCTCTAGGTAACTTAACCGAAGAGCAATCCTTTATGAGAATTGTTGTGCTCCAGAATCGTCTCGTCCTTGACGTCATACTGGCCGATAGGGGCGGGGCCTGTAGAGTTCTCGGATCTAGTTCGAGATGAACAAATGGTACTGTATGAAATGATAGATGGTATCATGAATATTGATGTTTCCTGATGGAAACGTAGTGACAAGGAGGGAATGTGGAAAAGTAAATTTTGCCATGTTCTGTGTCCCTACGCCTCATCCATCATATGTTATGTGTGCATGACCAATATGCATATGTTATTCCCCATGTCCGATTAATGACGCAATTATAGTTGTGTCCACCTCTAGTATGCCAGTTTCCAGTCCTCGTGAATACTACGAATATCAGGCCTATGTAAAGTAATGTTGCCACGTTCCCCAGTGTGCACGTTATTCCATTATAAAGTCCTCGTTTCCAGGCCTCAACAGGGCCCGGACACTAGATTCAGCTCCTGTCTCCTGAAGCCTCGCTGAGGAGCGATACAGCCCCCACCTGTATCCTCGACCTTTCACTCACTTCCTGCCTCGCAGTGCCCGGTGCAGCTTGGCTCTGCCTCTGAGTCTGCCAAAAGTATGTTATAGTTCCAGTTATCAGTTCAGTCCTCCTTCTTTGCATTCCTAAGCTACTGAACTGCATCAATAGTTTCCGTCATTGTCTAGCCTTCTCGTCTCCACGTTAGAGAAATACTGCATTTAATGGTCATTTAATATTCTTCATCACGCACTACATGTAGAATAATGCATGGTCCAGTCTTAGAGTCAAGTTAGCTTTTCCCCTCATGACTTCTAGTTTATATCAACATGTTCCCTAAACATCAGATACTAGATAGGGTTTAGGTACATGTCGCTCCGACCCTCCAGACTTTAGTCTCTGCTCCTAGCACAGAGTTCATAGCCCCCAGCTTCTCCTAGTGATACGTCATTGCCAGTTTACGCGCACCATTAGGTTAGAGGTCCCGGCTCCTTAGGTAGCCCCCTCCTATGTTTCCGCCCATTCATGGCGTGTTCTGTTACGTCTGCACCACATGTCTATGTATACGCCCAGTTACACCTACTTTTACTGTTATCTTTCGCGACTGCTACGCGTCACACCTTCTGCTCCACCCACTGCTACGCCTACTGCAATGTAATGCTATGTGTTTGCGTTATGTATATAAGTTCATGTATTGTTATTAAAAGTTGGCGCGCTCATCCCAGACCCAGCCCCAGCAGCTGCTGGGCCCCTGTTCCTATGCAGGTTGTCCTGTTCCTGTCCTTATGCTGTATTAAACCTGCAGAAACTCCTACTACCTCGAATCTTGACTCTTATTTATTGAGCTATCTGTTATGATATATGCCTAGTCAAAAATAGGGTATTATTTATTTATTTACCACAATAAGCTCAGGCTAATAAAGAAAATTATGCCGTTCTTGCCAGTTGGAGTAGGAAAGACACTGGTAAGCTCCCTGGTGTTGTCTTCCCTCGATTATTGCAATGGCTTACTCATCAATGCCCAGGCTAGAGTGACCAACAAACTGCAGACAATACAGAACGCTGCAGCCCGCCTCCTGTCTGGATCTCCAAAGTTCACGCCAATCTCGGAGACCATAAAAGATCTTCATTGGCTCAAGATCCGGAACAGGATCAAGTTCAAAACCCTTTGTATTGTTTATAAAGCATTGCATAATCAGGGCCCACACTTTCTCAAAACCCACTTTAGGATCCATTTATCCTCCAGATCTCTTAGATCCAACAATCTTAATCTTTTGCTGGTACCGAGAACCAAAACAGTCACCTGGGGCGATAGGCGCTTCTTGGTGGCCGCTCCTAGACTTTGGAACTCCCTGCCAGTAGCCATCAGAGAAAGCCCCTCACTGATGCAATTTCGCAAAAAAATAAAGACCTGGCTTTTTTCTCAAGAATAACTGTCTTCAGCCTCTGTGGGGAATCCTATGCACTGTTTCAAGCGCCGAGACGCCTACGGGCAATTGTTCGCGCTGTATAAATTGTAAAAATAAATAAATAAATAAAATAAATAAATAAATGTTCTTCCCAGCTGTCACTGAAGGAGGCTATGTCGTCTAGGTAGGCAGCGGGAAAGGCCACTAGACCGGAGAGTACCCGGTTCACCAGCCGCTGAAATGTGGCAAGAGCGTTTTTCAGTCCAAAGGGCATCACCCGAAACTGGTTGTGGCCCTCCGGGGTGGAAAAAGCACACTTCTCCGGCAATCTGCCTGACGTAAGGTCAAAGGTACTCAAATATCGGGCAGCTCCCAGCCGGTCAATGAGATCATCCGCCCTAGGGATGGAATGAGCATCCGTCTTGGTCCGGAATTTAGGCCTCTGTAGTCAACAGAGAACCTAAGTTCAGGTGTGGTGCCCGGCGGGGCCGCCTTGGGTACCAGAACCACCAGACTGGACCAGGGGCTGTTGGAGGGCTTTATCACCCCCAACTCAACCACCTTGGTGACCTCATTCTGGATGCTGGCCTTCACCGTACCAGACAGCCGGTAAGACTTGGTCCTGACAGGGGGCCTGTCCCCTGTGGCCACATCATGGGTACACAGGTGGGTCATCCCAGGGATAAGGGAGAACAACAAGGAGTACTGCTCTAAGACTTGGCGGCAGTCTCTCTGTTGCTCTGGCGTCAAGGATGGTGAGAGGACCACTCCCTCCACCGATCCGTCCTTCTCTTGGAAGGCAAAGAGGTAAGAGAGAGGCTCGCTTTCCTCTTCCTCTGCCCATCAGTCACCATCAACAAGGTGACCTCAGACCTCTCATGGTGAGGTTTGAGGCGGTTGGCATGCAGCACCCTGTGGGGCTGCCTAGGGGTCTTAAGATCCACCACGTAAGTGGCCGTACCTTTCTTCTCAAGGACTTCGTAAGGGCCAGTCCAACGGTCCTGGAGGGCTCTAAGCTCTCTGGGCTCCATGACCCACACCTTCCATCCAGGCTCAAACTCCACAGGGCGGGAATTCTGGTCATACCATTCTTTCATGACCGCCTGGCTAAGTTATCAGATGCCTCTTTCCACAGCTTAGCCATCTGGCTGCGGAACGCCAACATGCAGCTTACTACATCTTGGGGAAGCCTCCAGGGAGACTTCTCCTACACCTCTTTCACCAGGCTTAGAGGTCCCCTGACAGGGTGACCGTATAGAATCTCAAAGGGGATGAAGCCCACCGAAAACAATAGGCAGGACAACAGGACGTCCCAGTTTTTCCTCAGGCAGACACCTGATCATGCATTTCAACAAGTCCGTTGGTCTGGGGGTGGTAAGGGGTGGAGAACTTGTAAGTCACCCCACACTCCTTCCACATGGCCTGCATATAGGCGGACATAAAGTTGGTGCCCCTGTCCGACACCACTTCCTTAAGGAAGCCCACACGGGTAAATATTGCCATCAGGGTTCTAGCCACCGGCGGTGCAGTGATGGTCCTCAGAGGGTGGCGTGGTCCACCAGAACCAGGATAAAACAGTGACCAGAAGAGGTCGGCAGATCCATCGGGCTGACAATGTCCATGCCCACCCTTTCAAAGGGGGTACCAACGACAGGTAGTGGTTCCAGGGGAGCCTTCAATTTAGTCCCTGTTTTCCCACTAGCTTGGCAGGACACACAAGTCTTGCAAAATGTATCAGAGGAAATCCTCATCCTAGGCTAATAGAATTGTGGGACTAATCTTTCAAAAGTTTTGTCTTGGCCCAAGTGTCCCGCCAAGGGGATCTCATGAGCTAACTCCAACAGGAAGGCCCTGTAGCATTGGGGGACCACTAAGGCCCTAGATGGCCCAGGAGCCTTGGGCTCACTGTAAAGGAGACCGTCCTCCCAGTAAATGTGGTAGTTTCCAGTGACACTTCCTGCTGCCTGAGCTTCGGCCTGTTGCCGCATGCCCTCAAGGGTGGGGCACTCCTTCTGTGCCCAACAATACTCCTCTCGGGTTGGCCCTCCTTCTACCTGCCACTCTGCAGGGGTCGGCAAGTCTCCAAAGGGAGCAATGTCACCCTCCGTGGACTCTGGTGCAACCTCCTCAGGTGCCTCATCCATCTCACGGGGTGACCACCCCGGGGCAGGCTTCCCACGCCCTCGGGCTCGTCTCTTTTCAGCAGCTGGCTGGGCCATTGTTCCAGGCTCTAGCCCTGGTTGACTACCTTTCCGGGCAGCCATGGACCGTGTGGTAGCACAGGTCCACTCTGGTAACCCCAGCATCTCTGCATATGCTTTGAACTCTACCTCCCTACTGGCAGTATGCTCCAAATCATTCCACAGTAGGCAATCGACGGGCATGGCAGGGCTTACAGCAACTCGGAGAAGGCCTGAAACCCCTCCCCACTCAAAGGGGACCTGAGACACCGGATAGTGGCCCTCCCGGTTGTCAGCCATCACTACTGGGTGGAATGCATTGGGCACCACTTGCTCCGGGAACACCAGCTGACTCCTTACTATAGTCATGCTGGCACCTGTGTCCCTCAGAGCCTCCATCCCCTGACCATTGATGGTGACCCACAGACTATACTTGGTGGTATTTGAGGGCACATGGGTCGTTGGGACCAACTCACTGTCTCCCAGGGATACCTAGGTCAACCCTGCCCACTCACCCCCCATTATCTAGGGACAGCTCCTCCCCCATCGCTACACTAGCCTCCCCCAGATTCTTACCTCCAGTAGGGGCTGGGGTCCTTTTACGACACTGGGGATCCCCCTTGTAGTGTCCGATTTCCCCACACTCATAGCACCGGACAGTTTTGGGCTGCTGACCTTTGTCAGGATAAGTGGGCTTCTGGTGGCCAGATTGGGACTGGGATCCAAACCCTCTCCCTTGCGATCTGTTTTGGAGGCCTTTGGAGAACTCCTTATTATCCCCCCCCCTCTTTCTTCTGGTGAAAACCCTGTCCACCCTTTTGGGGGTCCCCCCCAGATCCCTTGTGGGACACCCTGGTGCTGACCCAGGTATCCGCCTCCTCCGCAAGCCCCCTAGGATCAGTCAACTTGCGGTCAACCGGTGTTGGTGCAGATCTGGAAAACATTTCTCTAGTAGGTGCTCTCTCAAGAAGAAATTATACAGCCCTTCATAGTCAGTTACTTCGCTGCTCCACACCCAACCCTCCAATGCTTTACTAGCGTATTCCAGGAAATCTACCCAGTTCTGTGTGGGAAGTTTGTGGCTGTTCCCTAACTTCTGCCTATACTTTTCAGGGGGAAGACCAAACTTTTTGACTAACGCTTCCCTCATAACAGGATAGTTGGTCTGGTCTGCCTTATCTAATGTAAGGAGTGTGTGCCTCCCCATCGGAGGCATGTACCTATGTAGGCTACCCCCCCAGTAAATGTAAATGTAAATGTTGGATACTTGTTAAGCGCACTGTTACTCTACCCGAGTGTCAATCAATCAATCAATCAATGACACTTATAGAGCGCGCTACATACCCGTAGGGTCTCAAGGCGCTTGGGGGAGGGGGGGGTGCCGCTACTGCTCGAACAGCCAGGTCTTCAGCTTCTTCCTGAAGGAGAGGTGGTCTTGGGTCAGGCGCAGGTCGGTCGGGAGGGAGTTCCAGGTCTTGGCGGCCAGGTAGGAGAAGGACCTTCCTCCTGTAGTTGCTCTTCGGATGCGGGGGACGGCGGCGAGGGCGTGGTTGGCTGATCGGAGGTGGCGTTTGGGAGCGTAGAAGTTGATCCGGCTGTTGAGGTAGCTCGGGCCTTGGTCGTGTAGGGCTTTGTGTGCGTGGGTGAGGAGGCGGAAGGTGATTCTTTTGTTGACGGGGAGCCAGTGAAGGTCTCTCAGATGTCCGGAGATGTGGCTGTGTCGTGGGATGTCGAGGACGAGTCTGGCTGAGGCGTTCTGGATCCGCTGGAGTCTCTTCTGGAGCTTGGCGGTGGTACCGGCGTAGAGGGCGTTGCCGTAGTCCAGTCGGCTAGTGACGAGGGCCTGGGTGACGGTCTTCCTGGTCTCGGTGGGGATCCACCAGAAGATCTTCCGTAGCATGCGTAGGATGTTGAAGCACGCCGAGGAGACGTTGTTGACTTGCCTGGTCATGGAGAGGGAGGAGTCCAGGATGAAGCCCAGGTTGCGTGCATGGTCTGTCGGTTTGGGTGCGGTGCCCAGGGCGGGAGGCCACCAGGAGTCGTCCCAGGCGGAGGGTGAGGAGCCCAGGATGAGGACCTCCGTCTTGTCCGAGTTCAGTTTCAGGCGGCTGGTCGTCATCCACTCGGCTACCTCTTTCATCCCTTCGTGTAGGCTGGCTCTGGCGGTGGCGGGGTCGTTGGTCAGGGAGAGGATCAGCTGGGTGTCGTCGGCGTAGGAGATTATGCTGAGGTTGTGTTGGCGTGCGATGGCCGCGAGGGGGCTCATGTAGACGTTGAAGAGGGTGGGGCTCAGAGAGGATCCTTGAGGGACGCCGCAGATGACTTCGGAGGCCTCTGACTTGTACGGTGGTAGGCGGACTCTCTGTGTTCTTCCGTCGAGGAAGGAGATGATCCATTCCAGCGCCTTGTCCCGGATTCCGACGTTGCTGAGGCGCTGTACTAGGGTGCGGTGGCAGACAGTGTCGAATGCCGCGGAGAGGTCTAGGAGGATGAAGGCCGCTGTTTCTCCGTTGTCCATCAGGGCTCGGATGTCATCGGTGGCGGCGATGAGGGCGGTCTCGGTGCTGTGATTGGCTCGGAAACCGGACTGTGAGGGGTCGAGGGATCCATTCGTCTCGAGGAAGGCGGCCATCTGCTTGTTGACGGTCTTCTCGATGACTTTGGCTGGAAACGGGAGGAGCGAGATGGGGCGGTAGTTCTTGAGTTCGGTGGGGTCCGCTGTTGGTTTCTTGAGTAGAGCGCTGAGTTCGGCGTGCTTCCAGCTCTCAGGGAAGGTGGCGGTGTCGAAGGATGTGTTGATGATGTCTCGCAGGTGGGGTGCGATGACAGCGTCGGCCTTGTTGAAGACGTGGTGAGGGCAGGGGTCGGTCGGTGATCCGGAGTGGATGGAGTTCATCGTGCGGATGGTGTCTTCGGTGCTGATCGGGATCCAGGCGTGGAGGGTGGTGGTGGGGGGTGGTTGTTAGGTCCTGGTGTGCGTTGGTTGTTTGTTGAAGCTGTTGTGTATGTCCGCGATCTTGTTGTGGAAGTAAGAAGCGAGGGAGTCGCAGAGGTCTTGCGATGGGGTGATGTCGTTGTTTCCTGCGCTGGGGTTGGAAAGCTCTTTCACGATGTTGAAGAGTTCCTTGCTGTTGTGTGCGTTGTTGTCCAGCCGGTCCTTGAATGCAGTTTTCTTGGCGGTGCGGATCAGCTGGTGGTGCTTCCGAGTGGCCAGTTTGAGGGTGGTCCTGTTGTCCGGTGTAGGTTCCCTTCTCCAGACTTTCTCGAGGGCTCGGCAGTTCTTCTTGGAGCTCTTGAGTTCGTCGGTGAACCATGGGGCTTTCTTGCTGCCGGGTCTGCTGGGCGGGGTCCTCAGCGGGGCGAGCTCGTCCGCGCAGATGCTGATCCACTTCGTGAGGTTCTCGGCGGCCTGGCTGGGGTTCGCTGAGCTGGCAGGAGGGTGCTGGCTCAGGGAGGTGTCGAGCTGGTCTGCTGTGATCTTGTTCCAGCTTCTGCGGGCGGCCTGTTGCTGGTGGTGGTGGGTCGTCGTTCTCTTGAAGGCGAAGTGGACGCAGCTGTGGTCCGTCCAGTGGAGTTCTGTGGCGTGGCTGAAGGCGACGTCTTTGCTGGATGAGAAGACGGCGTCGAGTGTGTGTCCGGCGAGGTGGGTGGGGGTGGACACCAGCTGCTTGAGTCCGAGATTGGCGAGGTTGTCGAGCAGGGTGCTGGTGTTGCGGTCGTTGTTGTTCTCCAGATGGAAGTTGAGGTCCCCCAGGAGGATGTAGTCAGCGGAGGGGAGGGCATGCGGGCTGACGAAGTCGGCAATGTCCTCGCTGAATTGTGTGCGTGGTCCCGGAGGTCGGTAGATCAGGGTGCCTCTGAGGGTGGTGTTTGGGTTGGTGTGGATCTGGAAATGCAGGTGTTCGGCGCTGGTCAGGGTGTTGTCGGTGCTGGTCGTGAGACGGATGGTGTTCCTGTGGATGATGGCGATGCCTCCTCCCATCTGGTTGGCGTTGCGGTCCCTCCGGACGATCTTGTAGCCCTCTGGGATGGCGATGGCGATGTCGGGGGCTGAAGAGGCGTTCATCCAGGTCTCCGTGAGGAAGGCAACGTCAGGGGCTGTGGCGTCTAGGAGGTTCCAGAGTTCGATGGCGTGCCTGTGGACGGAGCGGGTGTTGAGCAGGATGCACTTGAGGTGGGTGCTGCTGGTGTTCGACTTGGCGGGAGCTGGTGTGAGGCAGGTCCGGGTGCAGGAGAACTTGCAGGCGTGGCAGCTGAACGGTCCGTGGGAGCGTCGTGGGGTGGCTTGGTGGCATTCTGGCTGTCGGCCGGTGTTGAGTGCGATGAGGGTGGCGGCGGAGTACGTCAGGCGGGTCGGTCGGGGTCTTCGTGGGCCAGGGGTCCTGGCCCTGGGCGCGGTCCAGGCGCGGACTGGCGCAGACGGGCTTACCTTTGGCGCGCCTTCGGTGCACAATCGGCGCGCCCGCTGCGCGTCAACGCTGCGCGTTCGCACGGTCGCCATATAAGGCGAAGTGCGCGGGTGGGCGGAGCAGCTGGGAGGCGGGAGCGGGGAGGGAACAGAATGAAAAAAGGGGCGGGGTAAGCGGTGGTGGCGGGAGCGGGGAGCGGGGAGGGAAGACGGAGGGCGGCGAGATAGGCGGGAAACCAGGGAGGAGAACGCTAGCACGGGCAACAGATATCTCAACAATACAGGCACAAATGAGGTCAGAGCGCTAACACGGGCACAAACGTAAGGAAAAAATTACCTGCACAAATGATGGTCAAAACTAAGAAAAACAAACAGCAGCGGAGGAAAAAAATACAGGCACAAGTGAAGGACAAAACAAAGAAAAACAACCAGCAGCGGAGGAAAAAAAAATACAGGCACAAATGATGGACAAAACAAAGAAAAACAAACAGCAGCGGAGTCAGCCGGCAGCCGGCAGCGAGGCAGCGAGGCAGAGGGCAAGGCAATGGGGCACACACGCAGCAGCTGGTGGCCGTGCGGCGCGGGGGTGTCCCACAAGTGTCCTGGCGCTGTAGACCGCTAGGGAACCCGTCCTGGTTTTCCCTGTGAGATGGTCCCTTTCTGGGTATCTCCAGGGTGAAACCAGGCATCCCGGCGTCTGTGGGGGGCCGTTGTAGAGATGAGGCAAGCTTAATGCCCAGAGTTACCGAGTGTGTTCCCTGGTTAGAGTAGGTACTGAGGCGAGAATTATCGAGTCCGTTGACACTGGTCCAAGACCCTGCCGCGTCGGGAATTGAACCCTGGTCCCGGGCCGTTCTCTGCTTACAGGTCTGCCGCCTCTAACTAGTGAGCCACACCTCTCCACACCAGTGAGCCACACCTCTCGGGGAGTAACTCTCGAGGCCCCATGGGCTCTTAAGGACACCTCAAAGGCTGCTAACCACTTGTCAATATCATCCCCCATATTAAAACTGGCCACCACATCTTTAGGCATATAGAACCTGGACTTACGTTAAGCTTCAGGAGGTGGGCAGTTACCCATGCCCTCAAGGCTTTCTGAAGCTCTGTACTCTTGGCGCTTCACTTGAAGGGGACCCCTTTCTCCTCGCAGAATTCCTTGAGCTGTGCCGCCGTGTAAGCTTCCTGGTTGGCCAGCTCAAATTCCATTTTGCTAGGTAGGACCTCAGACATTAGTAAAGAAAACCAACCAACGGGACTTGGCAAAAATGACTTTGAAAAAGCGCAGCCAATCAGAGAGAATTTAAAAATAAAAATACCAATTGGAAAGGGTAGACAAAAATATTTCAGTAGAACCAGGTGTAGGGTGGTGTTGTACACTGAGTCACTGTGTGGTGTTACACAAGCACAAGTCCTAATCCCGCCGCTGCACACCAATGTTAGAACAGGGGTCTCTAGTTGGCAGGGGTATGCACCCTAGTCAAAGTAGGTACCACCGCCTCTGATGGGGCAGCTTGGCGCAGAGCAGGAAGGTGTAACTTAAGAGGCAATGTGTAAAGTATCCGTGTAACCCACACCTACAGTAACACAGTAAAACACCCACAAAAGAACAGACACTACACCAATGTAGCAAAAATGTAATCTCTTTATCTAACTTTTAGTTGAGCAAAAACGACAGAAATCCATTTTGCACCATGAAAACTTTTCCGTAGAGTATCTTTGTGAAGCTGTTTAAAAATAGTCTGGTAGAAACTGCATTAGGGCAAAACAGTTCCTCCTGTGAAGTAGGTGCGAAGTGTCAGGGATGCGTGTCACTCCTGCACTGATTGTATGGCTGGTTGTTACCTGTTGTTGGGGGGCGAGGCAGGCACTGTGGTGGAGCTCCTCGCTTCTCCGGGGCACTCGGACCTTGCTGCGGATGTCCGGAAAAGGAACGGGGGAAGCCCTTTTCCTGTTCTAAGAGCGGCCTCGCTTCGGAGCGAGCCCCTCGTTACAGGGCAATATCCCACGTTGGAAGCCAATCCCAGCGCGGCTCTTCCCCCACGTCAGAGGTGTAGTGCACAGGGTTCCCGAGGTTCCCGGGCCGGCGGCGGTGATTTCCAGGGCTGATCTCAGTAGCGTTTCTGAAGCGCTTGCACCACGGGCCAGTGGCGCTGTTTTCAGGCAGCAATTTTGGCGAGCCGGGACTCAGGCGTGCAGCTGTGCTCTATAGGGGAAATCAGCGCATTCCTGTCACAGCGCTCCCCAGTCACAGCAGCACTGACGACAGTTGAAGGGTGTTTCTCATGCAGCCCGCAGCAGAGATGATTTTAGCACACAGCTTCCCTGACACAGCGCTTTCAGTTGATTTCAGATCCCGGTGGCAGCAGTAATTCAGGGTTGCTGAAGAAAACAGTTTGGCATACCCAGGGCTGCAGAGGCAGTCTGATAACAGGGCTAAAATATAGTAGTCCTTATAAATTCTCCACCAAGCAGGGGGACAGTCAGCATCCAGCTGTGGAGACACTCTGGATATGGTATTCCTGGTTCCCCTCTGGCAGGGCAAGATCAGTAGGCAGGCAGGGCAGCTCAGCTAACCTGGGGCAGAAGTTCCTGGGAGCAGTCAGCCTCAGCAGTGTAGCAGTCCTCACAGCACAGCAGTCTTCACTCCAGAAAAGAGTCTCCAGGTCCAGTAGTTTAACATGGATGTGTGGCCAGAACCCTAGACTGTTTTCATTTTCTCCTTGAGACGATCCTTTGAGTCATGCAACTACACCATATCCAACTCAACTGAAAATACATAAATAGCTTTGTTCAGAAAGTTTACATTGTTCTAAATGCATGATGAAGTAGTATACTTATAAGTCAAGATCAAATTCTCTTCTTCTTCTACTTGAAAAGAAAGTCTGGTTGTCTTCTCTGCCAGTAAATGTTTTAACCACAAATATTTTGTTCTGTTTGTGAATACTCATAAAATCAATCTCGTGGCATTTGGGTTGAAGCTGCCTCGCACCTGGAAGATTCATCCCTTATCATCAGCATCAACTTCCATGTGAACCTTCCCTAGTGATAATACAGGAACAGCCTAAATATGAGTTTCAAGATGTATGGGACTCCTAGACGTTTTGAAGTCGAATTCAGTTATTCAGCAAGGGAAAGGATTCTCCACCGAAACTGCATGGGTTCAGAAGAGTTCATCCATACATGATTCACATCAGCCCATTGCTGGATGAAATGCTTTGGCAGAATCAAAGCTCCCTCTCTGCCGGAGCTACTCGAACACTTCCCTGCTAAGGGTTCCCCAGAGGGGTTTCTAATCAGCTTCTGGTAGTACAAAGTGCAAGGGGCAGCTGCTGGGCTCCAGAATGCTGCATGGTGTTCTACATGTCAAACCTGAGCCTATTCTCAAACACCATGAATATTCAAATAGGCATGGAATTCATTATTTTTTAATTGGTCTTTCCAAGATGGTAGGTAGTAGAAAAAAAGTTTTTCAGAGAATCCAAATTCAACATGTTTCCGCATTTATTCCTGTGATGTCAGCTCTTATTTCAAGCATGTATAAGGCGGCATTTGAAATGGTAAGATGCATCACTACACATTTGTTTTTGAGTTTTCATTGCACTCATCGCCCATTGCTATTCACTTTTCTCTTCAATAAGATTGAATCTTTCAATTTAGATTTTTCTTGACTCTACTTGGATCTTCTCTACTCAGCTTTTTCCTTTCTTCCAATGTCATGAGGAGTGTGGTTCCTTGCTGTATTCATTATGGCAGTCGTAAACAGACAAAATATCTATGGTTTTCTTTTTGGGTCGGTTTCTAAAAATCAAAGATAACGCTGAGGCAGTCGCCATAGCCTGATGGCCTGCTTGGCACTGTATTTTCTCTGAGAGTGCTGCGCCTATGTTCATGGACCCAATCTCAGTGATGGATCACCATCACAACAGCTGAGATCTCTAAATATGGTGGTGGTGTGTCACTGGGATGGCTATTTATTTATTTATTTATTTTATAGCATTTATAAGGCGCACAGCTACCCACAAAGGGTTTCCCGGCGCCAAAAACTAAATGGCTAAGTAGAGCCCTGCAATGCCACATAAGTTTGTCATATGTAATAAGCTTCAATTAGTCTGTACAATCAGAAATAAGTGTCTTGCTTGCAAAATATTTCTGGGAACTAGAGATTGTGCCAAATTAAGCAATGTTTCACTCAAATATTTTTTATTTCAATATTTTTTCTTACATTACAGAGCCCAGAATAAATATATTAACACTAAGCCATAGCTTTCAATCCTAGACTCTATACGTGGTGTTTAACCTATTAACTTCTGCGGACCCCACTGAATCACAACTGGAAGCCAGGGAGTCCCAAATCATTTCAACAATTCGAACCTCAAAAATGCACACAAAAAATTAAGACGTACAAATACACACAACATGAACTGAACACATCTACTTCCCTCAGCAATTGCTTCTTCAAACAGAAAGCGACTTCACACCGGTATAAGACCCAGAGCACATTCACAATCCATAAGTAATCATATGAAATCAGAACCCTCAGAAGAAGTGATGGGAGAGAAGTAGTACCTGGGTTGACAGTAGCCTCGGACAGACACAGGGCAGCAATTGAACTTGGTATGGACTAAGCTTTAGAACATTTGGGGCCATTGTGTCAAAAGTTGACAATGACTGCATAAAAGCTAGAAGATTAGCTGCACATTATGGCAGAGTGCATGCTGCCTACTGGGAAGCAGTATAATCCATACCCTTCAAAATACAAGTATTTTAGCTCGGATGAAAAGTGAAGGCATGCCCCTTTTCCAATGCAAGAAATGTAGATACATGACGTTTGTAAGTGCCTGACCATGTAAAGCAGTGGATTTTAAAACATTCAGCCAGGAGGGCCTTTTGAAAAATTTACTTGTGTAGGCTTTCATAGGTCATTGGTACTGGTACAAAGGTATTCTAAGTGTGCACATGCATATGATTTTCAAGAAAATCATGAGCAATTCAAGAGTGTTTTTAGTCAGTAGCTGATTGACAGTTCAGGTTGGAGCATTTTTTTAACGCGACCAGTGACTGTGCAGACCAGTAACTGCACATTTGCACATGCTTCATCCTAAACTAGCAGTCAGCTTCTATCTAAAAACATTTTTAAATGCCATGATTTTTTAAAAACATATCTTAATTGATTTTTTTTATACATACATCAAGTATACCGAGGGGAATACAGTAGACTGCAACTAAGAAGTAACGCTACTTGACTAAACTAATTTCCTTATAGGAGGAACCAATTGTATGCAGGACACAATTGGAGATGAAAATGCTTATGATTATTGACAAAAATTAATGGTCAGAGTTCATATGGGTCCAGGGACCCCATGGATTGAGGTCACAGTCTCCTATGGTGCCACAGGTTAAGAAACACTGCAGTATAAAACCGGAGAACAGATTTAAGAGTTATGACTCTACAGAGTGAAGGATTTACCTTGATGATATGAGTTAAATTCACAATCTTAATACTAAAAAAACCAAAAACAAACACATACACACTTCCAAAATCTCCTAGTGTAATAATATTACTAAATTTACAGATATGATTATTCTACTTCTTACCTTAGGGTCAATTTCTGCCAAGACATCATTTAGAACTTGTAGAAGCTGCATGGGCTCCAAGGAGTCAAACGAGATTAAATTATAGTTCTTCTTGAAGGGATCCTTGTTAAGCTTCTCAACAATGAATTTAATTTGGTCACTCATTTTGGCATTAAGAACGTGCCCCTATGAACAGATAAACACATTATTAACAAACTGTATGTAATATGTGAACTATAAACTATACATTAAAAAACTAAAAAAAGAAAGACATTGGAGAAGAATAGAATAATTAGTTTTGCAAATATTTCACCATACATTAACTTTTCTACACATTTTTCCACATCTAGACCTAGCTTAAGGTAATATTGTAAGAACTGCAAATTTTTCACTGCAAACTACTTGCTGGATGGTCCACTACGTCATTGATTTTACTTAGTAAGTTAGTGCACTGTTCAGATATATAAAAAAAATTATAATCTGATTCCATACGGATTTTTTCAAACTTGCAACAAAAAAAAGGTTTCAGAATTATAGAAAAAAACATTTTAAATCATGGAATAGAACCTTTTTATTTGTAAAGAGCAAATGAAAAAATATTTTAGAACATAAGAGTCAATCAGGAAAAAAGGTGATCAATGGATTATGAAATAAAAGAGTTAAGCGTAGGGATAGTATGAAACGTAGGAGAAAAGATGACTGGTTAACTTTAATCGACATCCTACTCCGTCTGGTATTTGAACAGGAACTTAAAAGATTATCTCTTTCAAATACTAAAGAATGATAACTTGAGTTGACTCATTGCATTATGTGATATCTGACAAAGAGCAGCTTGTTACATAAATGGGTCAGGGGATGGAACTATGGTGGAAAAGACAGACAGTATGATTGTTTTTCACATTTTCTTGTAAGGTTGCTGAATAATCATCAAGAAAATGAAGGTAAAGTTTTCCTTCTGATTGTAATATAAGTACAGAGCTTAGGTATCTATTCATCTGTCAATTAATGTAAAATAGATTCACTGTTAATCTGATCAGATGTTTCACAGGTGAAGCACAATCTTTAAGGTTTTGGCCCTTTTTTTAAATAAAAAACTCCCTAATGGTAACAAGGATTTGTTGGTGTGTGAGAAACATTTACCTGTGCAACAGTAGATATGTTATTAGCAGCAAGACAACATGTTTGTGATGCACACAGTTATCAAATTAATTATATTATATCAATTATACAGTATAAAATGTCAATTATAGATTATACTATCCTATATATTATATTATGTTGGAGTGAGAGAATCAATCAATCAATCAATCAATCAGGTCATTTATATAGCGCACTACTCACCCGTAGGGTCTCAAGGCGCTGGGTGGGAGGGGGGTGCCGTTACTGCTCGAACAGCCAGGTCTTGAGCTTCTTCCTGAAGGAGAGGTGGTCTTGGGTCAGGCGCAGGTCGGTCGGGAGTGAGTTCCAGGTCTTGGCGGCCAGGTAGGAGAAGGACCTTCCTCCTGTTGTCGCTCTTCGGATGCGGGGGACGGCGGCGAGGGCGTGGTTGGTTGATCTGAGGAGGCGCTTGGGAGTGTAGAAGTTGATCCGGTTGTTGAGGTAGCTGGGGCCTTGGTCGTGTAGGGCTTTGTGCGCGTGGGTGAGGAGACGGAAGGTGATTCTCTTGTTGATCGGGAGCCAGTGTAGATCTCTCAGGTGTCCGGAGATGTGGCTGCGTCGGGGAATGTCGAGGATGAGTCTGGCCGAGGCGTTCTGGATCCGCTGTAGTCTCTTCTGGAGCTTGGCGGTGGTTCCGGCGTAGAGGGCGTTGCCGTAGTCCAGTCGGCTGGTGACGAGGGCCTGGGTGACCGTCTGCCTCGTCTCGGTGGGGATCCACCGGAAGATCTTACGTAGCATACGCAGGATGTTGAAGCAGGACGAGGAGATGGCGTTTACTTGTCTGGTCATGGAGAGGGAGGAGTCCAGGAGGAAGCCCAGGTTGCGTGCGTGGTCCGTCGGTTTGGGTGCGGTGCCGAGGGCGGGGGGCCACCAGGAGTCGTCCCAGGCGGAGGGCGAGGAGCCCAGGATGAGGACCTCCGTCTTGTCCGAGTTCAGTTTCAGGCGGCTGGTCATCATCCATTCGGCTACATCTCTCATCCCTTCGTGCAGGTTGGCTCTGGCGGTGGCGGGGTCGTTGGTCAGGGAGAGGATCAGCTGGGTGTCGTCGGCGTAGGAGATTATGTTGAGGTTGTGTTGGCGTGCGATGGCCGCGAGGGGGCTCATGTAGATGTTGAAGAGGGTGGGGCTCAGTGAGGATCCTTGAGGGACGCCGCAGATGACTTTGGTGGCCTCTGACTTGTACGGTGGTAGGCGGACTCTCTGTGTTCTTCCGTCGAGGAAGGAGGTGATCCATTCCAGTGCCTTGTCCTGGATTCCGATGTTGCCGAGGCGCTGTATTAGGGTGCGGTGGCAGACAGTGTCGAAAGCCGCGGAGAGGTCCAGGAGGATGAGGGCCGCTGTTTCTCCGTTGTCCATCAGAGTTCGAATGTCGTCGGTGGCAGCGATGAGGGCGGTCTCGGTGCTGTGGTTCGCTCGGAAGCCAGACTGTGAGGGGTCGAGGGATCCATTCGTCTCGAGGAAGGCGGCCAGCTGCTTGTTGACGGTCTTCTCGATGACTTTGGCCGGGAACGGGAGGAGCGAGATGGGACGGTAGTTCTTGAGGTCGGTGGGGTCTGCTGTGGGTTTCTTGAGAAGAGCGCTGAGTTTGGCGTGCTTCCAGCTCTCAGGGAAGGTGGCGGTGTCGAAGGAGGTGTTGATGATGTCCCGCAGGTGGGGTGCGATGACAGCGTCGGCCTTGTTGAAGACGTGGTGAGGGCAGGGGTCAGTCGGCGATCCGGAGTGGATAGAGTTCATTGTGCGGATGGTGTCTTCGGTGCTGATCGGAATCCAGGTGCGGAGGGTGGTGGTGGGTGGCGTTGTTGTGGTTGTGGCTTGCGTTTGTTGGTTGCTGAAGCTGTTGTGTATGTCCGTGATCTTGTTGTGGAAGTAGGACGCGAGGGAGTCGCAGAGGTCTTGCGTCGGGGTGATGTCATTGTTTCCGGGGTTGGAGAGCTCTTTCACGATGTTGAAGAGTTCCTTGCAGTTGTGTGCGTTGTTGTCCAGTCGGTCCTTGTATGTATTTTTCTTGGTGGCGCGGATCAGTTGGTGGTGTTTCCGGGTGGCGAGTTTGAGGGTGGTCATGTTGTCCGTAGTTGGTTCCCTTCTCCAGACTTTCTCGAGGGCTCAACAGTTCTTCTTGGAGCTCTTGAGTTCGTCGGTGAACCATGGTGTTTTTCTGCTGCAGGGTCTGCTGGGTGGGGTTCTCAGAGGGGCGAGTTCGTCCGCGCAGTTGTTGATCCACTTCGTGAGGTTGTCGGCGGCCTGGCTGGGGTTCGCTGAGCTGGCGGGAGGGTGCTGGCTCAGGGAAGCGGTGAGCTGGTCGGCTGTGATCTTGTTCCAGCTTCTTCGGGCAACCTGTTGCTGGTGGTGGTGGATCGTCGTTCTTCTGAAGGTGAAGTGGACGCAGCTGTGGTCCGTCCAGTGGAGTCCTGTTGCGTGGCTGAAGGTGACGTCTTTGCTGGATGAGAAGACGGCGTCGAGTGTGTGTCCGGCGAGGTGGGTGGGGGTGGTCACCAGTTGCTTGAGTCCGAGGTTGGCGAGGTTGGCGAGGTTGTCGAGCAGGCTGATGGTGTTGCGGTCGCTGTTGTTCTCCAGGTGGAAGTTGAGGTCCCCCAGGAGGATGTAGTCGGCGGAGGGGAGGGCATGCGGGCTGACGAAGTCGGCGATGTCCTCGCTGAATCGTGTGCGTGGACCCGGGGGTCGGTAGATCAGGGTGCCTCTGAGGGTGGTCTTCGGGTTGGTGTGGATCTGGAAGTGCAGGTGTTCAGCGGTGGTTAGGGTGTCGTCGGTGTTGGTTGTGATGCGGATGGTGTCTCTGTGGATGATGGCGATGCCTCCTCCCGTCTGGTTGGCGGTGCGGTACCTCCGGATGATCTTGTAGCCCTCTGGGATGGCGATGGCGATGTCGGGGGCTGAGGAGGCGTTCATCCAGGTCTCGGTGAGGAAGGCAACGTATGGGGCGGTGGTGTCGAGGAGGTTCCAGAGTTCTACGGCGTGTCTGTGGACGGAGCGGGTGTTGAGCAGGATGCACCTGAGGTGGTTGCTGCTGGTGTTCGGCTTGGCGGGTGTAGGGAAGGTCCGGGTGCAGGTGAACTTGCAGGCGTGGCAGCTGAAGGGTCCGTGGGTGTGCTTCGGGGCGGCTCGATGACATCCTGGGGTGCGGCCGGTGTTGAGTGCGATGAGATCGGCGGCGTTGTAGGTTCGTCGGGTCGGCTTCCGTCGGTGGGGGCCAGGGATCCTGGCGCTGGTCGCGGTCCGGTCGCGGACGGGCGCAGACGGGCTTACCTTTGGCGCGCCTTCGGCGCACAATCGGCGCGCCCGCTGCGCGTTCGCACGGTCGCCATTTAAGGCGAAGTGCGCGGGTGGGCGGGGCAGCTGGGAGGCGGGAGCGGGGAGGGAACAGAAGGAAAAAAGGGGCGGGGTCGGCGGTGGTGGCGGGAAGCGGGGGCGGCGAGGGAGGCGGGAAACAGGACGGAGGACGGCCAGAAACTTAAGAAACAGGCACAAATTACAGGAAAAAACGCTAAACACGGGCAAAGACTAAGAGAAACAGAAACAAGCACAAATTACAGGGAAAACGCTAAACACGGGCAAAGACTAAGAGAAACAGAAACAAGCACAAATTACAGGAAAAAACGCTAAACACGGGCAAAGACTAAGAGAAACAGAAACAAGCACAAATTACAGGAAAAAACGCTAAACACGGGCAAAGACTAAGAGAAACAGAAACAAGCACAAATTACAGGAAAAAACGCTAAACACGGGCGAAGACTAAGAAAAACAGAAGCAAGCAAAAATGAATGGCAAAACAGCAGGGTCAGCCGGCAGCGAGGCAGGCAGCGAGGCAGAGGGCACAGCAGAGGGGCACACGCAGCAGCTGGTGGCCGTGCGGCGCGGGGGTGTCCCACAAGTGGGTCACACTTACCTGTGTCGCACGGTCGCCATTTAAGGCCAAGTGCGCGGGTGGGCGGGGCAGCTGGGAGGCGGGAGCGGGGAGGGAACAGAAGGAAAAAAGGGGCGGGGGCGGCGGTGGTGGCGGGAAGCGGGGGGCGGCGAGGGAGGCGGGAAACAGGACGGAGGACGGCCAGAAACTTAAGAAACAGGCACAAATTACAGGAAAAAACGCTAAACACGGGCAAAGACTAAGAGAAACAGAAACAAGCACAAATTACAGGGAAAACGCTAAACACGGGCAAAGACTAAGAGAAACAGAAACAAGCACAAATTACAGGAAAAAACGCTAAACACGGGCAAAGACTAAGAGAAACAGAAACAAGCACAAATTACAGGAAAAAACGCTAAACACGGGCAAAGACTAAGAGAAACAGAAACAAGCACAAATTACAGGAAAAAACGCTAAACACGGGCGAAGACTAAGAAAAACAGAAGCAAGCAAAAATGAATGGCAAAACAGCAGGGTCAGCCGGCAGCGAGGCAGGCAGCGAGGCAGAGGGCACAGCAGAGGGGCACACGCAGCAGCTGGTGGCCGTGCGGCGCGGGGGTGTCCCATAAAGTACAAGCTTCTGACAGGGCTTGCATCCAAGGAAAAGAAGACCACCATCTTCCTCTCACATCACCACAAAGGGTATAATTGTTAATCCACAGGATATTTGACTACTGTGATATCATCAATTTAGTGTAATATGCGTTTGTGACGAAGAGTTATACTGTGTGTGGTCATAGTATAAAGAACCAGAGGGACATACGTAGAAAGTGGGGATTGGAGGAGGCAGCCCGGGACACATCTCAGAATGCAGCCGGGGCACCTTTGAGAGAGCTACCCATCACTGCAGCTACTGAATATATTCCCTTCCAACATAAGACCAAGCCTCCAAGTACCCCCAATTCATATAGCTGGTGCTGTGATTCTCCTTTATCCCTCACAACAAGAGTTAGATGTTGTGGAATTTGAACAAGATATTTGTTCAGGTCATGGAGGGGGAGGCACAACACGATCCCACAGCGAACACGATAATCGGTGCAGCAATACTGCTTTGAAAGCAAATAGCACCAAAATAAACATACACAAGTTGCTCAGTGCCAGACTAGAGGATTAGAGGGTGCTCCGCTTGCTGAAAACACCCACCCTGGGATATCAATGTGCAATCATCAGTGGCTGCTGGTGCACAAGAGGGATTATAGGGGAGGGTGAAAGAAAAGATTCTGGTACATGAAGCACCACAGCACAAAACCGCAATCAAACCCAATCTCAGACTTTTTTCTAGCACAGCCTGCAAACATGATTCTCAAGAAAAGTTACACCGAGCTTAGCACATGTACTTATTTCCAGGTTGCCAACTTTTAGTCTTCCTCCATGATGAAGAACTTTGAGTTGTTGCTGTGCACGTCTGTAGGTGGACAACACAGCGCAGAAGAGGATTAATGTTGGAGGGAAAGTAGGTGGTGCACTTGTCTTTAGCATCCTCACCATTTAATTTTGTAGAATGTGTTTGTAGGATAGCTGTGACGCATTTTTCACTGTTCCTGGAGGTTGCCACTGGCAGTTTTCAAAGTTATTTGGCATTGCTTTCTGATAAGTCTATCTCTCATTGTTATGAAGGGTTCACACTAAGTTTACCCCTCTTATCTTTTACACTGAATGGTCGAGTTTTTTTTTCTCAATTTGCTTCCAGTTGACTATTGAATTTAGAGGACATTGAAGTGCTCCTGGAAATAACTTGTTGGTGTTTGAGATTCTTCTGCTGTGAGTTATTTGACTAGGTATTGTATCACGAAAGGGTGTGCGGACACTTGCTGTCTAGTGGTCTCCTTTGGACTCCTCCTTGCTGCCTTTAGTGAGGTGTCTAAGTGTCGTGTCTACATGACTATTTGTGCTGATAGGAGCTAGAGATTTTTTCATTGGTGTATGATGTATTTTCCCCTCACTTTCTGCTGCACAATAATGCTTACGGACACACTCGTATGGAAGGGGTTGTGGGGCTATAATTTGATGTCCTGGTTTCCATAATGCTTTCCTGGGATTACACAGATCAGTGTTCATTGTAATCATGGTCTCTGGTGGCTTCCATGATACTTGTTCCAATGACCATTCTGAGCCTATTTCCAATCAATCAATGAAAACAGATTTGTAGAGCATGGCTAATCACCCGTGAGGGTATCCAGGCGTTGAGCGCTGCTGCTGCTGCTGCAGGGGGATCAGTTGAACAGCCAGGTCTTGAGTCCCTTCCTGAATTCTGAGAGAGAGGGTGAGGTCCGGAGGTGAAGGGGAAGGCTGTTCCAGGACTTGGCAGCAAGGTAGGAGAAAGAGCATCCGCCACTATCGGCTGGCTTCACTGTGAGTGACAGCATTCTGCGCTTTCACAAGGTGCATATTGGCACACAAAGTAGTTTTGTTCAGTGCCAGTAGCTACTGTGGAGGCGTGTGCTTTTTGGGACCAAAAACAATTTTTTGCTTTTGCCAATATTTGTAATAATGATTAGGGCCGGGCAGCTCCCACACTAATAAGGTTTTACAAAAACCATGCCGAAGCAATTCACACATTGACAACACTAAAAAGATGACCACCAATTTTCGACCTACTGGCTTTGCTGATGCTTGTTTATTTTTGTTTCCCATAATCTCATTGAAGCTGTTTACACTGATTTTCCATTATGAATATTTTTGGGGAATACTAGCTTGCATCAACATATGTTACTAAATGATGCTGCAAAGAAATGGTACCTGAAATTTTACAGAAGTTTTGCTAAATGTTTCTTTTCCTGCTTTCATTTATTTATGAGCATTTTATTTTGCAATCAAAGAATCATCAATCTTGCTTTCAAGCTTCTGCAAATATTTGCATCAAATCAGAGAGCATTCTGGGAGCATTACACATAGCCTCAAACTGCTAAACTTTGAAAACGTGTGTATACATTTTATACTGGGACTACTGTCAGTAGTGCAGTCAGAGCTTACAACATTTACTTAGAGTTCTCACCCTGACAATATTGGCTTTCAATTAATGAACCATAAATACAAGTCTGAACATCATTTACATATGGACCAAAATATTATCTTAAGTGCAGACAGTCCCCTTCCTTGATCCATAATGTGGTACTGCAAACTGACAGCTAAAGGGTTTATGCTGCAGGGGTTTGGGCCTACTTGTCCCAAAATACACATGAAAACTTGTTGCCCTTGACCCCAAACTATATGACCTGGGCGTCAGGCTATAGGAATTCCACATCCCTGGGAGGTCAAGGATGAGTCTGGCTGTTGCGTTCTGCTTGGTCTGCAGTCTCTTCAGTAGGAGATTGGTGATTTCGACTTGAGTGGATTGACTGTTGACTCGGGTGACGGTTTGTGAGGAATCTGGCAGAGGAGATGGTGAGGATGATGCCATGGTTGCGTGCATGGTCTGTTGGTGTGGGTAATGGTCCTAGTTTGGAGGGCTACCAGGAGTCGTTCCATGGGGAGGTGTTGCCACCGAAGATCAGCACCTCAGTTTTGTCAGTGTTGAGTTTCAGGCAGTTGTTTCTCATTCAGTCTTTTTTTTTATTTTTTTATTTCAAAAACTTTATTGCAGTCAATATGGTGCATTACAAGTCATACATGACGCAGAGGATGCAACATTTGATCCTGGTGAATATTTCTCATGTTATTTCAAAGTTACATCTTAAGTGGGGGGCGTGGCTTGGCCGGCTGCAAGAAGGCGCACTTTGAGTGGGCTCTAACGGCCAAGATCTTTATCCGCCACGATCCTG
Source organism: Lissotriton helveticus (assembly GCF_964261635.1). Taxonomy (NCBI): domain Eukaryota; kingdom Metazoa; phylum Chordata; class Amphibia; order Caudata; family Salamandridae; genus Lissotriton; species Lissotriton helveticus. The sequence continues at coordinate 1,044,813,076 of NC_136072.1, forward strand.
CAGCCTGAGCATTTTTTGCTGTCCTTCGCTATCCACGCCTCGACCGTGGGGGTGAGAGGATCTGCCTGCAACCTTCTTTGGCTGACTCTGGCGTTGCTGGGTTGCTGATCGGTCTTGGGGCTGGTGCCGGGCCGGCACCGCGTTTCTCCCGGAGCTCCAGTGGCGTCACCACACTCGGTCCGTGGTGCTCGGGGAACGCCACGGCGGTGCACCGGCTGCCTTGCGGTGAGTGGTGTCCTGCAGGGGGGGTCTGCTGGTGGTGGGCTGGGGGCTCCCGGCTGCCTGGCCTGTGCTTGTGGTACTGCGGCCTGATCGGGGCCTAGTTTCCGCCTCGGCTGCGGCCGTGGTTCGTGGTCGGGTCTCGGCTGGCGCGCTAGCCCGCCGGGGTTTGGTGTGGCAGTGCGGGGGCTCTAGCCAGTCCTCTCTGGTTGCGCCTATCATCCGTGTGGCGCGGGCTCCTGCTCCTTTCGGGCCTCGGTCGGGCCGGGCCTGGGTGATCGCCGCCGCATCCATCTGGCGGCGTGGGGCCCCGGTGCGGCTCCGGCTGAGGAGGCGCCGCGTTGCGCTGTCGTCGGGGACGCCTCTCCCTTACTGAGCCCCGGCCTTGCCTCAGAGACACCCGGCGACCCTGCGGGCAGCTCTGGCGCAGCGTCTCTCCCCTCGACTGCCTGCCCTGAAGACGGAACTCGTCCTGCTGATGGCTGTGGCCCGTGCCTGGTGATCCCTCTCCCGGCCCCCTGCTACACGCTGCCCTGAGAGTGGCCGTCTCCTGCTGCTGGTGTAAATCGCGGCCTGCTACACCCTGCCTTGGCCTCTTGCACTGCTGTTTTACTGGCCTTCATTGACTCCCCAACCACGCCTGTGCTTCCTTCATTTATGGCTGGCCCCCTTATTTTTGGGACTTCTCTTTGCCTCCGAGTGCCCCCGCCTGTGGAGTTAAGCGCTGGGCCTCCTGCGACTGCTTGCCCCGCAGCCTTCAGGGATCATCGCGCATACTGCTGCCCCCCTGCCGGAGTCCTGCTGGGCCTGGGGGGCCTGAGTCCTGTGTACTGGGACGCCGGTGGGGTCACTGACCGGGCCATCTAACTCGGCCCCTGGCGAACAACGATCGGACCTATACCTCGCCGTGGAACCCGGGAAGAGGCTGGTGAGGCGGCTAGCTGTGTATGATCGGCGGTTCGGGCCTTGCGTATCTCCTACTTACCCGCATGATTACACCACGTGGCGTGGTTCGGCGGTCTGTTGCCTTGCTCGTCTCCCAGACACCCTGACCTCTGGTGGGCTCCTGCCGTACTCCTCTTTCAATCCTTGGGCCTCCCCTCCGCTGGCCGTCCCTGCAGCAGGCCACGTCACTATGGGGAAGTCGGAGCCCAAGATAGCTTTTGAGCTCCGCAGGTCTTCTCGCCAAGATGGTGCGGGCTCGGAGGCGACGGACTCCGCCGGGGCTTCCGACGCCCTCCCTGGCCGCGACGACGATCTCAAAGCTATAATGTTGGAGGTGAAGTCGGCGGTCACCGGGATCGCCTCTCAACTGGAGCAGCTTTCGGCTCGCCTTGACTCGGTGAAGGCCCGGGTGGACTCCCACGACAACAGGCTCCTTCACGTTGAAACCAGGGTCTCCGATGACGAGGACGCGCCCACTCAAGATCGACAGAAGCTGCTCCAAATGGACAAAATCCTGGCAGTCATTCGTGAAAAGAATGAGGACTTGGAGGCGCGCTCCCGTCGATGCAATCTCTGCCTTACGGGCCTTCCCGAGTCCACCAACATCTCCAAAATGGAGGACTTTCTGGAGGACCTCCTCAGGGAACTTTTCGGAGATATCCTTTCATCCTTCTTCGTGGTGGAGCGCGCGCACCGTTCCCTGGGTCCACGTCCTCGTCCTGGTATGCCCTCCCGCCCCATTCTGGCCAAGATATTGAACTTTCGCAACCGAGATGCCATCCTCCGGGCCGCCAGGGACAGGGGCACCATCACGCACCAAGGCAATACCCTCTCCTTTTATCCCGACTACATCGTGACTGTGCAGGCCGCGAGGAGAGAATTTCTGCCAGCCAAGCGAATCCTTCAAAAACATGACGTGTCATACTCCCTGGAATATCCGGCGAAACTGAGAGTCCGCCAGGGCACCAAGATGCTGCTCTTCCCCGACCCGAGGGAGGCGCTCGCTTTTGCCAAACGCCTAGACAAAGACTCCAGAAATTCCCCCTCGGGGTCATCTAATGAAGCCACCAATCAGCTAAGTGACAATGACTAACTGTCCAGGCCGGTCACCGTTTGTATTTCTCATTGTTGTTGGTGATTAATATCGGACCTCCGTGTCCAGGCTGATCTTCTGCTCGCAACTCTTACCTCTTTATTGTCTGCGGATGCCCTAATCACTGTGAACTGTGGATTGCTCATATGTGTTGTTTTATTGATCTCCGCAGCTTTTACTGTGCCATTTATTCTCCTCTCCTCTACTGAGCTGTTACGGGGCTCCTCTTCAGGCCCGCTGGGCATATGAAATGTACGGTTTATACTTTATTTTTCAGGAGGCTGCTGCTTGCTCTTAGCTTGGCCACCCTGCTGTCTCGCAGGGGTGTTCGCCGAGCCCTGCCATGCCCTACCTGGGATGATTCCCACTTCTTTGTTTTTGATCCCCGATCCAAGTTGTGAGTTCCCTGGGTGGGGTGGGGTGGGTGGTATTCTCAGCCTGATCGGGGGGTTGGAGTGGGTGGTGGGAGGTGGGGTGTGGGGGGTTCTGGGTCAGGTCCACTCGGTGCGGACCTAGGTCTTCTGGTGGGGGGGGCTTGGGGGGTTTTCCACATGACGTTGTGGTTTTGTTGTATTGCTGTTTCATTGATGCTCTCTATCTTTGCATGCTCCAATGCTTATATTGTGCCATGTCTGATCTTATGCATTTCTGTGCCCTGCGAAGCATTTGCTGCTTTTTTAACCTGGCTAGCCATGTTTCTTCCTACCCAAGCACTGCGCCCTGTCTGCGGCCCGGCTTTGTCGCCTCTGTTGCGGAGTGCCCTGCTTCAGTCCTGGCGATCGCCTTCTGCTGCCACCGTATGCTCCCCTCTCTTTATCTGCTGTGTCACAGCGGCACATCTTTTGTACCATCGATCCTCCTGCTTCCTAGCGCTTGCGTTTGCCCTCCCTGGTCTAGATTTAGCGCCCTTGGGCCGCCACCTGTCCTACTTGCCCCAGGGGGTTCCCGATCCCTCTTGCTGGATTTGGGGGTGGGACGCAATTGGTTTCCTGGCAGAATCCCCCGCGCTTCGCTGCCTCTGACTCTTCCCTAGATGGCTAATATAACGTGCTGGACTTGGAATGTCCGTGGTCTAAACGACTCTCGCAAAGCCCGCCTGACTCATGCCCACTTGCAGCGCCACTGCGTGGCTATTTGCTTATTGCAAGAAACTCACCTGCTCCCCAGCTCGGTATCCAGGCTGCATGCGCGCTACTGGGGGGAGGCCCATTCCTCTACTTATTCCTCCTATGCCAGGGGGGTCTCAATTCTGCTGCGCCGGGGTCTCCTCTGGCAGACTTCCAATGCCCTAATTGATCCGGAGGGTAGATACGTGGTTTTACACGGCCTCCTGTATGCCCAGCCGGTTACAATCACTGCGGTCTATGGCCCGAACTCCGACGACCCTAAGTTTTTCCATCACGTGTGACATCTGATCTCCTCCTGTGGCCCTGCTGCTGTGATCTGGGGTGGGGATTTTAATGCAGCCTTCTCTCGCTGGACCGCTCGGGGGCCCACCGGTCCCACCCGCGGGCTGCTAGTGCTCTGTCCTCTATCCTGACTGACAATTCGCTTTTCGATGTCTGGCGTCATCTTCGCCCGGCGGCCCGGGAGAGGACTTGTGTGATGGGTGCGCGGGGCTGCTGGTCGAGAATTGACCTTTGGATAGCTTCACCTGACGTTTTGTCTTGGACGGTCGATGCCACTCACATGGCCCGAACCCTTTCTGATCACGCGCCGGTCCGACTTATCATTAAACCCCCCTTCTCTCAACGTCAGGCCTTCTCCTGGCGCCTTTCTCCCAGTGCCCTCAGGGACTCCGTATTCCGTTTTGGAATTCAGTCCTCCATCAATAATGTTTTCGAGCTCAATGAGGGATCCGTGGACTCAGCTTCCGTCCTCTGGGAGAGTTTTAAGGCATACATTCGAGGGGAGTGCATATCTAAGCAATCGGGCGTTCTTCGGTCTATTCGGTCTGCACTTGCTAGGCTGGAGGGGGAGATATGTGACCTTGATGCTGATCTGCTGTTGAATCCTGGTCCTGATGTGCTGGCGCACCTGCGCCAGAAACAACACTGAATTTTCGGAAGAAGCTGGCCGCAAGCTATCCTTTTTGGGCAGAGAGGGTCGAGCCCGTCGTTTTGGGGAGGGGGACCGCCCGGGGCGCACCCTTGCCAACCTATTGCGCCCTCCTCGGGCCGCTTCCTATATAACCGCACTCTGTGACGAGGGTCCGGATCGCACCACGTCCACTGGGGAGACATGCGCCTGGTTCGCTGCATTCTATTCCGGTCTTTATTCCGCCGGCTCCCCCCCCCCTCGGTGGAGTTTGACCAATACTTTGAGCCTATTGCCCTGGTCTGGTTGACGGATTATCATCGGAAATTCCTTGACGAGCCTATTTCGAAGGAGGAGATACTGGCGGCGATCAACAGCCTCCCGAGTGACAAGGCACCGGGCCTAGACGGCCTTACCACTTCCTTCTATAAAACGTTTGCTGCTCCTCTAGTTCTGCATTTAGCCGTCATGTACAACGAATCCTTCGAGACGGGCACATTCCCACCGTCCCTTCGCGAGGCCTCATTGACCCTCCTTCTCAAGCCCGATAAGCCAGAGGATCGGTGTGACTCTTACCGCCCCCTTTCCCTTATTATTATAGACAACAAGATCTTCGCTAAATTAATAGCCTTTCGTCTCTTACTATTAATGCCCACCATTGCACTCCCGGATCAATCTGGCTTTATCCCCGGCAGGGCCACCTCCCACAATCTCCGAACCATTTTCTCCGTTTTACATCAAATTAACCCTGAGCTCCCAGCTGTGGCGGCATTACTCGACGCCACGAAGGCGTTTGATACCCTGGAATGGCCCTTCTTATTCTATGTCTTATCGCGCATGGACTTTAGTGCCTATTATTTGCAGAACATTCGTGTTCTTTATACCAATCCCTAATAAAAGAGAGAGGGACCCCAAAGCCAAAGGGATAGGGTTCCACAATTGACGCAAGTCAGAAAGAAATTCCCTTTGGGCGAATTTACAATGGTACATGAATACTCACAAACATACAAAAAACTACCAACATTTCATATATCACAAGGAAGCAATGTAGACAGGTGAAAATTGCAACATATGTGAAAACACTATAGCAAAAAATATGGTATTAAAACAATTTATTGAGCATACATTACAACAAAATAAAAGCTAAAAATTGGGAAACACATACAGGACAGTACATTAATCAATAAAAACAATATTCCAATAAAAAGGAGTACACAGGGGAAAAGGAATAAACTCAACCAAAACCATTAGTTTTGAATTCCTCCTTAATTTATAATCCCAGATTAACTCCTAGGGCGTCGACGCGTTTCGGCGGTACATTCAATTTAATCCGCCTTCTTCAGGACAATGTATAAACAATGTTTCCCAAAATTTTCTCATGCAAAAGATATATACACACACACCGGTGTGTCATAAGGGGTGTTCAGCCTCCTTATCTCTAAGTGGGAGCTTTCCTCCAGCGAATAGCCTTCTATAAATGTCCACAGTACTATTTAGATTCAATGACAGGACGCACTTAAAATCATTTCAATGTCCGTAAAATGCATCCAGCTTGATGACTGGAAGTTAAAATTAAAGGGCTGCCTCAGAAGTACGCGGTAATTATATCTAAGGTTCCGACTTTCACTTCTCATTAGAGCATTTTCGAGAATCTTTAACCATGCAGGTAAAGGTTAGGAGTTCCGCTCCAAGGATACTCACTACCCGAGGGAATTTCCTCAATGTTGACCCTTTCGTATCCAGGTCAAGCACGTCCCGCGTACTGATCCTCTCGTCTTCCCGGCAAATCCAAGAGATCATTCGGTTCTGAGGGCTCTCTGGAGTCCAGATTAACTGGAATAAATCTGTGCTTTTTCCCTTGACTGACGCCACACGTTCGTTCGCGCCTGATTATCCCTTTGAGTGGGCTTCTGGCCCCACGCGTTATCTAGGGATTTGGTTGAGCAGGTGCCCAGACAAGCTCTGGTGCTCTAATTTTGGCTGCGCGGTGGATTGGTTCGAGTCCAGGATCCCTCAATGGACCCGACTGCCGCTATCCCTGGCGGGTCGTGTCGCTATAGCCAAGATGGTAGTCCTCCCCAAATTTCTCTATTTATTCTCCAACATACCTATCCCCCTGACGACTTATTTCTTTCGTCGACTCCGCTCGCTGGTGGTGTCGGTGGTGTGGGCCGGGCGGCAACCCCGAATTGCGTATGAAATTCTAACACTTCCTATGTCGATGGGTAGGCTGGGTGCCCCGGATTTCAGCAAGTATGCGCTTTGTGCTCAAGCTAGCTTCCTCCATTTCTGGTTGCATCCCACCCCTTACCAACACCATGTCGCGGTGGAATCAGATGTTGCCTCCCCCTGGCCCCTGTCCACGGCCCTATTCGCACCTGCTGTTCGGAGGTGAATACTGTGGAGACACTGCGCTGGGCGTGGTCGCAGCTGAGCCGCCTTGCCGGTCTCCCTCTTCTGTCCGCCAACGCCGCACCCATTGTTGATCACCCGGATTTTCCGCCCCTGCAGTCCTCTGCTATGTCTCGTCATGCAGCGTCTCGGGGCCTTAAGGCCGTTGCAGATCTATACCCGGACGACTCCTTCTATTCCCTTCCGGAGTCCCCGTCCCTGATGGACACACTCCTTTTTTATCAGCTGCGCGCTGCCTGTCGGAAACTGCACCCAACCTTCCCGCGCCCTCCCGGCATTGGATTACGTATACACTTCGGCGTCCCCACGTAAACTCGTTACTAGATTGTACGCCCTTACTCTGCTGGCCTCTACCGTCTCCTCGTCTTGTGCGCGCGACGCTTGGAGCGCGGATCTCGGTGTGGAGATATCGGACGCCGATTGGCTTTATTGTTGCAACCAGACTACCAAACTTTCCCCGAACTATTGGTTTCGCTTGATCCACTTTAAGTTTTTACATAGGTTTTACCGCACGCCGGTGCATCTTCACCGCTTGGAGCTCTGCCCAGAGGACTCCTGCAGGCGCTGTTTGGCGCCGGCCGCGGACTTTGCTCACTTATCCTGGCTCTGTCCTAAGGTGCAGGAGTTCTGGATAGAGGCCTGTTCCATTATCTCTGCCATTACCGACGCGGACGTAAGTCCAGACCCCTCCGTTTGTTTTCTTGGTTTTGTGAAATCTTGTCCCGATGCCTCCCGCAGGCTGATCGCCATGCTCCTGGTGCTGGCTAGGCGAAGAATAGCTATGTGCTGGGGCCGTCGTCCCGCTCCTGAGGTCGCGGCCTGGCTGGACGACGCCTCCTGTTGTCAAAGGCTCCTTTCTGAATTTTGGGACCTGATGCCGGCCAGATCGCGCCCGGTTGATATCTGGGGACCCCTGGTTGCCTATCTCCTCTCCAATGCCCCCTCTAGCGGAGCTGCCTCCCCTGCGCTCCCCGCCGGCCCTGGGTCCGCTGTGGCCGCTGATGATGACGGCGCCTGACAGCCTTCTCCTACTCCGTCCGTTCCCGCGCTGACAGCTGATCCCTACCTGGGCTGCCTCTCCCACGCTCCCCGCCGGCCCCCGGTCCGCGGTGGCCGCCGGTGCTGGTCTCCGATTACCCCCTGTCAGGCATGGCCCTGACCATCACTGCTATTGTCCCCCTGGTGTTCCTGCCCATCATGGCGTCACTCCAGGTAGTCTTTTCTTTCTTCTCGTAATTACCAGGCAGCACAGCACTGTTAAGCTATTGTTTCCATGATCGTTTGCTGAGTATTCGTTATCTATTGTAATGGACATGGACTCGCTACTATGTGACCTGTCGCCCTGCATGATGTACTGATGTGGAGCTTTCTCTTGCATGGAGTTGTTGTACTCTGTATGCATTATAAAAATGATAAATAAAATATAAAAAAAATAAAATAAAATAAAAAGTTACATCATAAGTACCCGAGACCTGACTAATGATAAGATCAACAACCCAGCCTAAAGCCCAAACAGCAGTTAGTTTTGTATACATAGACTCACAGTCTCAACATGTGGAGTAGGTATAGCACACATCAACCCAACGGGTCCGGCACCTGGAGACGTGGTTAGATTAGTCAGTTTATTTGTTACCCCATCAAGCTAGTCATACATCAGATGCACAGGTAAGGGTATCGAAGCATGTTCACCCACATAATAAAGTTCCCCACACTTCACCATTGTTCCTCACATTATGGAACTAGCAACCCCAGTCACCCTCGTAGCTGAGCAGAGGAGTCAGGGGAGTTCGCCTCCATGGGTGCCTCAGTGTCTCCTCTCAGTGCCTCCCGATCTCCCCCTCCGGCATGTTTCACGAGATATGTAGTCAGGGGGCCCCAAATATCTTTCGGTCTTGATTTCAAAGGTAAGAGTTCAGCATAACACTGCAACTGGCCTTGCCAGGTAGATAAGTCTCGTCTCCAGTCTTTGAATTTAGGGGCCCGGCCCCTGCCCCATCTCCAAGCCACTTGGCGCTTCGCAAGAAGAAGGCTTGAAGCTAGGAATTTCTTGTGAGGCGTGACGATATCCTGAATACAGCCAAGCAGAGCAGTATGGGGAGCTGGTTGTATCTGTATCATTAACATTTCAGAGAAGCCCCCAAACACTTGTTCCCAGTATTCCCCTACCTGCGGGCACAGCCACGCCAAGTGCATAAAGTCCGCTCCCACCCGCCACATCTAGCACAGGTATCATCTTCCTTCAAGTGAATATTATGCAGTATGACAGGAGTGTGATATAATCGATGGAGAAATTTTTAGTGAATGAGTGATAGTCTACAGCTAGATGAGGCCATCTCTGTCTGCCTGCAACTAAACTCCCATTGTTCATCTGTCAGAGGGGTTTTAAAGTCTTAGTCCCAGTCCGCTCGAGCTGACAGAGGTTGTGTAGGAGGCGTTTCTTACGTATGTTGGTATAGTAAGGAAGTGACGTGTTTGGGGGTTTCAGTCTGTAATAGAGTATGCAAAGGGGCCAATGTGGGTGGTTCCGCGGGGAATGATGGGGGTAGCAGCCTTAACACTTTGCCGGATTCTGATGTACATAAATAGGTCCATGGTGGAGGGAGAATGTGCCCGAAGAATTGCTCCCTAGTCCGAAACTCCCCTCCCACATATAGGTCCCCCCACGCGACATAATGAAGCGTTTCTAACATCCGTCTGCATATCCCTTCACTTGTAACCTGTAGCAGGGAACTGTGGGGAAGCGGCAGTCTGGGGGAGTACATCATTGGGACCTTCAATTTGCGGGCAATTCTGCGCCAGGCTATATTGGTGCAATCCACTGTAGATGGGTCTTTTCCACGTTCTTTTACCTCTGCGAACAGGTAGCCAGCGGGGGGAACCGGGGCCATATACCCATCTTCCACTGCCAGATGTGGCATGAAGGGGGGGGGGATTAAACCAATAGGAGGCAAAGTGCGATTGTGCACAATGATAATAATACTCGAAGTTGGGCACTTCAAACCCACACTGGTTATATGGTAGCATTAAAGTGCTCAGTCGCAGACACACTTGCTTGTCCCCCCCCCCCATATGAGCTGTGTGATTTGCGTGTCAAGTGTTTTAAAAAAAAACTCACCGGGTGATAGGGTATGTTCAGAAAGAGATAGAGCAGTTTTGGCAAGATTTGTTTTGAAAACTTTATTCACAGCTGGTTGGCATCAATCATATCATTACATTGGTTATTTTCAAGTGTTACAGCCGGTAGATCTCCGTTTCCCACAACAGTAATCGTCACATAGTGTATCATAACATTACATAGGCAATCGTCTCAAGTTGCTACGACAGTCACTGTATAAGGTAATGACATATCATCAAACAAACAACCCCCCATCCACCCACCTCCCCCCACCCTCTTCTATCAAAAAAACTAGTCGTCTCCCGGCCATCCATCAGGGGTAATCATTCAAATGAAAGATTGAAAATGGGGTTCTTCCCGGTAAGCATAGGTGCTAATGTGTGCCATTACGTGGGTCACTTCACCGTGTAGTAGTGGGTAACGTAGGGGAATGTGAGTGGGGTCTGGGCCTACTGTTGTGTGCCAGACGCAACGTAACTATTCCCATCTAATTCAGTTTTGGCAAGATAACCATTTTTATCAGGGAGATGCGGCCAGCCATCGATAGGGGAAGGCGTATCCATTTGTGAACATTGTCGGTGATCTTGTCTATAGCGTGTCTATAATTTGTGCGAATGAGAACATCTTTATCTGTGGAGATATGTATGCCTAAATATTTAATGTCCTCAGATTTCCAAACTATGAGGTAGTCCAAGGGGTAAGCTCTGGTTTTATCCGTGAGCGGGAATATTGCCGACTTGGCCCAATTGATTTGGATCCCCGAAATGGCCCCGAATGTAGTAATTTCGCGAAGGACCGGATTAAGGTTGTCTTGGGTTTTTTTTATATATAAAGTCATTTCATCCGCGTATAGGGAAATTAGCAGCTGACGGGATGGGTATACTAATGCCCGTTCCTGGTGGTGTGGTCGTATTTTTGCCGACAGGGGTTCAACTGCTAGAGCGAATAGAATGGGGGACAGGGGGCAGCCCTGCCTGGTACCCCTTGAGATGTTAAAACTATGGGAGCGGGCGCCGTTGAGTAGCACCGTGGCTGTCGGATTTGTGTACATCAGTTTCACCCAGTTTAGAAAGGGCTGGGGCATTCCCATGTAGCTCAGGGTGCCGATGAGGAAGTCCCACTCAGCCGAGTCGAACGCTTTGGTAGCATCTAAGAAAACTGCCACTGCTGAACTATTCGGATCTATGTCCTGCATAACAGCCATGAGCGTTCGCAAGTTATGTGCAGTGGCTCTATTCGGAATGAAGCCCGCTTGATCTGGCAACACCAAGCGTTCCATCAGGAGACTAAGTCTATTGGAGAGGACCTTAGCAAGGATTTTAGTGTCACAGTTCAGTAAGAGAGTGGGCAGTAGGATTCGCAAAGCAATTGAGACTTATCTGGCTTAAGCAGCGACACTATTTGGGCTTCCCTCATGGTTCTAGGAAGGCCCCCTTCCTCCAGTGCTTCATAAAATACATCTTTCAGTATAGGGGCTAGAGGTGTTAGATATGTCTTGTAAAATTCGATGGGCAGCCCATCCTACCCCGGAGCGTGTCCCGATTTCATCCCCATTATTGCGTATTGAGGGAGGTCTAATGGAAGTTCTCTCTGGGAGGTGTATAGGGACTTCTAGTATTCCACGAACGTCTGCAATTGATCAGGCAGATTTCTATGTGTCTCTCCCTGAGAGTCTTGTATCTCTGCGATGTAGTTGGAGAATTTGGGTTGGCAAACCGTGTTTGCCAGTACCCTGCCTGGACGGTCTCCTTCCCCGTATATCCTAGCCCTATGGTATTTGCCCCTGAATTTGCTCTCACGTTCAGCTGCAGTTTCATAGTCCGTCATTTTGTCCCTAAGCTTGGCTCTGGTCATGTTCACCCCCACTCCGTTTGCAAGGTCCCTCTCTAGTGTTTTATTGTCCCGCTCCAGAGTGTTTAGTTCTCGTCTGATATCCCTGAGGATGCCTTCTCCTTTAGAAATACAAAATCCCCGCATTGTAACCTTAAATGCTTCCCATACTGTGGTTAGGCTGATCTCCGGTGTAATGTTCTTCTCAAAGAAGCCCTGAATCTCTTGCCCAATCTCTTCGTTAAAGACTGGATCGAGTAAGTGTAGGGGGTTCAAACGCCAGTTAATGTAAGGGTTTTGCCTTATTGGGATCTGTATAGTGCACTTCACAGGGGAGTGGTCAGAAAGTGTGCAGGCTAGGTGTGTAACATTACCCAGCCAGTGTGCCATGCCCACAGACACGATCAGGTAGTCCAACAGGGACCACGAGGAGTGTACTGCCGAGGAGTGTGTGCCTTCTCTCAGCGTAGGGTGCTTGTAACGCCAGGAGTCGAGAAGGTAATTTGTGTCTATTAGATCTTTCAGTGCTCCCTGTGTGGTGGTATAGTGCAGATGGGTTGCAAGTGACCTATCGTTCTGAGGGCATATTACTGTGTTAAAATCTCCTCCCCAGACTAAGTATGTGGAGCCTATGGATTGTATCTTGCCCCAGAGCGTTTCCCATCCAGTCTGCAACGATTGTCATGCATCTGTGGAAGTTGTCTCTTGTGGCGTAGGGGTCTTCCGATAGTGAGAGGATGAGCTGGTTGTCGTCTGCATGGGAATTGTTCAGGGAGGTTGACAAAAGTCGGGTAGGAGGATTCATCAAGCTCCTGTAAAATCTGAAAATTTTCAAGCAAAATAGCTTGGTGATGGATTGATCTGACAGACTCAGGAGCAATGGTTCAAAGACAAATATGCTACCCAAAGAAGACTTTACACATGCTGGTCAGAAGTTAAACTGGACTTTGAAAAAAACAAAGAAGGAACAGAAAGCCACAGATGATCTACTGTGTCACAGGGCTATTCAGAGGGGTCTTGATAGAGAGTGTGGACTTCCATCTTGGTATCCTCTAAAGGAAAAGATCATGGCTGCTCCATGGAAAAGATAGAACATTGTGACAGTGAAGGCACTCTATTCCACCACCCTGCGACTATGTCATTGCAGGAGCACTGCGATAATAGAGATGTGATTCTGGAGCTCTACAAGTGGCTAATTCCCTATAGAAGGGTCATGCTGGAGGGTCTGCAATTATCTTGGAAAGGCTGAGATAGAATGATTAAAAAAAAAAATCACAAAAAGAGGGGGTGTGGATAGTGACGGCAACATGGCGGCCGCACTATAGTGACGCGCTCTCTCTCTCATCACCCAGTGATCGAAAGGTTCGTCCCACTGCATCAGACTCCATCCTCAGTGAGCTGGGCATTTGCTGTGGCAGGAACAGAACCATTCAGCTGGGAGTCCCTGAAAGGAGCCTCCAACCGGATTAGGGCAAAGCCAGGCAGAAATAACCCAGCGAAGTTCATAGAGCAGTGGATTAAACATACACTCCCACCCAGAATGTATCTTCTTTCAACTCAGCCAAAAATGCCCATTGTGTGCAGGCTAGACGCCCCCTCCAGGTGCCCAAATCACCCTTCCAAAGCCCAGCTCCTACATCACAAAGATGAAGACGCAGTCCTTCAGGTTGTGGGTCTAGCTGGGTTTACTGAATTTAAAAAAAACACCAAGTACTACTCTTCCCAAACTACACGCAGGCCGTCCACCACCAACATGCTTAATTTTTGTGAGTGAAAAGGAAGCTAAGCGACAAACATTAAAGAGCCCCTCTTGTTCCACACAAGAATCGAGATCTTGATAGATCAAAAGGCCTTCTTCATCACTGAACCAGAGGTCATTTGGAACTGGGTCGAGGGGTGTGGCACGTCTTACCAGCTAAATGAGCTTTCCTGAAAGGCAGGTCAGGATGCCACTAGAGACATCATGGACTGGAGAAGAATAATTCTGTTTCCACCCGAACTGCACCATCTCCAGAGCAGACTCTGCCACATCTCATTTTATCCTCCACGCCAGACAGAGATTTATTTATTTTATTTATTTATTTATTTATATAGCGCACTACGACCCGAAGGCGTCTAGGCGCTGGCCTAGCGAAACAAATCACAACTGTCACATAAGAAGGAGCACAGTAAGATTAGATGGTAAAGAGCCAAGTTATTAAATTTTTTCTAAAAAGCAAAAGATGTTGAGCTGATTTCAGATGAGTGGGAAGTGCATTCCACCACCTGGCCGTAATGTGATGAAAGCTTTTCCCGCCCCACCTCTGTAGGCGGTAGTTGGGAATCTTAACATTATTGGCCGAAGAGGAACGAAGAGGAACGAAGCGTCCTAGAGGGTAAATACCATTGAAAAAGATTCTGCAAAGATTCCGGGCCAATACCATGTAAAGCCTTAAAGGCGATGCACAGGGCCTTAAAACGAACCCGCTTTATAATAGGCAGCCAGTGTAATTCATGATGCATCCTCTTCCCTGTTCTCACCACAGCCAGGTTTTCCTCCAGTGGTGACCCCTCAAACTGCAGATGAGCTGTTACTCCTCATCTGTACTCCAGATACTGTTTGCTACCCCACGTGACCTTCCTACCCCGCCAGGGATCTATCCTCTAAGAAGGCATTCTAAAATCACAAAATCCGATTACAAGGTTTTGGGATGGGAAAGGTTTTGGCCTCCTGTATCTTTCCAATCCTACTCCAACTATTCCATAAGCATGAAAACAGGTTAATTCCCCGTACGAACACTGCTAAATCTCCGATTTCTTTTTCGGCTCCTGGAGGTTGCCCCCGGGCTTGGACACGTTCTGTAGCCCACAGCCTTGATCTTGAAAAAACCTTTGACACCTTGCACTTCGACTACCACTTTAATGTCCTTTGGCACTTCAGCTTGAGGACCTGCACAATTCGAATCCTTTGCATACTATAATCATGCCCATTCACACATGTTCAAGTGGGTAAGCTCAAATATCCCTTCTTTGAGATTCGAAGGGGAGCAAGGCTGCGCTTTGCCCTCCTTGCTTTTTGCCTTAGCCTGGTAACCATTGATGTAACCGCTGCAGGTGAGCAGGACACATTCTGCTTCACTCTCAGGGGCAGCATTTCTGCAATAGCTTGGCTTTTTACAGACTTCACTGCCGCATGTGTCAAATTTCTGAAGTCCTGTATCTTCACATTTGTGCCAAACAACACAGAAAAACGAATAGAGCCGTGAGACCTACTTCGTTGAGAAGGATTCATCTTTCACTACCATGGGATCAAAAATCGACCATAATGACAGAGATCAACTTAAGGCAATCTGACCCGAATGGTGACTGCTCTTACTTTCCAGGTGGCATGTTGGAGGACTCTTCCACATCCCGCTATAGGGCGTATTGCACTTCCAAAATAGGTCGTCCTCCCCCACTTACTATGTTTTTAAACAACTTGCCTCTTACCCACCCATTGGTTTTTTTCCACAGTCTAGACATGGTCTTAGGAGAATTCATCTGGCACACTGGGAGATACACAGTCGGCCTTGCCAAGCTTTGCCTTCCGATCAACCTGGGAGGCCTAGGGACTGCCCAGCTACAGTGGCTGAGCAGATAACTTGTAAGCCTCTCTCTTGATGTGACATGCAATGATACACGCCAACTCCAATTAGATGATTTAAATGATTTCTTGGTCACATGCACTCACAGATTCCATTCTCATACTGATCTTCGGCCATACCCCTGTGGGCCTCCATGGATCTAGTGTCTCCTTGGTCAGGGGAATTTAAGCCACTGGCATACAACAAATTGTATGATATCTGTTTCAAAACAGCTGCCTCCTCCCGTCTAATGAGTTATTAGAGTGGTTTGATCTTAAACTGGGCCCAATTACTAACGCACTGCACCAGTCAGCATACTCTTCACAAACACTGGTCCATAACTGACACTGAGCCAGAAACACATTCACTCATTCAAGCCCCATTACACCATAGGGTTGGGCCAAGGTAAATTCCTTGGTTTTACAAGCCACTACTTTCCCACATTTCTACATCATTATAGCCCTTGCAGGACGAGTGGAGATAGAAGCAGCCAGGAATTTCATTAAAAACAATGGTCGAAGGCCATCGCATTCTTGCACTTGGTCTACTGAAATGCCAAATTCAAATTGATACTGTATTTCGTTCTTCACTTCTCCTTGAGGCCAAATTGCTGATGGGGAGACTAGGCCAGGGTGCAGTTTCCCAACTCTATCGCTCGCTAATTATTAATGCGCCTAACTGCTTCCTTGGGATACGCAGGAGATGGGAGGCATGGGTGGGTGAACTTGATGAGGAGGAGTGCTGCGAGGCTCGCATGGCCACCAGGGTGCTGCCCATCTTGGCTCGGCCCTGGTTGGTTCAACTCAGTTACCTTCACATTGCTTACATGACTTCCCCAATGCCTCAATCGAATTGCCGGGAATTCATGAGCCACCTGGGCCCTCTGTTCATTGTCAGAAGCAGATTTCTTTCACATGGTGAGGTCCTGCCTTGGAGGGGTTCCCTTTTGGGAAGGGGTTGGAAGAGAACTCTGCAGTTTTAGGCTGGTGCCTCGATCTCACCCAGAGATTTGCCATTTTGGGAATATTAGAAGATGTGGATTGCCAGAGAATGGAGCGTATATTGGCTGGAGTGGTGACCCTGTTGGCCAAGCGACGTGTAGCTTGCAACTGGAAGTCCCCAACCCCCCCTCCCACAAGTGGCGCAATGGAAGAAGGGGGTGAATTGGTGTTCCCAGCAGGGACGACCTAGCTATGAAGCCAGGCTCTGCACCTGTAAATGTAATACAATCTGGGGCAAGTGGTGGCTTATTATGGTTTGGATGTGGGGACAAACTGATTGTTGTTATAATGACTATGCACAGGTCCTATTTGTGTCGATTGATGACAGATGGTTATGTTTGTTGTTGTGTTCTTGCTATAAATCAATAAAACTTGTTTATAAAAACTAAAAATAGTATTTAATTCAGTTCCCTTCCTAGAATGATCCATATGTAGAACTTCTACCACAGTGCATTTGAACAAATTGTTAATTGAATCAGGAAGGCTCTAGCACAAATGGATGTTGAAATCTCCTGCAACAAGTAAGTCATCCGAGCCATGCCTTTTATCTGTCAGTGAGCCAGTAATAGAACTTAAGGTGTAAATATTGGTAGACTCCCATGACCATGATTCAGCATTGGTAAAGTTAACCAAGGCTACCATAGTAAAACCAGGAAAAGTCCATTTTAGAGCCTGTATTATATGCCGCCTTGAATCGATTTCTTCCCGCTAAAAGCTAAAGAAATAAAGGATACTAGACACCTTTCACCCTCCCCGCTACCTATGCCACTGAAGGAATAAAATATGTTTTATATACTTCAAGGACTCCTCCCAGGTTTCTTGCAAACAGATCACATGGTATTGCCTTATAAAATAATATATTACTAAAGCATGATGTCATGGTGCACCGTCACTTACAGACAGCATATCACTAATGAAATTGCCACAAACTTTCCCACTAACATGCAGTTTTACTGATAAATCTATATAGCGTATAAACAATAATGTGTGGAATTAGAGTTTCAGCAAAAATAAGTATTATTTGCTCTTCACCAAGAAATGTGTTCTGATTTGTTTTCATCCTCTTAAAATCTTGTTTTTCATCCCATAGAATTACAAAAAATGTGCGTTCATAACAAATGAAATATATTTTGAAATGTTTACACAGTTCACCAATTAGCTATTTAAATGTTGTTAGAACAAAAAACATCCTACAGCCTTTTATTTCATACTCTTTGTACAGCACCAGTGCCAGACAGTTCAATTTACAAAATCCTCTAACTTTGCAGTCAGAGAAAGAAAAGTAATTGTAAGAACACAAACTGACTTTTGACCTCTGTCTCTGAAAGCAGAGAAAATATGGCAAGATTAAAACAAGATTCAAAGGCATCTTTATTGTTCATTTACTTTCTGAGTCAACAGAACATCTGTTCTTTGTCTGCTCACCAGAACAGGCCAGTAGGCCATACTAATATCTCACTCTGATAAAATATGACTTGCCATAAAGAGTGGGGGAGTAGATTTCTTGAGGCCTGCACTATAGGACACGCCTCCCCACTGCTCTCTATGGCTTGCCACTCCATTATATGACAGCAGTGCACTGTACGACACTGTACAACACTGTATCACAATACAACACGCCACTCTACGAGACTCCACTATACGACAGTATTCTACGACACTACTGTACGATACTCCAGAACACTGTATTCCACTAAACTCCACTCTATGCCACTATATTCTACAACACTCTATACCACTGTAAGACATTCTACTTCATGACGCCTCACTGCTCTGCAGTCGACACTCCACTGTATGACACTCAACTGCACTTTACGGCACGCCCCTCCAATGTACAACACTCCAACGCACCTTAAGATACTCCACCCCGCTATAGGACACACCACTTCAAAGTATAACACTTTACACAACTGACTCCACTCCACCCCACAACACTGCCCTCCACTATACTCTACGACATAATTTGAAGGTGTTGCGCAAACTCTAAGTTGGGTTTGTATAGTAAAAATAATGACTAAAGTTTTCCTAACTTTAACTTAGCCTTTTTTTTCATTGAATATATATTATATGTATATATATATATATATATTCACTTAAAAAACCATAGGTTTCAGGCCTTATATAGTTAGGAATTAGCATTTAAAAAACCTTGTAAATTCACTTAAAAAACCATAGG